>NC_091220.1:12807159-13174659 GCF_040958095.1 Procambarus clarkii | reverse complement strand
AGGGGATCTACTGATCACCTTCATTAAAGAACTAACCTCCAAAAAGGTAGAGTAAATTAAAACAGACATCAGCAAGGTAAATATGAACAAAGCAGCAACAATGAACCCTGTAGTTAGGTTGTTCATCCAGTAGCAGCTGCCCACCACCAGGTGGCAGGCACAACCAGTGACCCAAGGAGCCTGATCAGGCTTCCCCTTCCCCTCCTATCATTCACTCACACAAGCAACAAATCCTGAACACTACAGGAAGGTGGTGCTTTTAGGTGGCTAATAAAATATTATGGAGTTGGCTAAAGCTTCTCGACGCCTTACCTTGGCACTGCCACTCTCCGTATTCATGTTCTTGGAAGTTCGTGACCCCTTGCCATGTTCTTTTGGCCTATGTTCTGTTCTAAAATAAGGGCTGGAATATTTTGGGGGGTTGAACAAGACCTTTGCCAACCACTATCTGCCCATTATACCATGGCTATGGATGCATTATCTAACCTTGAAGCCACCTGTTCTCAATCAGAATCCTGATACAGTAAGTATTTCCTCTACCACGGTTCATATCTCCCATGGCCCTTCTGTTTCATGATGCTTGTTCAACCAAATTCCCAATGTCATTCTGTATATAGGTTTTGCAGTAAGTTTGCTGCATGGGAAATTAATCTTGAAGAACTTATATAAAAAAAGAGCATTGTGTAGAATCAATTGCTCTTTCTGAGCAGTTTGCCATTTGCTACAGTTCCCATACTTGTGATCCTGACTTGCTGAGTATGCTTGGGTGGCCTGGGCTGTGAGAATTGCCAGTTTCTCCAACACTGATGTGGTAATTAGTGCTGCGACCATATTTCATTTGGTATTAGCTGGTAGTTACTAATCTGTAGTTCAAAGAAAGATAATTGGCTATATTTGCAATCCCAGTGATTGCTTGTAGGGATTTATTTAGTAATTTTCTTGTTCTTTTATTTTTTAGTAAGCAGGCAATCAGTAGTGGATATGGTCTTCACTGTCCCCCATTCTAAACTATAAGGCAAAACCATTGGCAAAGTTAGTTACTGTATCGTAAGAATGCAAAATGTTAACTAAACCTTAGCAGGTGAGAAGTGTCTTGGGTAGACCCAGGTCCTGGCTAGGGAAGCAACTAAAGGATCACTCAGGAAAGGGCATTAATTTTACTTAATGCCAAGTTCATATTAAAACACCATTCTTGTTCACTAAAGATGACTTTAAAAATCATAATGATAAAATTGCATAAAACTTAGCTAAACGTAGAAAAGATTTAACGGCAATGATACTAACTGTCCAGAGTTACGATCAGGTCTTCCACTTGAAACACAAGCAGCTCCATAGCCTGTACACTCATGGCAGACAGTGCATACAAGGCAGTGGTCACGAACCCACCGATGGCGACCTGGAGGGCACATCCCACCTTCGCCTCCTTCCTCACTCTCAACACCATCTTCATCTTCTACTTCTTCCTCTCCTGCTGGCCCTACAGACATGGACATGCCTGAGAGAAAAAACATTATTTAAAATATAAAAAAAATTAAATAATTTATTTCCCCTGCCATCTGGCAGACGACAGCTGTAACTAGGAGGATTCAAACTGATCACCGAGTGGACTGTTTGTCCCTTCACTTCTTGTTTCTTTGTGAACTAGGAAGCATGTTCTGTTTCTCTTACTCTCTACATGTTTCATGGTGGGGGTGATCGTAGCACACCCTAGCTCCCTGTGCTTCTTTGGGCTGGACAAGGTTCTGGCTCTAGTCTCCAGTAGGCTACCATGAGCCACCATTCAGCCCCTCAAGAAAATCCTATTCACAGTCAGTGACCCTTAAGAGATTATGAGTGTACATCCATCAACCTCCCAAGACCTCATGTGCTAGAAGCAGTTGAGAAATGAGGGGAATTTTTTTTTTTTTAGATTATCAGTGATGAAAGTAATATGAGTGATGATGAGAACCTACTCCCTTCTAAACAGTCACGAATATACATATATTGCACCCTCAAAAATTTGGATCTCATTATAACGAATTCATCAAAACAATGAACCAAATATATTCCCTGGATTTTCCCCTTTAAAACTCTGACTTCTAAACAAATAAAAAAAATCCAGATTCCAAAGAGAAACCCTATATTGTACCTGTATTCAGTTTGTCAAGCAAAGTAATTTCCATTAAATCATATTGTTTCATATCTTTTTGCCAATCAACTTTTTTTACTAGTAAATATTGTTCAATGCCCTTATATTTAAGAAATGTTTTACCAAGCTTGTACTACACTATAAAGTGTACAAATGAGTTTATTTTATGTGGTTTTGTTATGAGCCATCCAGAGGTACTGTGAGAACCTACATACTGACTCTATACTTCCCTGGTGTAAGAGTGCAATGTGATCTCTCGCTGGCTTTCCTTTCGATATATCATCACTTTATTTACGAGTTGAAACCAAGTTTGGTGGCAAGAGTAGTGCAGATACGATGCTCTATAAAAAGATTTCATTGCAGTCTTGTCTAAATGAAGCACCAAGTTCATAAATATATGGTACTGTATATCAAATATTATGAAATCTTCATAAATTTTCACTAAAAATACGAATAAAGGTTAATATATTAATTTCTTTAGAGGCTTGGTACACATGCTCTAAATACAGTACTTATCTTTAAAGTAGTTAATGTGCTTATTTATTCCTTACAGGTTGGTTCAAAATTAAACCAGCTAGGAATACTCTGAGAGCTTACTTTTCTCTCTGGGCTAACTATTCATTACCTGTTACAACTATGAAAACATATACAGTACTGTACTGGAGTGAACAATGAGATGTATATTCCATATAGATTTGTAAAATTAGTTTTCAAAATATTTTATTGATTAAAAGAAACCTGGTCTACAATTGACAAGTACACAACCATTTTAATTCGTAAGAATAAAATTATCCCGGCCATAGCTAACCACTGAAATTTCAATGTCTACGATAAAACTTATCTACACTCACCAGTTCCTTCTTTAACCTGTGGAATGAAGTCTCTTCCACATTGACCCTTATTATTAATGCCAAAGCTGAAGACTTGACCCTTGTTGGTTAAAGCCAAGGCATGGGCTTTGCCAAGTGACACAGTGCTGACATGAACATCACGAAGGTCTGTAACCAATCCTGGAAAAATAATTATAACTATTATAAACCTAAAAAAAAAAAAAACTGAAACAAACAATAACATTCTAATAGATAATGAGATTTTATACATTCAGCAGCAATCTGGTCAAGAGGATCCAACATTTAAAATCTTGTTTGTTTCTGAGATTGTAATTATTTATTTATTTTATTTATTTATTTATATATATACAAGAGTGCTTACATTCTTGTACAGCCACTAGCACGCACAGCGTTTTGGGCAAGTCCTTAATCCTATGTTCCCCGGAATACAACCCGCCATATCGTTTAACAACCAGGTACCCATTTTAATGTTGGGTAAATAGAGGCTACAGCTAAGGATTGACACCCACTAAATCCTCCCTGGGTCAGGATACGAACCCAGGACAAAGTGCTCGCGAAACGCCAGGCGAGCATCTTACCACTTCACCACGGAGATTATTACTCTTCAAGATTGTAATGTTAAAAATGACAAAAATAAGTTAAATAGTTGATTAATTGACTTTCTATAAACTAGTTTTAGCTACAACTGCTTATTTAAGTAGTTGCGGTAGCTTTGATAATTGATATATTACAAGTAACACTTACAACCAGCAAATTTTTACACTACAGAGATAATGTAAAACATTCTATACCTTAAGGCTTATATGTCTACTAACATTCTAGTAAATCTTACCAGTAGAGCTATCACAATGAGAGGTATCCTTGCCAAACATGTAGAGCTCTCCGTCACGAGTCACAAGTGCAGACGTACCATTATTACAAGCACCGCTCACAACAAACTGCCCATCTAACTTAATCATCTTTTTAGGTTTCACTGGTTTAGGTTGTCGCCGACCTTTACCTGAATTTGTTGTTAAATATAAATAAATTAAATACTGATTATTCATACTCTTATGCTGTTTTTACTAGTAAAAATTATTTTATTTTAATTTTATTATATACGGTATACTGTAAATGAAAATGACACTTATTTTTCCAATTATAATTAAATAATTTGATTTTTTTTAAATTAATAATTAATTTGATTATTAATAAAACAATTAAAAATGTAATTAAAAAAACAGACACACAGTACACCCAACCACATAAAAAAAACTTTGGTGATCATGCTTATTGACTGTATTTATGATATTTTGTCTTGGGAACACTTATTGCTTGGTATTGATTGGTATTACCTGAACAATATTTTCTAGTATGTGGAAAGAGTGGGTCTTTTTCTTGCTATAAATGTAATAAAGAACAAAACTAACATATTCTGACCCTCTGTGACAACAAAATGTTCTTGGGGATGATGCAGCCAAAGAGTTAAATGCCATTACATTCACAATATACTCACTGGCATCTCCATCTTCTCCTCGTCGTGCTGTTCCAACAAAAAATGCTGCCCCATCATCTGAAATGAGCACTGCATGCTGTCCTTCATGTCCAACTGCTAAGTGTATTATGCGTGGAGATTTGGTAATGGTGAGTTCTGGCCATCTTCCACTTTGCGTATTACTTTTCGTAGGCGGATTAGGACCAATAGCAACCTGGCTAACAGCAGTGCCGCCCCCGTAAATACTAGTACCCACGGCACATCCACCACTATTGCCGCTCCCGGTACCAGTGTTACCACCACTGCTGCTGCTGCTCCCTTGTTTCATCCCAACTGAAGAAGCCTTTCCATTATAATAAATCTGCAAGAGAAATGAACAAAGTTATTAAGATAGACAGTATATAAAAACCATTGCAATAAATGTAAATTGATATAATTATATCAATTCTTCTTAAATTTTCAAATTTTTCTCAATGACCAATGACCAATTTATTGAGCATAAAGTTGTTATGCTCAATGGCCTACTGATTGAGCATAAAGTTATTATGCTCAATGACCCACTTACCCGGCCACCAGCCGTCCTCACAAGAGTGAACTCCTTCCCAGCAGCTACTGTAACAATGTCCTCATCTAGCCCTGCAGACAGCGTAGAGTGTTGATCAGGTCCACCCAAAATCTGAAGACAATCATTATATTAGAAAACATAATATGCAATCTACTTCATGATTCGGTAGTATCATCGAGGTGTTTTCATGTAAACTTCAGGGGAAATAAAACAGTAACCCTCGACAAACTATCAAATTTCATCACATTTTCTCAGGACTTTCTGCTTGCTTTGATCTTCCTCATGCCACATCTCTCATATACTTCCTCAATGCTTATCAATCTGAACTACACGTGCAGTACCACCAGTAGTTTAGGCTGAAAGCCTAAATAAAATAGCAAACTCTTGTTTATATATTATGAAGAACATCTCTCACGTCTTTAGTTAAAATTAGTTCCTCAAGTGGTCACAGGAATATTTCATCACTAACACCACAACACACTCAATTACATTAGCCCAATAAATCCGTAACTAATTATTCTAGTTTCCACAAAAGAATTTAAAACTCAAAACATCTGTCTTGTCACTGTGAACCAACTCAATTACTATCAACAATGAACAACAATGATCTTACCTGTATACATTTTATAGCCAAGTTGAGACTCAGTTCATTTACAAGAGGCATTGGTTTGACTAGAGGATTGTATGTCCTGACCACAAATCCATCCTGAAATACAATATTTATATATATTACAGTACATGGCTTTTGTATCATGTACTGTATTAATATTTTAACTGCACTTCCTCACCTCCATATGTATGTTTGCATGTTGTATGTATTCATAACTGAATATGACACGTGTACTTTATATGGGAAAAATGTGGGTACGTTCCACTGTTTCTTTACTCATTTCTCGACATGATACATTTAGTGCAACTTTAATTAACTGTATCGAGTGGCACACCCATGGCACCTCAAATACTCAGTAAAATGAAATGCCAGTAAAAGAAGGGACTAGCTAAGGCAGGAGGTAAGGGAGTTTGACATTACTCATGTTAATAAATATTCTATTTCTCCCATATTTCACATTATTGTGTAGAAATAATAAAGAGAGAGTAGGTGAAGGGGCAGGCACTCTCCTCAACTGCTACCAGTAAATGCTGCTACCTCCCACAATTCCTTACTGAGAAAATTTAGTGAAATCTTTGAGCAATTAGTATGGGCCAACATACCGGCTGCATTTCTCCATAATTCTTATGTTATGTTCTATACAACAGGTAAAAATATTCATGTTATAATCATTCCATTTCTTCATATTTTACTATATTTGAGAAGAAAAGCTAAGTTTATCTTGCTAATTCCTCTTATCAGTTGGTTGGCAGCAATTAATTAATTTGTAACACACACTGCCAAAACTATCGCTTCAACTCTAGCGGATATTTGACCAAAGGTCCTATACACAATAAGCTTAAAATGAATACATTATTTATGTTTCTCACTTTAATTAACTTTCCATTTCTATCATTTTTCACTATACTTGAGGTGATACAGTAATAAAATTTCAGTTTACTCTAGTGACTGTACTCCCTAGAATGCAGGTAGAAGAGATATATAATAATTTACACTTCAAATATAATAGAAGGACTATTTCCTAACCTATACACAGAAATAACATAACATGAGACCAGAAGGCATGGCAGGATAGTGCAAAATAGCCCCAATGAAAAACAGAAGTGAAATAGGCAGGCTGAGAGAGAACTTAATCAACATCAAAGGCCCAAGGCTTTTAACACTCTTCCACTACTTCCACTACACTATGAGGCATAACTGGATGACCTCTCAGCAGTGTTCAAGAGAGAAGCTCGACAAGCACCTTCAAAGGATACCTGATCAACCAGTCTGTGAGCAGCTACATCAAACAGCCAGGCTGATCAGACCAGCAACTAGGAGGTCTGGTCAGAGACAAGGGCGCAGGGATGTTGATCTTCAGAATTATCAACAGGTAGTGAACAGGCAGCTAGTTTCCCCAGTGTCTCCCTTGTATCTGTATTACCCAAGCAGTTTATTTGAAAATATCCAGTTTGCGTTTGGTACACAAGATCGATGCCCCTAATTGACTAGCACTGTCCAGGGAATCGGCAAGATCTTGCTTATCCCCTACAGATGTGTATGTCAAACAGGGACAATCATGCCATATCTGGCCCTACTGCACAAGTCAGTGAGGAATGATTTAAAGCACCACATAAGATTTAAAATTCCCGCACATACTTGGGGGCCCACATTTGCTTCCTCAGGCCTTCAGCAAACAATCATCACAGCACCCCTCCTGGGTGCGAGGTTCTCATTATTTAAAGGGCGAATCGCACATTGCGATTCATGTATCGCATGCTGCAGCGGATCACAGCACCATTGTGCAACTTGTGCCCAAAGCATCACTTAATTATGAATAAATAAATAAATGTGATTATTTTACAATGATAGTGTCATAGAAGATCCTGACTGAAATAAAGACTATGAACAAGGTTCAAATATCAGTACAGTAAACACAATGCTGGTTTTGATGTTTAGTGTGAGGCAGACATTCACAGCCTACAGCCACAGTTTCATGCATCCACCCCTCATGAAACATGACATCATGTTCCTTTAGAAAATAAACTTGTGGAAAATTATTCATATTTATCATTAGTGACTAGGAATCTGATAAAAATGTTGATAGTTACATATAACTTGTTTATATAGTGCAATAACAGCAAAAACTGTAAGCTTGTTGCTCAAAGAATATAATATGGTGTGTATTTCTTCAGCATTTCGGACAAGGAACTCGGCAGTCATACTATACAATTAATCCTATGAAGTTTGATCGTGTGACATGAAAATATCGGTGCACACCTATGATCAATAAGTTCTGTGATATAAATAACATTATTGACAACCCATTGCATCATTGCCATTGAAAATACCATGATAAAAAAATTAGAAATTTACAGTCTCCGTGGTGTAGTGGTAAGACACTCGCCTGGCGTTCCGCGAGCGCTATGTCATGGGTTCGTATCCTGGCCGGGGAGGATTTACTGGGCGCAATTCCTTAACTGTAGCCTCTGTTTAACGCAACAGTAAAATGTGTACTTGGATGAAAAAACGATTCTTCGCGGCAGGGGATCGTATTCCAGGGACCATAGGATTAAGGACCTGCCCGAAACGCTACGCGTACTAGTGGCTGTACAAGAATGTAACAACTCTTGAATATATCTAAAAAAAAAAAAAAAAAAAAAATTATGAAGAAAATATTACTGGTACTGTATATATTGAATATGTGCAGTTAAAATTTTGCCCAAAACATGCAGAACAAGGTTGAGCTCTGATAATGTGTTATGAGATTACCACATCCACCAGAACTGCTTAGTGGTTCATAAACATGCATGAAAATGTATATAGTCATATATAAAGTGTGTATACAATGTAATAACAGGAAAACCAGTAAGTTTTATTGTTCTAAACAAATAGTATAGTGCACATCTTAGTGATATGAATATATTTCAGCATTCCGACATTCTACACATTTTATTATATAAATTTCTCAAAAGATAGACTCTTGAATATTACTACAAAAAAAAACAGAAAAAAATCAAATCAGAAACATTGAAATAAATATGTAAAAATATATTTTCCTACACCTGGCTTGGAACAACCAACCCGCGCCAATTGTTTGATGAACGCTCATGAATCGTGACATCACGAGAACTCCAGGTTTGATCACAGTCAAAGTAAGTCTCATACAATTTTATATTATTTTCCCGCAATCTGGGAATTCATTTTAACGATATTGGAAAAGAAAAAAATTGATTTTTTCCCTTGAACACTAGGGGAATGTCAGCTATAATAAGGGGCACAGTAAAGGGGTTAAGGGAGCAACTGAGTGGTACAGCTTAGAAAAAACTAGAAAGTTAATATTTTTTGTTACTAGGAATACCTACATAACTACACACACACACACTGATTAATTACATACTTCTCTGTCAGGGGAGATGTGACCAATGTTAATACCATCACTAAATGGTAATCCTCGAGACCATCCTGGAGCGGAACACTGGTACACTTCAGCCACCTTCAGCACCTCCCGGTCTATAACAACCAGTTCACCATTACTGCCTTCCGGTCGGTAAAACACATCACCCTGAAAGCAAAAATAAGATACTGATAAAAACAAAATGTTTTTGACATCACAATAATACTTAATAAAACTAAAATAAAATAAAACTTTTACCTACTGTATATATAGTTACAGATTACATAATTATTTACCTATGCCAAAATTAGAGGGGAATTTGTGAAGTCTGGTAAGGATTAGTAAGGAATAGGGATCTGAACCATGAGAAGACTTACATACTCATGCTGCTTCTGTATGCAGGAAATGTAAACAAAATGTTGAAAAGGTTTAGAGATTTATAGAACATTTACCGTATATCAAAGTTTCCAGGACGAAAATTACAGTACAGTACTAATCTACATGTATTTATTAACCCCTTACACTGCAATGTTGTAGCTAACATCAGCATCTACTTTGACCCTCAATGTGGTTTTTGAGAGTCATTTTTTGAGCTGACATCAGCACTCAATTTAGACCCTTACCTATACAGTATGCAGAAAATAAAAAAATTAAAACACTATTGTTTTTTCACAGAATGGTTAATTTGGATGAAAAATGGATGGAAATGTGGAAATAAACCTAATATCTTCCAATGTTGCCAGGGTCATTATAGTGAGCAAGTTTGTGGTGTGTGTGGGCGGGGGGGGGGGGGGGGGACGGCCAACCCCACCCATCTGTCATCACCACAACTTGCAGTCATCAATTTTAAACATTACATATTTAGAGGTATTATTTACTCCCTATCCATGATTAGGTTAGATAAGGTTAGGTTATGTTAAAACAGTGTATTATGTTCAAACATGTGATATATGAAATTTGAAAACTATTTGAGTGTCCCTTAGAATTTCCCTTCAAAGAGAACCTAGGCTTCAGACTGCTCCGAAGTAAACAAGTTAACATACAATTTTCACATTTTAAACCATCAATTTACAATACAATAAAGTTATACTTTAAGAATATTTTGATTAGGACAAAGATTCACTTAGCAGTTTACAACTAGCCTATTACTGGAACCTTAATATGCTTTCAGAACATCACAAATACCTATTTCAGGATAACAATCCAGTTTGTGTGAGAGTGGGTTTGGTGTCTCAATATAATCCCTTTACCCTGAGGAGGGGCTGAAATGTTAATATACACAGATTCAAATGTAGATATGATAAGAGCCCAATAGGCTCAGGCATCTGAACACCAATTTATTGGAAGTTGAGAGGCAGGAAAAAAGAGCTGACGCTCAACCTCCCCCTAATTACAATTAGGTGAGAACACATACTATATCCTGGAACATCATTAATTTCATTAATATATAATTCTACTATTTTACTTACATTAGCAAAGCCAAGCCATCCTTTTTGCTTTGGATAAAAGTCTGGTCGATGCATGTAAACATGACCTTTCATGGTTCCACCAAAGCCGGAACCAATTTTGAAGAGTCCGTGAGCATTATGAATGTACAGATAATGGCCATCACAAGTCATTGTACTGTCTTCTTTTGACTCCTCTCCATCTATTTAAAAAAATTAAAAATAATGGTGAAACATGTTTCATACAGTACTGTCTGTAATTAAATGTAAAATTATACTTCTGCATTCTGAAAAACAAGGATGTCTAATGAGGTTATAAGGAATAAGTTTCAAAATACAATAGAGATTTAGGAAATCCAAAATTTAAGTACAACAGCCAAAGCAGCTAGCTAGTTTGTTTTCAGTGCAGTTACTTTGTTGACTGACTTATATTAAGTCTTTGTCTGTGACAATTGACAAATGTCACTTAATTCATAACAATATTCTTTACTGTTTTGACACACTGGGCTGCATCCCTGAGAATTGGAGCTTGTGTCTCGAGCAAAGTTGAGCCTGGGTGTGTGAATGGAAACTGGCCACAATTGGCAACTAGTTAAATAAGGTACTAATTATATTTTAGATGCTGGTGAACATTGGTTCGCAATGGTTCTGTATGTAATCCTATCTTCAAAACATAAGGCCTATGTCAATTATGTGCATCAGTCATTCTCCTTGTTTATGAAATTAACTTTACATGACTGCCAGCTGATGACACTCAAACTTTTCTCAAAACTCTCTTCACTCAGTTCAAATGTTCAAAGTGCACTTTACAAAATTATTTACATTTCAGACATCTAGCTACATAGCAAAAGTAAATATCCTTCTTAGAGCATTCTATTCATTGTTGTTTAACAAACCATTGGTATGCGAGAGGTTGGCCGATACTGTATACAGTATTTATAGCTATAAATGTGCACAATAAGTATGTTAATACACATTAGAACCATGTAAGGTAAATATAAAAATATTGGAAAAGTATTGGTTAGCATGATAACAGATAAAAAAAAAAAAATTTGAGTGCATTTGACCCTGGTTATTTTTTACACATTTTTTATGGTTTTCAATGTGCTACTGTATTCAGATACCATTAATATACAATGTAACAGTCCATATAAATGTTTTCTATAAATACAAATGTCATTAACTCTGAATTAAGAATTTTTTGGGGAACCAGGAACAGCCAGAACATGATCCGAAGGGGCAGATATCAGAATGACTTATTGACCAACCAGCAGCAAATAGCAAAGCAGAGAAGGGTAGACAGCTGTGCAGACTCCAATACATCTAAGAAGTGGGGGGGGTAACTGACAAGAACATCGCAGTGTGACTCAGGTTAACAAATTGTCAAGTCCAGGCACAACAGTTCCAAGCCAGACACAAAGCACCCAAACATCTCCCTAGACTGCCATCCCCATGCACCCAACTACTATACTCCTGTCCTCCTTCTCCTAACACCCAATTACAATACTCACACCCTCCCTAACTTTCTGCAGCATCCAATTATAATATTCCTGTTCTCCCATCCCCAACACCCACCTACAGTACAATACTCCCAATAACTATCTAACATTTCTAGCACTTAGCTACAGTACTCCCACCTTCTCTCATTAGCACCCTGCTACAGTACGTATTGTTCTTCGTCCCTCAGCACCCAGCTACAGTTACTCTTCCCCCTCCCTATCCAGCATCTGGCTACAGGATTTCTGTCCTCTCTTCCCCAGCACCCAGCCACAGCACTCCTGCCCTCCCTCCCTCAGCACCCAGCTACAGGACTCCTTGCCCTCCATCCCTAGCCCCCCAACAGTTTTCCCAGTGCCTCCTTGGCACAAGTATGTGTGCTAGGGAGTTATGAATTGAGATGGCTATCTCAAAAATATTCCTGTCATGCCAGTGAAGATTGTCATCTTATACTGATTATTACCAGTATATTCATGTCCAATGGGAGTGAGTGATCTTGCTTTAGGGAAAACTAAGTGTATTAGCTAAGAAAACATGACAAGAGTCATAGAGGTATCCCTACTGGCGATACATACAGTAACAGTGAAGCATCACATGCAAAGTGAAATCTCTAAAAATTATCATACATGAAGCTCTTATATATATGCATTAAGATCAGATACTTACCTGTCATGATCTTAACAGAGAATTTGTCAATAAGGGCAGATTTTGGAACTCCACATAAAAGCCAATCAGGACGAGAAGTTTTCCCCAGCAAAACTGCATGAACACTACGCTGGAGGAATGTCAAGATCACCGGCACCTAAGATACAAAATGTGATATCTTAAGTCAGACATTACAGTTCAATCACAACAACAGAGAAATTTTTGTATTTATAATACAGTGAACATTATATGATTGATCTAAAACTTGTAACTTAATATTATACAACCAAATGACAAAAAATAACAAAGAAGTGCAATCAAACTGTTCCTTCCAGTAGCTATAATACAGTCTGTCCTCACTATCCATGAGGGATGCATTCCAGTACACCCTCAGCAATATGTGAATTTACAAATATTGTATTACGAGGGATTTATTGTCAGGATATAGTTTACTGTACTGTACTTTCTGGGTAACATGACAGTAGCTCCCGAAAGCTCACTGTAATAACACCCACGGAAACCCCCCCCCCCTTCCCCATAACACCATACAAGCTTAGCACACTGGGAGCAAGGATCAATATGTTGCCCATTCAAAGGGGCTGGGAGGTATGTGGGAATCACTATCATTCCACTACCAATGTCAGCTGCCTAAAAAGTCATAAAATGTCACAAACCATTTCTGATGAACAATATTAACAATGCATCTTGATTTGTTTACCTCGGAAATCTCTTCCAGATTACTAGGTGTTCTTTCATATTTTCGGACTCGTATGGACTTAACCTGTTGCCTCCCTCTTTGTTACTTTCCTTGTTCTGCCTTGTTTGGTCTCCCTTGCTGCTTCCAGAGTGGAAGTTTGAAGTTTCCCACTTTGCTGAGGGGGGAGGTTTTTTGATTGCTCATTCTGCTCTTCCTATGCTGATCATTAGTCAACATTCTCGTCCAGCTTTTCCCATCAGTTCTATCTCTAATGACCTCAGTTCATTGACCAAAAGTTGTGGTGGTGGCTGTAGCTTCTGGGTCTATTTCCAATGGGGCTTTACCAGTGATTTTGAAACCTACTCATGCTCTTGCAACCCGACTGATTTTGTGAAATGCATTGGGGGGGTTCTATTTCAGGAAGAGAGAGGGAAAAGACATCTCTATTCTTGGCTCTCTTTTGTTTCCTCCCTTGTGATCTTTAGGCCATAGGGACAAGGGAAGGTGGGGGGGGGGGGTTACATATGCTTCATTCCTGGTTCTTCCTCTTTTGTGATGGGAGAGCATCTCAGATTTTTTGGTTTATTGGAGAAAGGACCATTTTTGCTCTGTCTCTTTTTGACTGCAGCTATGTTTCCAGGCCTGAAGGCATATTCCTTCTTGGTATGAGTTGACGTCTTCTCGTCCACCCCTTTTGTTCCCCCTGGTTATGTTTCCAAGTTCCACAGATTCGTTATTCTTAAGAGATATGCCTCGGGTACTGCTTTGGAATCACGACCATGTGTCTTATACTGAGCACCTTGTATTAGATTACATTCTTACATCATGGAACCTTCTAAATGTCCTACTGACTGTTCACTACCTTGAGGTTACCTTGAGGTGTTTTCGGGGCTTAGCGTCCTCAGTGGCCCGGTCATCGACCAGGCCTCCTGGTTGCTAGGACTGGTCAACTAGGCTGCTCGCAGCCTACTTCAAGATGCTTTCATGACCCCATGAAGAATTGAAAGGAAATGTTTCCTCTTATCTTCATCATTAGTGAATACATGAATACAAATCTACTTCTTACAGGATCTTGGCGATTTGAAAGTGGCGGGAGTATTCAATAACTATGTTCAAGAAGGTGTTTTATTGAGAAAATATGGTCTAAAATGTACTGGTATTTTCTCCATATAAATTTAAAAATATAATTAAAACAATAACTTGCAATGCAATTAATAATAAGAAGATCCAATTCTATTACTGACCTGAATACTCTGACTGGCTAGCTGACGAGAAGTCATGAGAATATCTGCTGTAGCTCTCAGGAACTTTCCAGTTTCACCACGTGCTACTACCAGGGAGAGGAGACAAGCACATGCTACACCCACCAGAGGCGAGGAAGGACAGGTCAGCACATCTCCATTGCTTGCTGTGGCCAGCCGCAAGAGCAGACTAAACAGTGCATCTAGAAAGAATGACAAATATTAAATATAGGCCAGCACCTAATTCTTAAACTGCTGTCACCATCAAGTAATTACCTAAGTGTAGTTACAGGATGAGAGCTATGCTCATGGTGTCCTGTCTTCTCAGATCTGTGTTAATGACTCTTTGAAACTACTGACACTTTTGGCTTCAACTGCCGTCCCACTTACCTTATCTTGAGATTATCTTGAGATGATTTCGGGGCTTTAGTGTCCCCGCAGCCCGGTCCTTGACCAGGCCTCCACCCCCAGGAAGCAGCCCGTGACAGCTGACTAACACCCAGGTACCTATTTTACTGCTAGGTAACAGGGGCATAGGGTGAAAGAAACTCTGCCCATTGTTTCTCGCTGGCGCCCGGGATCGAACCCGGGACCACAGGATCACAAGCCCAGCATGCTGTCCGCTCGGCCGACCGGCTACCTTGTTCCAACCATTTACTATTTCTTTTGAAAAGGAGAAATCTCTACAACAAATTTGGCATCTTTGCTTCCTTAGCTTAACTCTATGACCTCATGTTCTTGAAGTTGCAGGTTTCAAGAATTCCTCTCTCGATTTTATCAACTCCTTTTACTATTTTGTATGTAGTGAGCATAACACCTCATTTCCTTCTACCTTTTAGCTTCCAGTCTCTCCTCATAGCTCTTGTTTTTCAGTTCTGGAAGCCACTTAGTAATATGTCTTTGCACCTTTTCCAGTTTATTGATGTGCTTGAGATATGGGCACCATCCAATCACTGAATATTATTATTATGATCTCACAAAACTCGTGAAGAATTAAGAAAACTCATTAAGAAATTGTTTTATATCACTTTTTTTATCTTTTTAGACCCCAAGAAAATGATGGAGCTGAAACAGATTTACTGCAGACAGAGGTTTAAGATTTAAATATATAAAAAAATTATTTCCTTTATGTTATAAATTTACTTACCAATAACCTCTGGTGGTTCACTACGCAAAGCTTCTGGCTGCTGTCCCTGGAGAATGTCCAGGAGAGCCTCAAGAGCACGAATACATAGGGCAGGATAAGCAGACACCGACCCACGTATTAACTCATATACGCTCACCAAGCCCAAGCCAACCATCTATGGAAAGTGCTGCTGTTAGATTAGTAATACACAGTATTTTCTGAATTATCATAAACATTCTTTAGCTTAAGTACATTAATTTTATTTTATAATACTTACATAGCAGAGTTATAGCCAACCTTGGGATACCTTAAATGCCAATTTTTTCAAAACTAAAACAAAATCTTTAGATTCCTAACCATAAAATTCTGAATAGAAAAATAAAATATAGAAGTAATTTAAAGAAAATTTGATAAAAGTGGTCATTATGAGATACAGAAACTGCAGGAATGTTGGAAGAAGTGCTAAGAACACTTACTTGAAGAGCCACTTCAGAAACATCTTCCACTTTTGGAAGATGTTTCATGAGCTATAACGTTAGAATTTCTGCGCTTACATCCTTATCCAGTTGAATATTTTGTATAACAGTTATATAACCACAATTATCACTGATCAACCAAAATAATAAAAATAATATTGATTAACATTATAGTCCTAAATGATGTTTATTAGTGACACTGAAAACTAAAGTTTGACCCCTTAGACCGCACATATTTCCATGAATTTAGGGGGCATAACATAAAAAAATATTTGAATTATGTAAAAATAACTTAAAATGTTAAACAAATCTCCAACCTATTGGCTTCAGTGTCGTGAAACTCTCATAAAAATATTTTCAGAAATTTATTTTAGACAAATTTTTGAAAAATAAGAACGTTTTATTGATAAGAAAAACAGCTCCTAATAACTGTAACTGAAGGATTATGCAGTAATAAAGAAATGCAAGCACCTGTCCTATGCTCAAAGATGAATAATAATATTAATAATAATAAGTGTCCACAAGTGGATATGCAGTTAGTGCCTTTATATCATTGCCGAGTAATACATAATAACACAAAACATAATGAATAACTATGTTAATATGATCTATTTTGTTATCTATCATATAAATACAGTTGTCCAATGTTAATATATGTTACTTTCATCAATGTTCCAAAAATATTTTTTTTTAGGGGGATTTTTTTTTTTTTTTTAAGATTTTAGTTATTTTTTTCCTTTGTTTATTATCTGATTTTGTTTTAATCTTTACATCCTGGAGAATACATATATTTTCATAACTTTGTGAAGATAGAATGAAATTCCTCAACAAATAAGTCAGTCACAACTAGCAAAACTTGGGACTTAATTTTTTTGGGCTGAAATTTTCTCTGATTTCAAACTCTATTTTCTTTGTCTCTTTAGGTTTTTTTGATGATTAGGGACCATATTAGGGCTTTTTCACTTATATAAAGGATACACTAAATATATCCCCTAAATCATTATATTTATTATAATTATCCCGATATTTTGTGTTTTTTGGGGGTTATTTTTTCTTGACTTCATTTCAATACTTATTGACTACAACTTTCACATATTCGAGTACGAATGCCAAACAATATTTATTAAAACACACAATTAAATTAACGAATTAAAACTACTTTTATTCAATGTTGATAACTTCAACTTCAATTATCTCTGAAACCAGAGTTTCAACTTTGAGTGGCTTCTAAAATTCCAGTTATTAACCGATTCTCACTATTTTGACATATTGTGTGCTCTGCTATCTGTTCTACAATCCCATCAGAATGGATTTTTCATAAACTTTATTCATTTGGAGTTATAACTTTTTTTGGTCTAAATTTGCGGCATACAGTATTTCAAATGTCCTATTGACGATTTTTTTTTACAATAAACTATACTAAAAACCTATATTTTAATTTAATGAAAATGAAGATCATATGCTATTCTGAGTGAATAATAAGATTAAATGAACAATTAATGATAGTTCATATTTTTATTCTGAACTGAAAAATTTAAGTTTTCTATATTCAATTTTAAAATTAATTTTGATTCTCTGGTTTTTCAAGTTACGCTACGATCATTTAGACAAAATTGGAGCATTTGCCTAGTTGATTATGCAAAAAAATTGGAAAGCGTTTGTGCAAGTTTTAAAAACTTATCTTAAATTATTTTTTGTCAAATCATATATGCATGTATTGTGCTGTCTAAGGGTTAAATAAAACATTCATCATGTACATGCACTTGCTTTACAAATCTATTAATTTTTGAGCCATTAATCTTACATTGTCATGACATGCATAAAAAAAAAAAGTGGTGTTGTCTGATATAGTGCATTATTATGAAAGATTTTTCTATAGGCAATAGCAAACATGATCAAACAAAATTCAATGCCAGTTAAATACTTTTGGAATCTGTATTGCAAGTTCCCTTCCTTTGTCGGCTTCATCATCAGTATCAGAGTCTGATGGAAGAGGCTGGGTTGTTGCCAAGTAAACACCCTGGGCCTGGCGTGCAGCATTCTCCAGCACAAGTCCTCGCACGTGAGCATACACCGCAAATGACGAAGGGTTTCCAGGGAGTTCTAGGACCGGCATTAGGCTGGTGCAGGTATTGCTCCCACCACCAACTTCTCCCTGTAAAAAACAAAAAAAATGGGTTTTAGGAGCATAGTATGTAACTAGTAGTAGGCATCCATCTATTTTGTTTTTATTTTTTTATTTACTATTGTTTTCATATTCATGACAAATTTAAAAAATGCAATAATATTAATATACCCTTATATTTAGCATTAAGAAAAATTAGAATGTAACTTGCAATCTGAATACAATATAAATATTTTGTTCAACAATTGCAGACTGTGATATATAAGTCACCACAGTCCAAATCATAAAAAAAACAGCATTGAATGTAATGAAACGTCATTTTCTGGGTGAGCCCCAGAGGCTCCCTGGAGCTATTGGGCTAATATGTGAATCATTAGACAGAACTCCATAGACTAATTCCCCGATCTAACGATTCGCATATTAGCCCGATAGCTCCAGGGAGCCAAAGGGGCTCCCCACAGAAAATGGATTAGAACCCACAATGTACAAAGTAAAAACAATAAAAATGCCAATTCATACCATCCAAATATTCATGATGCTCAAACAATGGCAATTCTGAAGAGAAGTAGATGAAATTAAGTCTCTAAAATTATAAAAGTTATTCCAGCAAGAGTTACTGATATTTTCAAAATTCCATTTTCTTGCATTACTTGAAGATTCATCTCTCTCTATCAGTTCAAATGACTGTGTACAAATACCGGTATCTTGGTCTACATCTTCGCATCTGCCATCAGCCAACTTACTACCGGCTTCCACACCTGTTTTGACGATCTCCTGTGAGAGTTCAAAGACAGGATGACTCTCTGTGATATAGCTTACTGCTTTTCTCCTCTGTCGCATTGAAGGAAGCTGACCTGATGACGACAAATGAGATTTCATCTTGGGAGATTTGAGAGTCAATTCTTCTGTTAAAGGAAATGAAACAGATTTTGACAATAAGTCATCCTTTCCTTGTTCACTTTCACCTGAACTGTTACTATACTGGAGCACAGTGCTTTTGCTTGTCAATTTATTAGCACACGTATTTTTTAAAGAAAGAGAAATTAAATTTTTATCCTTTAATATTTTAGAATCCTCTAAAATGTTAATTTGATGATCAACTGCAGTTTCTGAAAATGGTATTGCTGCTTCTTCACCATATGCATACAAGCTACATGGCTCGTCAATTTGTGATTCGTTTGATTTTAATGTAGTTTCCTTTTCCTTGTTTGTAATATCAACTGAAAAACCAACACACTTCTGAATTATTTTGTCACTATTTCTCAGTGTTGATGCTTTTGATGGCACAAATGAAGGAATGGTTTTGATAGAATTTGTTTCTTGAACCACATGTAATCCTGTACTTAAAGCACATCGACTCCTGACCTCCATGGAATGTTGGGCCTCAAATCTTTGAGATTTGTTTGTTTCCAAGCATATCATGGACTTTCTCCTACACTGGGAAACCCCAAGCTCTCCTATGTTACCAACCACATTAGGCTGTGTCGATATGCCAACATGAGAATGCCGCCTCTTTTCAAAAGCATTACTATAAAAGCCAGCAGAAACTGCAGAATAATTTGCTCCTGGAACTGACAACAGACTTGGAGTACATGATGATCTTCTTTTCTCGTGTGTCTTTGTTAAACCTGATACAAATCTGTCACCAACCGAATAACGACGACCAGAATTTATCTTGGCAGTTCTCTCTCTCTCATTTTTCTCACTGAGCAATTCAACTTTATTTAAGTTTCCACACTTTGCAAGGAGTTTGTACCTTTCATTGCTCACATTACGTATACAATTATCAATATCTTCATTTTTATTTCTTGATGCCATGTTGAAAAAAACGGCCAGTAAACAACTCTCTCTTGTTTTTCACTTGGAACATTATATCCCTTATTCAGAGATACACTCACTCGCACAGCACCAACTGAAGTGAGTGACAAGGCATGGAGTGGAGGCTATTTCTTTAATTAGAAT
The DNA here is from genome assembly GCF_040958095.1 of Procambarus clarkii. NCBI lineage: Eukaryota > Metazoa > Arthropoda > Malacostraca > Decapoda > Cambaridae > Procambarus > Procambarus clarkii. The sequence goes on along the minus strand of NC_091220.1, from coordinate 13,154,441 downwards.
GTTCACAATCTTAAAATCTGTTGTGTGTTTATAAAAATAGTCGGCAAGCTTGTCTCCACCCTAAGATAAAAATAGGCAATATAAAATATCATTATACACTTGAGGGCTTAATTTTTTAACATAATTCTCAAGACCTTATGTAAAAGCAAAGGCAATTACTTGATAGCATAGTTCAGAACTTAAAATTGTCAATTCATATAAACTCTAGGCACTATAAAGGCACTCTCTATAAAGGCAAAAAAACTCTAGGCACATATAAAATCTAGGCACTAGGCACCTATAAACTCTAGGTGGCAACATATTTGGAATCTCAGCAAGTGATGGGTGGAGCACACGGCTTTTATCATATTCTTCATCACGCTCTTTGTCTCCTATTGTGGACACAAATACTCTAACTACGGTACACATACATGTGTACATGCAACAATTTCTTTTAAAATTTTCCTAACACTGAATTATAACAGAACATTATACTACTATATTCTGTATTTTTTGCTAACAATTATGTCTAAAAGTAAAAATTATGAGTAAAAACTAATGTTTAAGGACTTACTCTTTTTACAAAATTTAATAAAAAAGCATACTCACAAAAATGTGTTTGAGGGCATAAACTACAGCACCTAGGGCCTTTCTCTCAAACATTAATTACTTTATATGTCTATTTTGCAATATTGGTACTGTACTGTAATTGCCAAAAAGTAAGTTATCTTTTAAGATGAAACTAATCTTTGAACATTTTCATAAAACATATATAATAATTCTATAAAATATAAACTCTATAATATATAAAATATATATAATAAATAAAACCAGCATTGAATGTAATGAAACACCATTTTCTGGGTGAGACCCAGAGACTCCCTGGAGCTATACCGGGCTGATCTGTATATATTAGACCATGGCAACAGTCAATCAATGGAGTTCTAGGCCTACTGGGGACCAGTGCTGGAACCTGGCCCCCCTCAGAGAGGCATGAGGAGCAATGGCCTATAGACACCCCCCATGTAATTGGAAGCAGTTTATGTCTGCCATCAACCAGGTCAGGCAACCGGAAAGGTAGGAATTCCAAAACAAATTAAAGCTGGTTAAAAATTGCAAACTGAAAGCTGAACTAGCAAGCAGAACTCCCCAATCAAAAACAAGCAAACAAGCATGATGTCACCACAGCGTCATTCTTGTTTGAACCCTGACAGGAATCCCACCTGACAGACATTGTCATTTCGACCACGCTCAAGTGCACACACTCCAAGATGACCTGACAGAGCGCAGAAGAGGTCTGCCCGGCGAACCCCAAACCCCGCGAAGGAGGAGCCACCCAATGCCACTGCAGGCCGGAGGAAACTACCTGAAACGCCCACAAATCGTGGGACCAGGTATGTGGAAACAGCGTGAGCCTCCCTCCCCTTCCCCAATTATCCCGTCAACAGGGCAAACCACGAGAAGGCCGACGCCCCTTACGAGAAACCAACTGACGCGCAGAGCAAGCACAGCATCGACCAGTGCAGTGAATATACTTCTTGAAATGCTCCTGGCTTGCACACCACAACACAACAGAATAACACCGCAAGGCATGGCACTGTTCAGAGACAAGAACCATAGTCGAACGACCGCCACTTAACACAGCCTCAGAACTGAGGTTGAATAGCAGGCGTGGGGGATCTGGGGCTCATGCTTGTTTGGTTGTTTTCAGATAGTTTTCAGATACAGAACTGCTCAGCAGTTCGGTTTTTGGTAGCAATGTTTCACCAATTGGGGTCTGTTTTGGGATGCCTACCTTTCTGGATGCCTAACCCGGTAGATGGCAAACATAGAATACTTCCAACCACACGGGGGTTTCTATAGGCTATTGCTCCTTGTGCCTCTGAAGGAGCCAGGTTCTGGCTCTTGGTCCCTGGTAGGCTAACCCTCCAATCAAATTGACAGATGTCACGGACTAATACATACGTATCAGCCCGGTATAGCTCCAGGGAGCCAGAGGGGCTCTCCACAGAAAAGGTCATTTTTATTTGAGAAAATATTTATTATATGAAAAATTTGACTAATTAAAGACATGAATTATTGCTAGACATTCTTAGTACAGTACAGACACTGGCTAAGTAAGGTTGGCCTGTAATTAATAATATAAATTAATAGCAAAAACATCATCACTAACCTTTTTCTTTTTATCTTTATGATGTCTGTTAGATTTTGCTTTCCTTCTAAGCTTCCGACGATCTTTTTTCTTTCTATAAAAATAATACAATATTAAACAACGGCATTAATGTGCCATGAATAAGATATGGCAAGTGAGAAAATGTTTTCATTATTGTAAATCTTTGACCGCCTTTCTTGTACTGTATGGTATTTTCCAATTAAAGGATTTTTCTCATTGGTGAAAAGACACTGCCAGTAATGTATATATAATGAAATATTGCTTTTGCATTGTGGAGCATCGGTTGCAAGAACACTAGCACACAAATGGAAAACTGTATTAGAAAAAGTTGTAAAAATGGTGAATTACATCAAGAGTTTTGTGAAGAAATTGGGTCACAACACATGAACCTTATCCTTTACACACAAACCAGGTGGTTATCAAGAGAAAAACTACTGTTTCATGTCCATTAACCTTAAGAAAAGCACAATTTTTTTAAATACTGACTGATAATATCTAATGTGCCAAGTTATCTTATTTAGATCTTTTTAGCATTTTAATATACAGTAGTAGAATGAAAATATCTTTGTCTTCATCAGACAAAATCAATGCTCAAGCTAAGGCTCTGGAAATTGAGTTAGAAAAACGAACACAGACAACCTTCCAAATACTACTACAACAAAAAGATTATACCTCTGAACTATGAGCATCTCAAAATCACAGACAAGAAAATTCAAAAAGTGGACGCTCACGTCCACTTTTTTCTCTCGAGTCCTAGCCGTGGACAGCGCTCGTGTCCAATACAAAAATATTTGTATAAAATTCATTTTTTATTCGATCGACTTCGGGATAGTTTGAAAGTAAGTGCCCTTAGGGTGCACACAATTTGATAACAAAATGAAAGATGTAACACGAAACCTGATGTCAGAACACTTGAAAGAGTATAAATACATTTTTGGTCAAAATTTTAAAATATTTGTTAAAATTCTATTTATTGTGCTATTATTTTGGGACTAGTTTTAAAATGCTCGCCTTTACATTGCAAACAATTTGATACCAAAATGAAAGATGTAACACAAAAATTTATGTCAGAACACTGGAAAGATATCAATAATTTTGTGACGATGAGCATACAAAATTAAAATATGTTAAAATTCCAGTTATTGCTCTATTGTTATGGGAATAGTTTTAAAATACGTGCCTTTATATTGCGAACAATTTGATACCAAAATGAGGACCTAACACGAAAATTGATGTTATCAAACTGAACGAGTATACACATTACATTGCTGTGTGCCAATTGGTGTTCGTTTACAGGTAACTTTAGGCTATCCTGCAGGGAATCACGCCAGGCTTTTGGACATTATATGCTTATACACCTGTAGGGAATTCTATTGCGAACACAATGATACCAAAACGAATGACGTAGCACGAGAATTAAGGCGAGAAAACTGAAACGAGTATACACATTTCAGTGTCGCTGCACGCTTGCCCACACGCTCGCCCGCACGCCTGGGACGTGACCTCTAAGTTGGCGGCGCTCATGCCCGGCGCGCGATAGCGTTAAGCATAAATATCATTAAAACAATTTCAAATTACGTAATTCTTGCATTGTATTATTATTTAACAATTACTGTATTGTCATTCACATACTGTACTTTACATCAAATACTGTACTTTCATAATTTCCTCTCTTTTTTATCATCTACTTCTCGGCAAATTACGTTATGATGCATTCTTAAACTATTATACATTAGCTACAATTACTTCCACATTACCACTATGATAGTAACCAACTATATTTACTATTATTCTAAATTCTACATTCTTTGGCCACATCTGTGATTGCATCCTTCCTTGTTCCCTTCCCAATTGGAACACTGCCAAGGGCATGGCTTTCATATATGCACTTTACTTCCTTTAAGCAGGTATAAATCCTAACGTTGAAATAGGAGTACCAAAAAATGTATGATAAATGGGCTAAGAGCACCTTCAAAAAACAAAAAGTTGACAACCACTGATATACAGTATATATATATATATATTATACCTTAAGTCTGGTAAAGCTCTATAGAGGGCATGAAAGTCTGCTCTAAGCTTTATTCCATCTTTCATGTACAGACCGACTCGAGCTCGCACATTATTTTCTTTTGCACACATTTTTTCAATAGCTCCAAGGCTTGCTGCAGATCCCTCTGAAGATCCTGAGCCATCAGATTTGTCATCTGCAGTCATGGTTAAACACAGCACTTGTTTGTTCTATTAAAACTCTATATGCACTTCATCATATCTGAAACATAATCATTAATATAAGTTACAGTTAAACAATACATGAATTTAAAATGTATTGTAATAACTTGTGAGTTATTACAATACCAAGTACCCTGGGAGAGTTTAGGGTGAGCAGACATGTGAGTAAATACTGGTAGGTAATTTGACCCTAAATATTTATGTGTTCATGACCACCATGCCATTACAATGACAGAGAAGTTGACCATGTATACTACCATGCACAATACTAATGTTAATTGGCAGTGTGGGAGAAGTATCATTATTTGCAGAAACATCCTCGTGTACCCGTCACTGTTGTAAGATTGCAAGTAATGAAGATTTTTATTCATTTTTTATTTATTTTTATTTTTATTTATACATACAGTACATATATAAATATATAATCTGGGTATATATAGACCCTTCTGAAGATGTATTATTAAATACAAAAGTAATTGAGGAAATTCCTGTTTCATTTCTTCCTTCGTGGTCTGACACTGTCACATTTTTCATCACGTGCTAATTTTCGTGATTTACACACATACAGTATATATACAAGAGTTCTTACATTCTTGTACAGCCACTAGCGGGACCAAAGAGCCAGAGCTCAACCCCCGCAAGCACAATTAGGCGAGTACTAGCACTTATAGCATTCCGGGCAAGTCCTTAACCATATGTTCCCCAGAATATGACCTGCCAAATTCTTTAACAACCAGGTACCCATTTTACTGTCGAGTTAAACAGAACGCCCAGTAAATCCTCACCCAGACAGGATACGAACCTATGACAAAGTGCTCACAAAAGGCCAGGCGAGTGTCTTAACCACTACACCACGGGGACTGCCTTATGCTGGATGTTGGACTCTTATGCATCCTGCCTTATGCAGGATGCTGGCCTCCAAAGTGTTGCATTAACTAGATGATACCTAAATGATAAGTATCATTAGGTATCATCTCATTAATGATTTAAATTTTGTTAAATTGCTTATTCAAGTCATATATGTTACCTTACCTCTTCTTTATTATTAAATGTTTATCCCATTAAACCTTTAAATTTTACTCATTTACTGTGTTATGTTCTAGTGGCTTGACTGAATTGCACCTTTGTATATCCTTGCTATTATTAGTGTTAAAATCATTTTCTGTGTTGTTACTTAAACTACAGATTATATAATGTAGTAGATCATGCCTGTCATCGTTAGAATCACCGTTTTATTGTATAACATTGTTATATCTCTTTTGAACATCTCTCTCATATTAGCATACTTCTCATTTAGTATTAATTTCATTTTACCCCATTATAACTATAAATAATTTTATCTAACATTCTTTTTGGCCAAAACACTTCCCATAATAGTAGCTATATTTTTATGTACAGTACTGTACAACCTTTGTACCTACAACTTTTGCTTTATCTTCTGTCTTATGTTCTTTGTATAAACATCTATATAAATAGAAATGGAAATGTTCATTTATGCATAACCGCTAATCTCCGAAAGATCTTCACCAATAGCTTTGAAATTTTCACACAACTTTCCATTCGCATCCGAGCAGGTTTTTATACACATACTATATAGATGTCACGTCTTGACAGTAAAAAAAGGTTAGTTAGCATGGGACTGCATGTATTATACAGTCTTAAGAGCTTTGTTAAGAAATATTTGTAGGTTGATGTTGGCATCCTCTCCCCACACCCATGTGCCAGTTTCTTAATTTAAGCAATTACATTAGATTATATCACATTTTTCAGACAATTGTTGAATTATTCCCGAGAATGAAGTTTAAGTTTAATTACTTAGTATGATTACTTTAGTTTGATATAATATAAAAAGCTGTCCTACCTACCCCTTATTCAAAAGTACTGTAACACCAAAAAGTACCCAATTTCATCCTCTTCATTTTCTACCTAGTACTTCACACTTGCACTGTATCGTGTGCTACCCCAAAATATGTGTTTAAGTTATGTAACTTCACTGTTGTGATTACTGCCATCATCTTATATCATGGTTGTGATGTTGAATGCAAATTTTACTACAATATACCTACAAATAATCCTCAAATTATGCTAAAATGTACCTGTCAATAATCTTCAAATTCTACTAAAATGTACCTACTAATTTTCTTCAAAATTTTATTATAGTGTATCTTAACTTTTTCCATTTTGCTACAAATTACCTACATATAATTATTTGTTAGATTAAGGACCTGCCCGAAACGCTATGCGTGTTAAGTGGCTTTACAAGAATGCAAAAACATCAATGCTATGTACTCTCATAAACCCATTGTACCTTCATGTATATCTATATAAATAAATAAAGCACACCACATTCTCATAGCCCAGGCCAAGGAAGATGGAACCACGGAAGAACTAACAATATACTGTAAAGACAAACCACGGAACTATTGACAATATACTGTACTGTATAGTAAAAACAATCAAATTACTAAATAATGTATGTATATTAACATTCCACATACACACACATTGCAAATAAACTGTCATTATTACTCATTTGCAAGATATCAATCTGAAAAACAATTTACTGTATAGTAAAGACAAACCACGGAACTATTAACAATATACTGTATAGTAAAAACAATCAAACTGCTAAATAATGCATGTATATTAACATTCCACATACACACATAATGCAAATAAACTGTCATTATTACTCAGTTGCAAGATATCAATCTGCAACCCTCGTGACCCAGCACCCTCCCCCTCCCCTCACCCCCACACCGGCTACACACGCCACTCTAGGCTCTCTGTTCCTTCATAATTAAACTACAGCTTGAAATGCCACCAAGCCACGCGTACACACACCCTGACCACCAAAACTGTCAAAAGTCATTTTCCACATAACACGCCTCTTGATCCTTGTATCTAACTAGTGAAGTACTGACACCTTCCCTTCACATGACGCTACGTACTTTAACGTATGGATGAAACGTGTCTCTTCGTGCCTGGGGGGAAATCTTGGCTTTCCTATAGTGGATAAAGTGCCAAGAGTCGTCCTTAGTTGTGCGAGAGTTATAATATACAGCAATATAAAGAGTTCTCCAGAGGTTGCTGGTTGCTAGCAGTGTTTTCATCCAGCAGAAGACATTTCTGTATCCGATTGCTTCAACATCCCTTTACTACCTAAATTCACAGCTAATATATGGTCTAATTAGGTATCAATATTAATACATTTTATATCATACAATTTACTTAAAATTATTTTATTGTTTAAAAATAATACTTAATTAAGGTATGCAGTACATATAATAAAAGCGAAGTCAAGAGTGCAACCATTCGAAGCAGAAGCCGTCAGACGCCAAGCTGTCATAGAAAACCTTTATGGAACTGTTGTGATAAACACAGATTTTGCTGTTTTTTTTAATATATGTTACCAATTGCATACAACAAAATTAGGTTAAAAAATTAGCAACCCTGGCATTTCCAAACAATCAGCTTTTCCAACTATCTAAAGGATGTGACGCTTAATTCCATTAGGTAAAAATATACGGTAATTTATTTATTTCATTGTTTTATTTAAATCAAATCAAATGTGCAAAAGTACATACATACGAGTTACAAACATAATGTTCGATTTCTAGATAGAGCTAGTACATACTATGCCTAAAGTCACGACTATGCACAGCGTTTTGAGCAAGTGTGGGGGGGAGGGGGGGACACAGACTAAAAATACTAATTGAAATAAAAATATAAATTGAGTTGAAAAAGGCAAGAAGATGGGGGGCAGGAAAACATGGTGGGAATCAGCAGTTATACAAAAACATGGTCAACAAACAGTATTGTTTGAAATAGCAAGACATGGGTTGACATTTAAAGGGAAAGGTAGGTTACATAGAGCTTATTAGGTAGTATATAGTTTTTCTCTTAAAATGGTTGAGAGAGGTATAGCCTTTGACATAACTGCGAAGAATATTCCACAATCTGGGTCCCCTTGATTTGCAGAGCATTTCTAGTTTGGTTAAGTAGCACTACTGGAATATAAAATTGGTATTTGTGTCTGATGTGGTGCCCATGGGTTCTGTTACAATCTTCTAGGAAGCGTTTAAAGTCAGGATACACTATTTATTTATCTATACAAGAGTTCTTACACTCTTGTACAGCCACTAGCACGCATAGCATTTTGGGCAAGTCCAATCCTATGTTCCCCGGAATACAACTCGCCAAATCGGTAATAGAGCTTACCGATCTAACAGTCAGTCAGTCAGTCACGATCATTAACAGTCAGGTACCCATTTTACTGTTGGGTAAACAGAGGCTACAGTTTAGAATTTGCGCCCAGCAAATCCTCCCCGGCCAGACGAAACCAGGACAAAGTGCTCGCGAAACGCTAGGCAAGTGACTTACCACTACACCACGGGGACTATTAATAATAATAAATAATAATAATTAATAATTCATCGTGTCGAGGACAGGCAGCCAGTGTATAGATAATTCATGTAAGGCTTATATCGAGGTCCACCACAGTCGAATTTCCCTACGTCCGGATGTACTATGCCCGGCAACCCCGAATATGTTTTAGGTATGGCCTGTTGGGGCATCAGGCTGCCGGGTGCTCCGAGGCTGCGGTCACTCCCGTGAACCTGTCCCGGGAAGAGGATTTCCCGCCGCTCCCCATGGCCTCCGTGGGTGAGGATGTGGGCGTCCCGTTCGCTGATGCGGCTCCCCATGCATCGCCCAGCGCGCCTACGAATGTTGCTGTGTCGTAGGATGGTCTTCCTGCCCCTGTCGCTGTCCTGGCTGCTCCCGTGAATCTTCCGGTGTTCTCTGCGAGTCGTCGACTTCCTCGTCTCCTGCTGCTGTGATTGGGTGATTGGGAGGCTGCGCGCCTCCTGCTGTGTGCAGCCCGGTTCCCCCCTTGGTAGAAGCTGCTGCCGTTCTGCGTTGGGCGTCGGTGCGCCCGGCTGGTGGTGCCCGTGTTTCTGGGTCCGTCTCCGGCTTTGATGATCTATAAATCCAACATTATATTTGTAAAACAACTATGTATGTATTTTCCTGAATAAAGTTTACTATGTATGGCCGGAGCCCAAGTGCTCCCGGCGTTCATTTTCAGCCTGGGTGGATGTGGGTGATTCCAGTGACCGAGTCTTCGAGTGTCGACGGGGTGGTTCCGGGTGCGTCGCAATCTCCGCAGTTGGTGGTGGCGGAGGTCCATGTGCCTGCTGATGCCGGTGTCTCTAACGTGCCTTCTGTTTGTTCTCCAGGTGGCTCTCCGGAGTGGGGGGTGGTGGATTCACCTGCCGTGGATGGTGCGGGCCGTGGCCTGGTGGTGAAATTGAGGACGGATGCTCGCCGTAAGGGGACCCTGACGGTGCCTGGTTGTGTGGACGTTGCCGCGGGGGCCCCTGTGGTGTTGCCCTCTGCCACACCCTCCCGTGATGTCTGTTGGAGTCCCGGAGGATGTGTTGCCGGCGTCTGTGATGTCGCCGGGTCACTGCCGTATTATTACCCAGTTTACATTTTCTGAAGGTGTGGCGGCCTTTCGTGCTCCGAGGCTTTCCTTCGTGTGGGGGCGCGTGGCGACCACTCGCCTTGTATGTGATCCCATTTGGATCCCCAGTTTGCGGGTCTTTGTTTCCGAGGTTCCAGAGTGTTACGCCCACATAGGACTAGTAACCGGGTTATTGATGGATGAACTTGTGTGTGGTATCCGACCGAGTCGGTAGTGGTTTTCAAGGAATTGGTCAGATAATGCACGATTAACAAGGGGGGGGGGGGAATGAACAAAACACTGTTTACTTCATCAATGTATTCACCATCACCATAAATAGATATATATAAAAAGGGAATTGTTATGTTGTTGGGTAGATTAGATACACAGTGTTTAGTGAGTTTCATATTTATTTAGTAGTCCTGGATACAGCAGTGTCGTAGACGTTGAGACGGAGCTTGGAGCAGGGCAGAGAGCCGAGTGTGGCCGGAGTCGCAGAGCTCTATGTGGGAGAGCGTTGTAGCTCGATGCGGTCCTAGTCTGCTGTCTGTTCTGTGTCGAAACTGAGTTTCCATCGCACGTTACAGCCTCCCTCCTGTGCTAGGTAAGTCCACTACGGGCTCACCACAGCCCCGCTCCTGTGCCAGGTAAGTCCACTACGGGCACACCACAGCCCCGCTCCTGTGCCAGGTAAGTCCACTACGGGCTCACCACAGCCCCGCTCCTGTGCCAGGTAAGTCCACTACGGGCTCACCACAGCCCCGCTCCTGTGCCAGATAAATCCACTACGGGCTCACCACAGCCCCGCTCCTGTGCCAGATAAATCCACTACGGGCTCACCACAGCCCCGCTCCTGTGCCAGGTAAGTACACTACGGGCTCACCACAGCCCCGCTCCTGTGCCAGATAAATCCACTACGGGCTCACCACAGCCCCGCTCCTGTGCCAGATAAATCCACTACGGGCTCACCACAGCCCCGCTCCTGTGCCAGGTAAGACCACTACGGGCACACCACAGCCCCGCTTCTGTGCCAGATAAATCCACTACGGGCTCACCACAGCCCCGCTCCTGTGCCAGGTAAGTCCACTACGGGCTCACCATAGTCCGTGCTACTTACAACTTTTTCTTTCCAGTAGCTGAATCTAAAACAACAACAACAAGAGTTTCCATCACATTTACCCAAAAAAATCTACTACTTACGGGCTATTCATGCCCATGCCACCTCTTGGGTGACTTAATCTTCATCAATCACTCACCAAGAGTCTCATAGTTAAGGCTGCAGCCGCCCCCAAAGACACATTCACAAATTTTAGCGTATTAAAAATTGAATTATTCTTATTTATGTATTAATATTATAAAGGTTAAGTATAGCTCAGCATAGGTTAGGTGTTTAGGTTCTACTGGAGATTATTTGAAGTATGTGAGTGAATCATTTACAGTGTTGCAATTGAAACAGCGGTCATCAGCGAAGCACTGTCCGAACGTCATCAGTTGCAAGTCGTTTGTAAACCGTTCTTCATTCGTAAACAGGTTGTTTGGCGACTGTATTAACATGCATTTGGCATTTGTTGACGAAGATGGGTCTGATTATTTTTAGTTTAGTTCATTTATTATGCACCCCATACCCATCTTGTGGGCGGTAGTGGAAAGGGTTACAGAGGCACATAATGGGCTCAGGGATTATCGTAGCATAGTTGGCTTCGTTCTCGACATTCTGTTTCGATTCTCGAGCTAGACAGAAATGTTTTTATTGGATACGTTACCTTTCACCTCATGCCGCTGTTCACATATCAGCAAATATCAGCCAGTCTTCATCAACAACAGCCTTGGATGGTCGTTAATACAGCTGCCAAGCCCCTTATTTACGTGTGAAAAACGGGATACACACAACTTAACTGATGACGTTCGAAGATTTCTGTTCGAAACGCAACTAAATGCTTCATCCACGTAATTCAAATAAATGCCAGTAGAACCTAAACACCTAACGTAACCTACGCCTAACTATACATAAATTTTTAATACATAATATTAAGTTATAAATGAGAAACATTTGCGTTAATACACACATGTTTAAAATTGATTTTATAGTAGTAGCCATCTACTTTGATTTAATCAAAGTAGATGGTTTTGATAGCCATCTACTTTGATTTAATCAAAGTAGATGGCAAATTCCTTGGCGTTCTCATTGACCACAAACTGAATTTCCAGGGACACATTCTAAATATATCAAAAAAAGATTAAAAAACTGTTGCATTCTTTCTAAGAACAGATATTATGTACCCAGCCCTGCCCTGGTGACACTCTACTCTCTCATCTATCCTTATCTCAACTATGGTATCTGATCTTGTGGTTCTACTACCCAAAATCATTTACGTCCTCTAATTACTCAACACAAAGCTGCTATTAGGACAATATCCAACTCTGGCCCCAGATATCACTCGGCACCCCTTCTCAAATCTCTAAATATGTTAGATATTAAGTCACTGCACATTCTCTCATGTGTATTGAGAATCATAAATCAAAAGATAGTAAATACAGAATATGCGGTCATATTCAATGAGACATATATATATATATATATATATATATATATATATATATATATATATATATATATATATATATATATATATATGTGTGTGTGTGTGTATATCACGAAAATAAACACGTGATTAAGAATGTGACAATGTCAGACCACGGAGGAAAAATGAAACAGGAAATTTCCTTAAGTACTTTCGTATATTAAATACATCTTCAGAAGGTCATATATATATATATATATATATATATATATATGACATATATATATGTCTCATTGAATATGACCGCATATTCTGTATTTACTATCTTTTGATTTAGGGCTTCTATCCCTCTAACTACTTTCTTAGCATCAGGGCTTAGCTGAAATAGGAGTTCTCCAAAACTCATTTTCGTAATTTCAAGGTGAAGAAAAGAAGTTAATTACTATAGAATGTATTACATTTATTTATACAATTTGCACAACGGTTCGAACCTCCATGGTTCATTCTCAAGTGAAAAGAATGTTAAGGTTTGGTTGATTGTATACCCGTAATGGGTCAGGTGATAAGACAATAAAGGTGAATATGGGGATACATAAGGGATAAAGGGGGTGAAACTTAAGAACATAAGAATAGAGCCTGACATCACCCTAACAAGAGAAATGTTGAACAAAAATACCTATATAATAGACAAAACCCAAGATGCAAGAAGATTAGAAATTCTTGAAGCAATTCACATAAGAATAGAACAACCTACCATGAACACTCAAATCACGGAACTATTTACTCTACCCACCATGAGAGTAAGGGCAAGACCAGAACATAACGATGTCAACATAGAAGACACTGTTCAACATAACAGGCCAATTACACTTGATTAATCTTTGTATGCAGTTAGTAGCTGCCTCGTATGGGCCAATAGGCCTTCTGCAGTTACCTCTATTCTTATGTTCTTAAGTTTCACCCCCCCCCCTTTATCCCTTATGTATAGAGTGTAACAATTATATGCTGTACTTACTATATTAACCTGCAATGTTAAATGGGATTCTTGTAATGTTATTTGTCTATTTGTACTCACTGAATCTGTGCGCCCCTTGAGGGACTTGAAGTAGAAGGGGGTAGAAATAGCCTAAGCTACTCTATCCTTTTGAGATGTATTTCTTGCGTATCTCAATAAACATACTTGAACTTGAACTTGATCTGTTGACATCAAATTACACTTATAACAAATTACCCCACAAAATACCACTAACGCCATCTAGTTTTTTTCCAACGCACTATAAATAGCCAAATAGCAACCCATAAGGTGGGTTGTTGTGCTCGGGTAGGAGGTTCCAAGCTCCGCCCACAGATGGTATGGGGTGCATAATCAATGGCATATCATTGGTAGAAACTCTTTGTTGACATTCACACAACAGCCAATCACAGGAAGGGCTCAGCTAAAGGCTCCATCCACTTAATAAATCATCTTTATTCAGCACACCATCCTTGCTTATGACATTCTGCTTCAACTTTAATCTACCTAAAAAGTGAAATGTTAAGTATTTAAAAATATTAATATAGTGATAATTAAATACTGCAGGATGTAACGGGTGTTACAGAAACATGGGCTGGCTACCTAACTTGTGACGTCATCAGTGGGGGTTGCCTCACACAAATAATATCGGCGATACAATGCCTCCGTCCTCTTATTGGTCTACATTATTCAGTTACATGGAAATTTCTGTCTTGTATAAAACAGAAATTGTTGTTCTTTTGTACAACAAGGTTATTTAGCAGAAGGCCGTATTTCTTATTTTGCATTTTATTCATATAAGCGTTGGCATTCCCCGCAACAGCCAATCACAGGAAGGTATTTGTTGGAAACTCTGCCTTCAACAATGTTGATTCCTAATGAACTCTAACAATAAATTCGTTTAATAAACGAGTATTTAGGGTCAAGCTACAGATGAACATTATAGGATAACGGTGTTTTAGCTTGCAGCTTCGTTAGACAGAATCCCTGGTCTTAATTTTAAAAATAAAGAACTAGAAAGCGTATTTTACTGCTAACTTTTCGAGAAATAAATTCCAGTCTCATATTTGTGAACATTTATGCACTGATTTTTTGGCATAAGTTCTTATCATAATCCCTTCTACAATCTCAACACCATTTGGCTCGTATCTTGTAACTATCTTCGTTACTTAGCCTCAAAACCTTACATTTGTCTTACATATCCTCAACAGTAGATAAAAAAAAAGTAGTTGCAGAATTCTAGTTACCTAATACCAGCACGGTATAAAACCTTATTATAAGCTACCCTAGACGTATAGATCAGTGTTTAAAGTAATAATAATGCATTATTATTAATGTAATAATATTATTAAAATAATAATAATACAGCTGATGCCATCTGTCGGCAGATAAGAACACTATCAAATGGCAGGTCAATAGTGGCCATAAGATACAGCTTACGCCATCTGTTGACATCAAATTACACTTATAACAAATTACCCCACAAAATACCACTAACGCCATCTAGTTTTTTTCCAACGCACTATAAATAGCCAAATAGCAACCCATAAGGTGGGTTGTTGTGCTCGGGTAGGAGGTTCCAAGCTCCGACCACAGATGGTATGGGGTGCATAATCAATGGCATATCATTGGTACAAACTCTTTGTTGACATTCACACAACAGCCAATCAAAGGAAGGGATCAGCTAAAGGCTCCATCCACTTAATAAATCATCTTTATTCAGCACACCATCCTTGCTTATGACATTCTGCTTCAACTTTAATCTACCTAAAAAGTGAAATGTTAAGTATTTAAAAATATTAATATAGTGATAATTAAATACTGCAGGATGTAACGGGTGTTACAGAAACATGGGCTGGCTACCTAACTTGTGACGTCATCAGTGGGAGTTGCCTTGACACATATAATGATACACTGCTCTGCCCTCTTATTCGAGTAAATTATTCAGTTATATGGAGATTTCTGTCAGGTGCAAAACAGAAATTGTGGTTCTTTTTCACAACAATCTTGTTGTTGGGCACAAGGACTTATTTCTTAGTTTAAATTTTATTCATAAAAGAGTGTTGGTATTCCCCGCAACAGCCAATCACAGGAAGGTATTTTTGGAAGCCCGGCCTCCTTATGGACTCAGTACATCGCTCTAGCTCATGGCTCTGTTTCATCTCTTGTATATACAAACTATGACTTTTCGATTACTGTTATAATTAATAATAAATTAATAATTAAGCTTATTATTATAATTAATAATAATAAGCTTAGTTACTTTCATGTAACTCGCAATCGTACATTCTTCCGGATGAATGTGATTGACACATTTGTCAATCACACTGCACACATTCGATAATTAGGGCGAGTCTAGGAAAAGTAAGTAATGCAGTGGAAAAACTGAAACCTTGTGAGGACAAGGTTCAGGACAATATGGTCACCTCTGAAGTTGGTAATCAAATTTTGGAGTGTCTAAAAAAACTAGATAAGAGGATTGAGGCATTGGAAAAATTGGCTATGGAAGGTAGACGGGGTGAAGATGGTGGTGAAACAGGACGTGTAATTGAACAAAGAATTGAAAGTGAAACAGGACGTGAAATGGAAAGTGAAACGTGCGTAGAAGAAAGTAATGATGTGCATGACGTAACGAGGATAGAGGATAGTCAGGAGAATACACTTTCTAGTAGTGTTCGCGGTGTTCAACCTCCTGTTGTGACAAATGTTGAAAGAAAGGTTAAAGTAAAACGGTATACAGAAATAACAACGAAAATAGATATGAATAATATTACCTTCGATGTTAGTAGTAGTTGTGCGAGTGAGAAGAAAGAAAAAATGTTACGGTGTTGGAAGGAAGTTTCTAAGGTACTCTCGTATCTCATGGAATGTGACGGATAGGGCATAGGTAGTTTTATTATTAATCATGGATGAAAGTAGATTGAGAATATTATCTTGGAACGTTAATGGATTAAAAACTAGAGCGATGGATGTACACTATTGTACACTTATATAATATTGACGTAGTAGCACTCCTTCTGAGGCTAAATGGCTATAGAGGTTTTCACTTATATGCTGATGGAGGAACTAAGGGGGTCTCATGTTATGTCAAAAGTACCATACCTGCTGAGATAACTGGAATCCCTCAGAGATATAGAGGTATTGAAAGTATTAGCTTGCGGATACAATTAAAGGACCGAGAGTTAAATTTCATTAATCTATACATCTCTGATAGCTCCCTTGATTTAAGATACTTGCCAGATTCCTTCTTTTCTGAAGATACACTTGTGGTAGGGGGATTTTAATGCCAGACATCCAGCTTTAGGATCATGGGGTAAAGCAAATAGGAATGGTTGCAGATGGTTCCAGTTTTTGCAGGAACATGAAGATGTTCAACTGCTGGGCGAGCCCTCTCCTACTCATTTGAGGGGAGGGAGATTAGATTATGCTTGTTTGATAAATGCTGAGGGCATAGAGGAGAACTGTCTTACTGTGGATGAAATGCTAAGTGATCATTTGCATTACAAATACAGCTTAAACTAGATAAAAAGCATGCCTGCCTTCAGAGGAAAAGGTTAAAGTTTAATGAGGGAGAATTAAGGGGTCTTGTTGGCCATATTAAGTCTTGGTATGATACTTATAAGCCAGTTTCGGCAGAAGCATTTTATGAAGATTTAATTAAGGAGGTAGATGTATTTAATGCAACATTGAACAGGAAAACATCTAGTATAAAAAAGCATCCCCCCAGAAAAGAAAATTATACACATGACAAGATGCTTAAGGGGTGGACATTAACAATGAGGAGAGCTCACAGGGATTGGAATAGGAATGGTAGGACTGAGGAAGGGAAGAATGCTTTACTGGCAGGTGCTTGGCTGTGTGGGGGAGAAGATAAAGGAAATTAGGAGCAAGTATTGGCAGGAGTTTGCAGAAAAAGTTGGGAGTAACAGACACTTGAAGGAAGTCTGGCAAGACGTAAATAAAATAAGGGGTAAAAAGCATAATTTTGTTGCACATCCAGACCCGCAAGGAATTGCAAATGGTCTCTTAGATAAATGGGCGGAAGCTGCCAAACTTAGTTCATTACCCGCTGTAACGAGAGAGTCATTAGATTCTTGGAAAGATCTAAGAGAGGATTTTATATTTACAGCAAGTAACAGTGGTGACGTCACTTGCACAGGTATTACCAGAGAAGAACTAATAACGGCGATTAAAGTTGGGAAATCTACCGCCCCTGGGGAGGATGGAGTAACTTATGAAATACTTAATGAACTCGCCATTATGACGAAAAGCCCACTTTTAGACCTCTTTAATATTAGTTATAAAGAGGGCAGTATTCCCAGTAAATGGAAAAAAGCTATGATCATCCCTATCCCTAAAGCCAATGGAGAGTACAGACCTGTGTCTTTAACCTCGTGTTTTTGTAAAATGATGGAGAGGATCATTTTAAATACACTTTTATATATAATAGGTGATCAGCTGTCTAGTAATTTGTTTGGATTCCTCAAAGGAAAAAGTACCTCTGATTGTATTATTAAATGTCTAGCTAATGAAAATGATTATTATAGAATTTTTATTGATTTACAAGGAGCTTTTGATAAAGCCAACAAAGAGGTTATTATATATGAATTAGCTGGTCTTGGCGTTAAAGGGAGATTATTGCGCTGGATAGGGGATTATCTTTACGAAAGGAAGGCTCAGGTGTGATATCAAGGTTGTATGTCAGGTGTGAGGTCTTTTGAACTCGGCACACCTCAGGGAGGAGTATTGAGTCCCACCCTGTTTAATGTACTAATGAATAAGATAGCATCTGAGAGATACTCAAATGGGGTAACTCCGATCATATATGCCGATGAAATTTTGTTTCAGGGCAAAGATATTTCAAAGGTTCAAACAGTGTTGGACAATTTCGGAAATCTGTGTCACCATATGGGACTGGTGGTTAATGAAAACAAAACTAAGTTTCAATGTAGAAGTCGGAGGCCCATTATATTGAAAATAAACATATATAAATATTTAGGCATATATGTTGGATATACCCATGAGAGTTTGGAAGCTGAGATGAACAGACTATTGGGTCAATGTCGGAAGAGATTACAACTTCTCAAGGCCTTGGCATGCTGTGGAAAGGGAGTGGGAGTCCCTGTGCTACGAATGATATACTTGAGTACTGTAAGATCTCTTATTGATTATGCTGCACCTGTCATTTCTTGTTTTGGTAAAGGCAGGATGGGCAAGTTGGAGAAGGCACAAAATGAAGCCATGAGAATTATCTTAGGATGCCCAAAAAATGCCATGATTGAGATAATGAGGATGGAGTTGAATCTGCAGAGTATTAGGGATAGAATTGTAGAGATAAATGTAGCCTCTGCCATTAGATTAATGAGAGCTGGGGGAGCTAATGAATTAATCCTCTCGGTTCAAAAGGTGGGAAGTAGTGAACAGTGTATGATGAAGAAGAGAGTATATATGAATAACTTATGTTCTAATGTTATAAAGTATGATGTTATTACAGAGTGTATTGCTGTGCCCAAGAGAAAATTTTACACCACCATGGGAGGATTGTAATGTATATGTAGTAATTACTCCCTTGCAAAAGAAAAAAAGTATGTATGAAATTGGAGAGCTGAGGGCAACATATGTGATGTCAGTGAAAAAGATAAGGAGTGTAAATTATGTAGTATGCCGCACGCCCACACCTTAGAACATTATGTATTAGAGTGTCAACTTATTGAAAACCATAGAAATAAGGAAATAAATAATGTACCACATCAAATGGTTTGGATGTGTGATAATGGTATGATAGACAGTATACTTAGGAGCTACAAGAATTTTGCCTCAAGAGTGTAACAATTATATGCTGTACTTACTATATTAACCTGCAATGTTAAATGGGATTCTTGTAATGTTATTTGTCTATTTGTACTTACTGAATTTGTGAGCCCCTTGAGGGACTTAAAGTAGAAGGGGGTAGAAATAGCCTAAGCTACTCTATCCCTTTGAGATGTATTTCTTTCTTATCGCAATAAACATACTTGAACTTGAACACGTCATTGTGCCGCCACTTTAACGAGCCCGGCTTGAGAATAGATTGTATGGTATGAAAAAAAAAAATATTACGTGGATATGCTTAGAGACAGAAAAGACCTGGGTAAATACTGGTTTGGAAACAGGGTTGTTGCTTTATAAAACAAATATCAGGTTGATATAGACGTGAGCTCTCGTTGGAGTGTTTCAAGCGTAGGGTAGACATCCATGTGGGTGTCTGGGTGGATAGAAATAGGAACTCCCTCGAGTTGGCCAATAGGGTTTCTTCAATTTCCTTAATTCTTATGTTTTTTTATTGTTCTTGTGAGTATAATGAGGCATATCACGAGTATATTGAGAGATTAGGAGGAATAGCGTGAGTATAGTTTAGGATTAAGAAATATATCTCAAGAGTATTGCGAGAGATTAAGAGGTACGTGATAAGTATAGTGAGAGATTAAGAGGTACATGATAAGTATAGTGAGAGATTAAGAGGTATATTATAAGTATAGTGAGAGATTAAGAGGTATATCATGAGTATAATGAGACATGAGTATAGTGAGGCCGGGAAGGGCCAGGTGGAGGGGGAAGGCAGGTGTGCCACAGATGCGGGCTCTTGATCCTCTCATCACTGACAGATAATACATTAATGCATTACACTGTTTTTCCTTACAAATGTATGTTGCATAAGGCAATTAATGTTTTCATTAGTTTGCCTTTAATGAGTAATTTCGCGCGGTATTTGCAACAATAGATGAGACCTTGGTAAAGCGTGTGAGGTAGTGAGGTGTTGTAGAGAGTGAGGAGAGGGGTGGTGTGAGGGAGAAGCGGGCAGGTGAGGAGGGACCCTCATCTCTCTGTCACACTCGTGGCCTCACATCAACACACCTTCACTCTGCTGTTGAGTTCCTTACAGGTAGCCTAGCCGGCTGTGTGGTGTGTTTCTGCTACAGCCTAGCTGGCTATGTGGTGTGTTCCAGCTACAGCCTAGCCGGCTGTGTGGTGTGTTTCTACTACAGCCTAGCCGGCTGTGTGGTGTGTTCCTGCTACAGCGTAGCCTGCTGTGTGGTGTGTTTCTGCCACAGTCTAGCCGGCTGTGTTTCTGCCACAGTCTAGCCGGCTGTGTTTCTGCCACAGTCTAGCCGGCTGTGTTTCTGCCACAGCCTAGCCGGCTGTGTGGTGTGTTCCAGCTACAGCTTAGCTGGCTGTGTGGTGTGTTTCTGCCACAGTCTAGCCGGCTGTGTTTCTGCCACAGTCTAGCCGGCTGTGTTTCTGCCACAGTCTAGCCGGCTGTGTTTCTGCCACAGCCTAGCCGGCTGTGTGGTGTGTTTCTGCTACAGCTTCGCCATCTCTCCGCCCTCAGACAACTACAACACTAGTTCCAGAAGACATAGGTCACAGCACAAATTTTATATATTTCGTTTTGTTTCTGTATATACTTATTGATACAGGGCGCGGACCGCAAGAATCATTAGATATATTATTCTAGCACAAATCTTTTCTATATTTCATACGTTCCTTTTCACTTGAGAAGGATATTTAATAATTAATATCAATCTACAATTCATTTTATATTTATATTATGGCCTGACGTTCAGCGATGCGTTTCGTTGATCCTTGTCAACATTCTCAAAGGTAGAGTTCAAGTGGATACAATTGATTGATTGATGAAGCTACCCAAGATGTGGCACGGGCCACACCTCACTAGCCTATCGTGTGAGGAAGCACCTCACTAGACTATCGTGTGAGGAAGCACCTCACTAGACTATGGGCCACAATTAAGATACTGTATGTCCTTTCGAAGGAGGCACATAATGGGCTCAGGGACTGAACCCCACAATTCATTTAGCTAAGCTAAATGTTATAATCTTGATGAGCTAGTTACACAATTCAATATAAGTCGTCACATCAACAATGGGTTCGAGATCGACCTCAAGTACAGGTTCTAAATTAAGCAACTGACATATGTGGAGAGCTAGTGTCACAATTTATATGTTTGTCCTGCACACCGCCCCCCATCCAGTGGGCAGCGGTGGATAGGTTACAATCTTGGTCAGGTCTACATCGGCAGATAATGAGAATTCCCAGAGATACTTGTAACCGAGTCTAAGCCGAGCAGTAGTAACATCTAGAAGTCTGCTGATTTTATTGGATGATCCATAGATGTGTGACTCCTCTTGCATGATAGTATGATGATAGATGGAATTACTGGTGTCAATTTCACTTTGCCTCAGATCTACAAGATCTTGTTGAAGTTCTCGGTGTACTGCTGCTCTCGGATTGCTCATTGACAATCCAGGGTTACACTCAACGGCTCCTTTAAAGGCAGAATCTTTCGCTAACTTATCAGCTCTATCATGCATTCGGAGGCCAACATGAGATGGAGACCACATGAAATGGACTCTGTTACCATCCTTAATAATTTTGTTGTATTTGTGTCTAGCTTCGGACACGAGCATGTTACAGTTATGTCTTAAAGAGTTGAGAGCATTTAAGGATGATAAAGTCACTTACAATTAATGTATCAAGTTTGGAGACTTGTACACATTTCAGTGCAAGGAGCAAGGCAAATAGTTCAGTCTGAAGGGTAGAGGCCCAGTTGTTTATACGGACTCCCCACTCAAAGTACAAGCCATCGCCCATTGTCAAAACAACTGCACTTCCAGCTGCACCCGTGGTGCGTGGTAGGGAACCATCAGTGTATATGATTTGAGAGAGAGAATGCTCTGTGGACAGAGCATCAATTTGGCTTAAGGCGTTGAGCTTTGCCTCAAGACGAAGCTTGTGATTTATTATTACCTATTATTTTATCATTTAATTTAAATATTAAGTAAAATAATGTATTTAATTTTTATAGTAAGTACTTAATAATTTAATAATAAGTAGTAAGTACATAAAAATGATTAAAAAGTACAGTTTAGTCATAGGAGATTCCTAGATTGGAATTCACTACCAAATTTCAATATATCCAAGTATTTATAGTGTGAAATGCTGTTATTATATGCATAAATTGTTGTTTTAATAATATTATATGCTTAACCACTTGGGCTGGACGGTAGAGCGACGATCTCGTTTCCTACTGGTCCGCGTTCAATCCCCGACCGCCCAAGAGGTTGGGCACCATTCCTTTCCCCCG
Organism: Procambarus clarkii; assembly: GCF_040958095.1. Classification (NCBI taxonomy): domain Eukaryota; kingdom Metazoa; phylum Arthropoda; class Malacostraca; order Decapoda; family Cambaridae; genus Procambarus; species Procambarus clarkii. The sequence goes on along the minus strand of NC_091220.1, from coordinate 13,131,917 downwards.
TTCCATCCCAAATCCGTATCCTGATCCCTTCCGAGTGCTATATAGTGGTAATGGCTTGGCGCTTTCACTTGATAGTTCCCCCACCCTCCTGAATAATATTACGAGAGCAGTATTTACGGGCTATTCATGCCCGTGCCACCTCTTGGGTGGCTAAATCATCATCAATCGAGAGCATTAAGTCCTAACCTGACGTTATATAATGATATCCTAAACAGTTGATAAATAAAAGTAATTGTGGAACTCCAGTTATCTAATACTTATCATAAATGGTATAAATCCTTATCATAAGCCAAAGGATTTGTAGATCAGTGTTTAAAGGGAATTCGGAAGTAATAATAACACAGCTGATGCCATCTGTTGGCAGAAGAGAACACTATCAACTAGCTGGTAAATAGTGGCCATAAGATACAGCTTACGCCATCTGTTGACATCAAATTACACTTATAACAAATTACTCCACAAAATACCACTAACGCCATCTAGTTTTTTTCCAACGCACTATAAATAGCCAAACAGCAACCCATAAGGCGGGTTGTTGTGCTCGGGTAGGAGGTTCCAAGCTTCGCCCACAGATGGTATGGGGTGCATAATAAATGGCATATCATTCTTTGTTGACATTCACACAACAGCCAATCACAGGAAGGGCTCAGCTGAAGGCTCCATCCACTTAATAAATCATCTTTATTCAGCACAACATCTTTGCTTATGACATTCTGCTTCAACTTTAATCTACCTAAAAAGTGAAATGTTAAGTATTTAAAAATATTAATATAGTGATAATTAAATACTGCAGGATGTAACGGGTGTTACAGAAACATGGGCTGGCTACCTAACTTGTGACGTCATCAGTGGGGGTTGCCTCACACAAATAATGATACACTGCTCTGCCCTCTTATTCGAGTAAATTATTCAGTTAGATGGAGATTTCTGTCAGGTGCAAAACATAAATTGTTGTTCTTTTTTACAACAATCTTGTTGTTGTGCACAAGGACCTATTTCTTAGTTTAAATTTTATTCATAAAAGAGTGTTGGTATTCCCCGCAACAGCCAATCACAGGAAGGTATTTCTGGAAGTTTGGCCTCCTTATGGACTCAGCACATCGCTCTAGCTCATGGCTCTGTTTCATCTCTTGTATATACAAACTATGACTTTTTTCGATTACTGTTATAATTAATAATATGAGATAAAAAAGTCTTTACACAAAATGGCTAAATTCTGCCATTAAACGGACTTCGTCTGGTATACATACAAACATACACCAATTTATTACCATTCATCCATTATTAATTTCAAATGTAATGTATACTGTCTAATTTTTTCCTCTCGCCGTTACTTGGTGCAATATTTGAAAGTTGTCTATTTATTTATCAATCTATCTATTATCTTGTATTTATATTTACAAGTTTCTCTGCTTGGAAGAAAACTCTGCATTGAATTGGGATTAATTTATTAAATAATATTATTTAGTATTAATTAATATTTACAATTATTATTAATTACAATTATTTATAGCTTAGTTACTTTCATGTAACTCGCATTCGTACATTCTTAACATTAATAGCCCAAATTAGCACATCTTGCTTTTAAATTAGCCCAAAAAGTAGCAAGTAGCGAAATTAAAAATTGGGGAGCGCGGGGCTCTCAAAAGTAGCCCAATTCCCTATTTGTAGCCCAATCTGGCAACATTGGCCTTGTCGAGGACCGGGCCGCAGAGACGCTAAGCCCCGGACGTTTAAATCGTCTCAAGATAACCCTACGTGCAAAGTCTTGCATTTTTCTGGCCATTTGTAGAGTTGACACAGATGCAAATTTGATAACAACCAGGTACCCATTCACTGCTGGGTAAACAGAGGCTACAGTTAAGGACCGGCTCCTAGTCAATCCTCCTTGCCAGGGTACGCACCCAGGCTAAAACGCTCGCGAAAAGCTGGGCAAGTAAGTGTTTTACCACTGAGCCACGGGAACTGTAAATAAATGGTATTTTACCGTTTATTCTGTGTGCTTATATATACATGTACTGAAAGCCCTTTGGCTGAAAACCCGGTTTTAGGTTCCAAAAATGTGAGAAGGTTATTAAGGCAGGATTTATGTTTAATGAAACTATATTGTATTGATTTTACCAGTGTGTGCACTTTGAGATGGGGGAATGACTCCCTCCATGAGAATTTTTCCCCACGAGCTAGCAGATAAGTGAGGCTAGGCTGGGGGTGTTCGGTAGTTTTCTGTTGAGCGTTCTGCTTTATTTGACGATGAGCGTGACATTTGCCAGTTTCTGCTATGTGGTGCTGATAGTGTCTCAAGTGACTTATTGAAAAGTACAGTATGGCCAAAGGTGCCGCAATTTAATTTATGACTTCCTTTAATATTCTTGAAAAAATTGTCAAAACCAGTTGTTTCATTTGTGTGACTGCATGTGATTGTTGCAGGAGTGATCTTCAATGATGTGAGAGGTTCCCCTAGCGGCCATGTGCGACCACACTGTCCGTCAATCTACCCAAAACCTCCTACTGCCAATCTCCAAAAGAGATTTTCCACTCACGACTTGTGACGACAATATTCAATTGTACTATAGTAACGACTTCCAGGCGCCAGACCCACCCCGACACACCGCACAACACGACGACCTTAAGGCCCCAGACCCACCCCAACACAGCGCACAACACGACGACCTCAAGGCACCAGACCCACCCCGACACAGCGCACAACACGACGACCTAAAGGCCCCAGACCCACCCCGACACAGCGCACAACACGACGACCTCAAGGCGCCAGACCCACCCCGACACAGCGCACAACACGACGACCTTAAGGCGCCAGATCCACCCCAACACAGCGCACAACACGACGACCTCAAGGCTCCAGACCCACCCCAACACAGCGCACAACACGACGACCTCAAGGCGCCAGACCCACCCCGACACAGCGCACAACACTACGACCTCCAGCATCCACGCAGCAAAGACACGCCACTAGTATCCTTCGACGACCTTCCAGCTACGTGTGTATTCAGCGACTCGCTAATCTGCCTGACAGAGCTGCCACATTTGGACCAACTGGTGGCTCTCCAGCCTCTGCAGTGCTTCCTGGCTACTGCAGCTCAAGTAGAGACTTCACCTCAGACTCAATCGTCGTCACCAGCTCCTCCAAAAAGTCAACCCGACGCCACGGTGCCAGCAATTAACATGACCTATGGTACTCAACGCCACCAAATGGCGCTCGTCACCCCGACCACTGCATCTCACCTCACACACATCAGAGAAAGAAAGAAAAAATGTGAGTACTCGTATTGTCGTCTATACTCCATAAAACGTATGTATGTGTGAATGTATGTATGTATGTATGTATGTATGTATGTATGTATGTATGTATGTATGTATGTATGTATGTATGTATGTATGTATGTATGTATGTATGTATGTTATATACAATGAACAAATTAGCATCCTCAGACGCAGAGTGAAAGATAATACAAAAGAACAAAGCAATATAAATAACCATGCTAGAGTGATAAGAGGACACCATTTTGCCTGCTTCTCTCCATATACACGTCGGAACACAATAGGCAGACCTGCCTAACAAGCCTAAATTTTCCTGAAATTAAAAAAAATTTCAATTATTTTCTATTATGAATGTATTTTATAGATTCTGGATATTATAAAACTATTATGAATTATGAATATTTTCTTTTCACTATATATGTTTGGAATATTTTTTATTTGAACCCAAAATAACAGAAATTTGGCAAATCCCAATCTAACCTACCTACTTGTGGGCATGACATTACGGGAAAATATTGAAGCAGTGTGTGTTTTAATACCACTATCAGCTGTACTGTAATCGAAAGCATGCTAGGTAGAATATATATTTCCGTGGGATGTTGATCCTATATTAATGTTTATTATATCAGGCGCCTTCTACAAATGTTAGGCTTTTTAAACCGGACACAATATCCTAATTTTCTTACGTTTCCCAAATTCCTGGAAAGTTATATATAAGGGAAGATATGAGACTGGCAAGACGAACATGCCATGGATAGAAGAAATCCTGACATAGAGTGAAGAGAAGCCGAACAACAGTTACCCCAAGAACCCATTATAGTGAACTTCTAGAATAAACAATTATCTGCGTAAGGTGCGTTCCTTTACGGGGATAAGCTTTTATCAAGGTGCTTTTCTATGTTCAAGATAGATGTCACCTGTGATTTAAACCCAACAACGAACCAAATGGTTGACAGGTCCTAAGCCCAATGAGAAGCAAATGGCCTGTAATGTGGGTATGTCCTGGAATTCAGACACGAAATGGCTCATGTCTGACAAACCCAAGCTTGAGATAGACAATAACATAGCGCTCATATATTCATTGTTTTCGCAAATAGGTAGCCAATGTATTATCTGTAAAATATTTTAAGAGGGGTGTGAGACACTGACGAGCAGCGTGGTCTGGCCTTCCCGCCGCAGGTAGGAGCGTGTACAAGCACGTCCCTCACAGGGAGAAGCCGCCGCACCTGGTGGCTAGACGCAACGCCCGGGAACGCCGGAGGGTTCAGTCGGTGAATGTAGCCTTTGCCAGGCTCCGGCGGGTCGTTCCCTGCACCAGCAGGTGAGTAGTCCCTCCTCCCTGTGTTTCCTCTCACTGCACTCACTCCTCAGCCAGCTCAGCCACAAACACCAGCTTAAGTGAAGGATCCCAGAGGCTAATCTACTAGTCTGTACAGTACTAGCAAAATCTGGATAGAGCACAAGAATACCTTCCGTACACAGAGAAATCGCAGTAACGTCATATATCACTGGGATATATTTATTTTTGTATTTGATTTATACAAGAGTTCTTACGTTCTTGTAAAGTCACTGGCACGCATAGCGTTTCAGGCAAGTCCTTAATTCTTATTTCCCCAAATTACGACTCTCCAAATCGTTTAACAATCAGATACACATTCACTGCTGGGTGAACAGAGGTCACAGTTAAGGATTGGCTCCCAGTCAATCACTCGACCAGGATACGAACCCAGGCGAAAGTACTCGCAAAGCACCAGGCGAGTGCTTTTACCACTCTGCCATGAGAACTGCAAAAGTGTCTGGCAATACCCAGCTCATAGGTTCGAATCCTCGTCACAGCTCCTGTGGATTTTCTCAATACCTTCCATTATTCGTGTCTGAAGTAGTTTTAGAGCTCAAAGTACCTCATACCATTTAGTCTGAAATCATTGATAACAGAACAATCACAGATATAGTGTTGGAGAGTGTCTTGGCTCTTGTTCACATAGTTTACATTTGGAATGTTCACCATCGGGGGATTCATTACCTGCCATAATTATTGATATCTCAGCCTATTTCTAGCAATTGCAAGTCACACTGTAGTGGATTTTTTTATTCTGTCCGTACATATAATTCTCGGTTCTAAACTTATCATAGCTCTTTATACTCGTGCCTTCAGGCCTTTGAGTGTCAGTGACTGCTCTTTTGCCATCCCTAATTTTCTGAAATACTGCGTTTTTTTACAACAGAGATTGTAATGTCCATATCCCATGTATGTGTAAACCCGTGGAACTGCCTACCCGCCAAAGTCATGAACGCCAAAACTCCACTGGGTTTTAAAATACAGATAGAAAAGATCATCATGGCAAATGGGGGGACATTTGACCAGCCGCCAGCTTCCTGTTCTCGTCGAGGAAACTAATATTAGTGGCCCTCAGGTAAATTCATGTAAATCAAATAAAAAATCAAATCAAATCAAATATCCAACTTAATTTCTGGCGTATCACATATGGTTTTAGCTGCCTTGTTCGTGTCACCATGCTGGACAACCCATGTGTGAAATGGTCTCCATACAAATGAGACTCTGAAACTCATACAAATGAGACTCTGAAACTCTTGTTCTGTGTATTAATAATGTTGTTTATAATGGATGTTACAACATTCCTAGTAGCTATTTTGCATGTGTACCGAGGTCCACCCTTTACTCTGTTAGCTACGGCACACCGTGCTCTCTCTCACACACATGGAGCAGGGTAAACTTTACTACAAAATATGATTCAGAAAGATATGCTCCATTTTACGGTCCATAGCTTTCTCTTGTTACTTTAAATTGAGAAATTAGCATATAACAACATACAATTCGTCTGGCAAGATAAATAAATAAATAAATAAAATGTTGAAGGAATATTATTACTATATAATAAAAGGTTTCAGTAATTAATTTATAATTATTTCTGTGTATCCCTCATCGCACCATTTTATATAAATAGTAGTAGTAGTAGGAGGCATCCATCAGTCTCAAGAGAGACTGATAACATTATTAAATAACAATAATTATAATATTTAAATTATCTGATATACAAGAATTGAATTACAGTGTTATTTTTCCAGTAGGTACAGTATATTTGTATAGTTTACAAAGCCACCATAAATATATTGCTTAAGATACTAATAATATATGTTTTACTGTGGCATATTCTTATGGTGATCAAGTTACAGCCCCCGCTCCTGTGTCAGGTAAGTCCACTACGGGCTCACCATAGCCCGTGCTACTTGGACCTTTTTGTTAATACCCAGTAGCTGAATCAATAACAACAACATTATTGTGATCAGAGTTGACACTAAAGTCAATTGTGTGGTGCACAAGCGGGCCAATGTTGAACCTATAAGTGACAGATGTGTTTCACTCCCTGGGCAGCCGGACCAAGCGTGTAAGCAAGGCGAAGACGCTGCAGGGGGCAATAGACTATATCTACCACCTGCAGGACCTCCTTCACCACAACAACAACCCCATAACCACCACCAACACCTGCTTTCCCCTCCACTCCTCGGGGCTTACTAACACCTGCAACATGCTGGTGTGTAACACCGAGAACTCGTCCAACACCTGCAGCGAGGGAGATCAGGGGCCTGCAGGACGGTGTGTTGGTGTGTTGGGGTGTGAGGGCCGCCCCAGCCCCGTCTCCAACACCACCTATCATCACCATCACCACCATCAACATCACCACCATCACCACCACCAACAATGGTCGCACCACCAGGTAATATTTGGCATGTCATTTCAACTTTATCTGGACAAAAGATATTCAGTTTCTAAGCTTACATTTGTTAATATAAAAACAATTCCCTTTTATACAATATAATATCAGGGAGCTATTAAGAGAGGAAATTATCAGGGGGGAAAGCACCAAGCCATTACGTCTATATAGCATTTGGAAGAAGTCAGGCTAAGGATTTGGGATGGGACGGGGGGAAGAAACAATTATATTGTTTTAGGATTTTTTCTAATGGCGGAAACTCTTCGTCTTTAGAAAAACTCAACCCACATTGACTCCGAGAGAACGGATGGGGTTGTGAATAATTGCTAATATTTCTTAACTCTAACTTAGGATAATTAATTATCGAATTATTGATCTAACTTAGGCCTACCCCGACCGGTCTATGTCTATCCCGTACCTGAAATAAAAATGTCCATCAATCTGGGCAGCCATCTGTCTATCCATCTATTTGTCTATTTATCCATCGATCCATCTACTCATAAATCTAACCAACTATCTATCCATGTATTCATCCAACTATCGATCTATCTATCCACCCATCTATCTCTATCCATGTAAAGCATCATTCACCTCTCATGTCATAAGGACCTGCTAATTTTATGTAATCTCACTAATTCATTGTACCATCTTGTGAAGCGAAGCGAACTATCAGGGGGAAAGTGCCAAGCCATTACAACTATATAGCACAGAAGGAATCAGGATAAGGATTTGGGATGGGACGCGGAGAAGGAATGGTGCCCAACCGCTTGAACGGTCGAGGATTGAACCCTGACCTGCATGAAGCCGAGACCGTCCCTCTGCCGTCCAAGGGATGTAGAAATAGCCTAAGCTACTGTATCCCTTTGAGTTGTATTTCTTTCTTGTCTCAATAAACATACTCGAACTTGATCTACCGTCCACCCCAAGTGGCTAGGCTACTTTGCTGTGAATAAATTATTATTAATATTATTATTATTATTATTATTATTATCTTAGAGATCCAGAAACAACGCTTTTCATGACGTGAATATTTTCCTCCTTTGCAGGGTGTAAGCGAGCATCAGTACCTGACCGACTGTGTCTTGATGGCCGGTTACTGAGTGAAGGCTAAGACACCAAAACGATGTGAGCCTTTCAAAAGAAATGTGTGGAAGAGTTCATATATTGGATTAGATGGAGGGAGGCGGCCTTTATAAAGGCTCGGGTTTCCTTCCTTAATCATGACCACTAAACATGGTCCTTAGAAGATTTATAGTGGTTTACAACATTGTTTATATTGCACCGTCACTCTACAGCCCATTGGTGGTCACAGTGTGTAGTTGGTGCTTGTAGGTTGTGTGGGACCATTGGTGGTCACAGTGTGTAGTTAGTGCTTGTAGGTTGTGTGGGACCATTGGTGGTCACAGTGTGTAGTTAGTGCTTGCAGGTTGTGTGGGAACATTGGTGGTCAGTGTGTAGTTAGTGCTTGTAGGTTGTGGGGTACCATTGGTGGTCACAGTGTGTAGTTAGTGCTTGTAGGTTGTGGGGTACCATTGGTGGTCACAGTGTGTAGTTAGTGCTTGTAGGTTGTGGGGTACCATTGGTGGTCACAGTGTGTAGTTAGTGCTTGTAGGTTGTGGGGTACCATTGGTGGTCACAGTGTGTAGTTAGTGCTTGTAGGTTGTGTGGGAACATTGGTGGTCAGTGTGTAGTTAGTGCTTGTAGGTTGTGGGGTACCATTGGTGGTCACAGTGTGTAGTTAGTGCTTGTAGGTTGTGGGGTACCATTGGTGGTCACAGTGTGTAGTTAGTGCTTGTAGGTTGTGGGGTACCATTGGTGGTCACAGTGTGTAGTTAGTGCTTGCAGGTTGTGTGGGAACATTGGTGGTCAGTGTGTAGTTAGTGCTTGTAGGTTGTGGGGTACCATTGGTGGTCACAGTGTGTAGTTAGTGCTTGTAGGTTGTGGGGTACCATTGGTGGTCACAGTGTGTAGTTAGTGCTTGTAGGTTGTGGGGTACCATTGGTGGTCACAGTTTCATTGTCATATACAGGGTGGCCCAATTTAAAACTACTATAACTTTTTCAATTGTTAATGAAAACAAAATATGTAAACGCCAAATTACTTTGTGATCCCTAAAAATTGTATTATATATTTCTTAAAAATTACACTCAATAAATATCCGCCGTCAGTGTGTTGACAGCTTTCCTATAGTGATGACACTCTAGAACTTTGGTCAATATCTATGGACATAATTGATTTATTTCGTTCTAAATAATGTCTTTCAAGGTTTAAAAGGTAGCTATATATGATGCTGTTAAACTCACTGCAAGCATCGATTTGACAATATTAAAATGGGTGTAGTTGGGTATCAGTCATTCCAATCCTCACCAAAGTTATAAGCCAAATGCTATCACACTCACTAGTTGAGTACACGGGAACCATTCCTAGGCTTGTGTGCTCCAGTGCAGCGCAGTATGCATGTTGTTCGAATACAGAATTTGCCTGCATAAACAGGCAAATTTCAACACCCGCCTTCACTTGGCGGGTGTTGAAATCAGTGAAGCAAGTGAGTGAGACGAGTAAGATGAAGGAAGAGGTGAGAGGGGATTAGGAATGATAGGGGCAGATAAGGGGAGGAATGTCTCTCCCCACAGCCTGCAGTTGCTAGGCTGTGGAGAGTATGGAGTCAGTATTGGGAGGAGTTTGTTAATGGTCGGGAAGAACCTAAACTTGCAGCAACTCTGACAAAGCGTAAATAAATGAAAAATAAGCGGGAGTCTGTTGCCCTTATTTTGTCCGTTGGGAATCATAGCGTACAAAATGCGGTATATTATTTGAGGACAGGTTACTGAGTACAGTTGGCTTCGTTTTCCACTCACAGTTCGGGACCCCAGATTCGATTCCCGAGCGGAACAGATATGGCTGGGCATGTTTACTTTCACCTAATGCCCCTGTTCACTAAGCAGTACATACGTACCCGGGAGGTGGGCAGCTGTTGTAGGGTTGCATCCTGAGGAGGGTCAGTAGTTCATCGACAGGCATATATAAAGTGCAGGCTCTTTGGAGCCATTTTCCACGGGAGACATCTCCCGTCACGCAGGGTGCAGTCGCACCTCCACAGATCTCCAGTATCAGCTCTTGATACTGGTAATGGCTCAAAAGGGCCACCACTTACAGGCTATTCATGCCCGTGCCACCTCTTGGGTGGCTTCATCATCTTCTTCATCTTGGAGCCATTTTACGGGCTATTCATGCCCGTGCCACGTCTTAGGTGGCTTAATCCTTATCAATCAATCAATGGAGCCATTACCAGTACCAACAGCTGATACTGGAGATGTGTGGATGGAGGGGAGCTTCATAGTCACTCACAGGCGGCAAGATGAGTGAAGGAACTCCATACGGACAGCAGGAAACTCCGTTCAAGTACATTTATTGAGACCATTAAAATACAACTCAATAGGATAGAGTAGCTTAGGCTATTTCTACCCTCCAGGAAACTCGGAAGTCACATGCAGACATTTTCGGGATAAAATATTAACGTCAATTAAGGCTCGCTAATCTACCGGCTTAAGGAGGATGAAATACCTAACTCTTAATTCATAAGGACTTATGAAATACTTAACGAACCAGCTGTTATGGAGAAAAGCCCATTGTTAAGCCTATTTAATAAATTAAAAAAAAATGTAAACTGAGAGTACAGACATGAATATATAAGTAGGAATTACCTTATATAGCCCAAAAGACTTTCTGTTTTATTCTTATATATTTTGTGAACTTGTTATATTTGGTGCTAAAGAAAGATTATTTACCTAATTTGCGTGCGGGCCACCATCTCCAATGGCCACGGTGGGGACCGGAAGCTTGTCAAAGGTTCCACCGTTGTCTCGAGGTGCTTTTACAGTTTAATCATAAATTGTAGTAATATCTTGGCATTTATAACATAAGCGGGTAGGGGGATCCATGTGCTTAGTGCCTTAAGGGTGAAGATGTATCTCATGTTTTGTCCTACACTGTGGCGTGAGGCTAGTCAGGGGGTGATGAGGTGAGTGAATGAGTGAGGCTGGTGATATGGGCAGTGAGGTGAATGAGGATGCTGAGGTGAGTGAGCTGGCGATGAGGTGAGTGAAGCTAGTAATGAGGCGAGTAAAATTTTAAGAAAAAACTGGAGCTCTAAGATTTGCTTTTTTCTTTTATGGCAGACATTTTGGAAGCAGCCTGTGTTGTAGACATGTGTTATTGAATATGACCGAGGCTGAGATCAATCATTCTAGTACGAATATTTTTTACAATATTTTTCACTTGGAATGTTTCATTTGGAAAAAGATATTGAAAATTAACTAATCAGAGCTTATGTATCAAATTTTTTTTGGGGGGAGGGCTAAAAATGGACATTTAAGTAAATTTTGAGCTTCATTCCAAAGTGAAAAACAGAACACGAGAAACACACATACACACGCATACATTTTGAGTAAATTAAAACACGCTAATGTAAGTTTTAGTTTTATTTACAAAAGAACACAATTTTCAAACACTATATTGGCTATAAAAATCAGATACGTGGTCATCGAAGACGGAAGCGTTGTTAATTTTGACAAACAAAACCCCTATTTATACATAAATTGATCACGACGAATATCGTCCCGCAATTTAAGAATTAGGCTTCCAAATTATTCTTGCTACGTTTCCACCACTACCTCTCACAGGGACAATTCGTTCGTATCTATATTTGGCACAACATTTGAACTAGAAGTTCTGCAGGTCACAATCATCACAAAAGACTACTCTGGACATTTCTGCATTACTTGGAATTTCTTTGAGGCGCGCAATTTTTTAGGTATATAATCTTGGTGGTCGTCCGTATGAGGCTTGCTGAAGTCCCCCTTGATTTCGTCCGTATGAGGCTTGCTGAAGTCCCCTTTGATTTCGTCCGTATGAGACTTGCTGAAGTCCCTCTTGTGGTCGTCTGTGTGAGGCTGTCTGAGATCCTTGTCATCTATGTGAGGTTGTTTGAGCTCCCACTTGTGGTCGTCGGTGCGAGATATGCCGAAGTCATTCATGTGGTCGTCCGTATGAGATTGTCTTAAGTCTTCCTTGTGTTCTTCTACTTGGGGCTGGTCCTCGATTACAGGTCTTGGGGAATGCTCGTCATGAGAGCCGTAGCCAGACGACCCGCTACAGTAAGGGTGGTCCTTAGGGTGAGGCAGCAGCGTGGGAATACTGCTGGCGGTTGTATCCTGCGCGGGGACACTGCCAGGTATCCAATGGGTCCTATGAACTGGAGGGAAGCTGTAAACCCCGTGGTAAGGATCCAAATAGTTGTGAGGGAAGGTGAGGCCAGGAGCGCCCCACAGAGAACTTGTGAATGTTGGGATGGACGCTTGAACGTCCCTCGCTGAGTGTACCTCCGGTGAGGCGATGCTCGTAGAGTTCAGCAGAAATGCTAAGGAAGTGGTTGGAGTAGGGGCGGGGGGCGTGAGTGTTGTAGGGGCGGTGGGCGTGAGTGTTGCAGGGGCGGTGGGCGTGAGTGTTGCAGGAGCGGTGGGCGTGTGAGTACGATGTGAGGCGCCATTACTCAGGACACCATCGGTGGCCACAGGTTCTGATGAGGTACTTGCACCTGTTAAGGGAGAACCAGAATTAGATATTTTTCATATCATATGATCACACTTTTATACAGTAGTAATAATTTGACAATTTTAGTAACCAGAAAGCAGTCACCATAAATAAAGCAATGCATAATTGCATATCAAAGTTAATAATCTTGGGCACGCGCCCCACTTCCAAAGAGCAGGATGAAGTCTTCGAACAGTGATTGTTATATACGTGTATGTTTTCTGTAAAATCTTAGTGATATTTAAAATATGATTATAAATGTTAGTGGTGTAAAGTTTTTAAATGTACCTATAATTAATGTATTCCAAACCTGTATATATATTGGTTAAATAATCAGCTTATTAAACCAGCATAGCCATTACAGGCGAGTGCATGTGACAATTAACCTATTTGCAGTGGTAATAATGATAAAACTTACAAAAGATTTTAGTAATACTTTAGAGAAAACTTTACTAGTCTTGATATTATATCTATATATATAAAAGTAAAACATCTAGTAAAAAAAAGTAAAACAAAAGACATCTATAAAAGTAAATTTATAAAACAAGACCATACACAATAAGATTTAAATATTCATATCGACTTGAATAACATGTAAAAGAACTTGAAATTGATTATGTACAGTAGCTAGTAAAATAGACGTGTTGGTGGAGTGACTTACCATAGTGAGCGTGGCTAGTAGGTTGCACTGAGGAAGCCTGAGACCAGACCTCGTCCTTGCGGTCCACATCCTCCCCTAGCAAGGCGGAGACTGTGAAACTCTTGGAGGGGCCGGTCTTCTTTACCAAGGGCTTGCTGGGCTTCAGGCTGTGCAGGTCGCTATCTGGAGTAAGCACATGTGGTGGCGTGTAGTGGGGCAGATACGGAGCCTGGTGGTTATGGAGAGGAGTGTGCGAGGGAGGCAAGACTGGCCATGGTGCCTGAGGCACTCTTGCAGGATGGTAAAATGGCGGGTTAACTTGATTTGCGTAGAGTTGTAAATGTTGAGCAGGCAGGACGGTGTTGTGCACAGGTAGCGTGAGTGGGAAGTGGGTGTTGTGTTGAGGTAGTTCAGGTAAGAATCCTTCCAGCAAATGACGTGCCAGTGGTTCGGGATCCTTTGTGTGGACTTTCATATGGCGTTCAAGGTTGCTCTTGTGACTAGTTGCATAGGAACAGTGACTGCAAGAAAACTCTCTATATCCAGAGTGCACAGAGTAGTGGCGCTTGAGAAGGGCCTTGCGGCAGAACACGCGGGGACAGACGCCACAGTGGTAGCCGTCCCGATGACACTTCTGCGTGTGCATCCGTAGCTCGGCCTTGTTGAGGAAGCGGTGACCGCAGCACTCGAGCAGCGCGGAGGATATCTCGTGCATGGTGAAGATGTGGCGCTTGAGGTTGTTCTTGCGGTCCGTCCGGTAGGTACACGTGGTGCAGGAGAACAAGCGACTCTTGTTATCCTCCCCGCCGCTCGCGCTGGACGACACACTCCCTGATGGAGACGCCATCATTGTTTCTGTGTTAGAGTCCACAAGCATCACGTCATTCAAGGTTGACCCGCACGTGGAACTACCGCAGTGAGTCACTGGAGATTGAGTGCCCGCGCGTGTGCCTCTGAGAGCGCCCAGCGAGAGAGAGGTGGTCCGCGGTGTTCCAGCGTTATCCCGACAATGTTACGAGGGCCGGTGTGTGGGTGGGAGCGTCACACAGCCTCACTCCACTGTCACACACCACTGCTCCCAGCACACCAATTGCTCTCACACACACACACAACTGCACACATCACTCACATGCGTGTAACTGAAGAATTCTAGATGATAATGCGTGTGACGGAGCAGTGTGAGGGGAGAATTAGACGATCCTGACCAATTAGTACCCACACAACACTGTTTTTCCTCAGCTACTTCAACAAATATGTACTTATACTATCACCCTTCTTGCATATAATCGCAGATAGTAACTATCCGTATGTTGAATGCATCTGGCTTAGCGAATCTCACAAGCCTGAACACCAGCGCGAGAGAAGAGATGAGCACGGGTCAGAGGTCAAGCCACCAACTAACCCAGGCCAGCCAGACACAGCTATATAAAAGGTCAAGTAACGTCATCGGCTCATGTCAGGTCATAGTCGACCAATCATAAGCCTGGGAAACCCTTCCTGATTATGTTGCCTTTTAGTGATTATATATATATATATATATATATATATATATATATATATATATATATATATATATATATATATATATATATATATATATATATATATATATATATATATTGTATTTATATATACAATATAAATAATATACCTACTAATTAACCACTGTAATATGCTCATTTGTATACATTAAAAATAAAATTCTATTACTATTATTCATATTATAAGTGTAGTTATAATAAAGCCATTAGTAATAGAGGCAAGTGATGTAATGACTGGTACTGTAGTTAGGGGGAGGACGACGTCTGGGAGCACTTGTCAACCCAGCACTGGTTGGAGGAGGTTTGCGTTGGAGTGTGAAATCACACATGATGGACACTTGTCATCAATGTGTCAAGGTATAAAGGCTTCCCCTAATTACCCAACCAGCCCCCCTTCCCCTATCCTCCAGGGAGCTTTACTTGTTACTGATAGTTAGTCTTCCCAATAGGCTTGGATTTTCCTTCATGATTTACGCAGTTTTCAGTATATACCTAGTTCACTGTAACTGAACGTTCACTGTAGTAGTAGTTTTAGATTCAGCTACTCAGAACAAAAGTTCCAAGTAGCACGGGCTATGGTGAGCCCGTAGTGGACTTACCTGGCACAGGAGCGGGGCTGTGATTTACTGTAATTGAACGCTGCATTTTTTGACGAGCCAGAGCCAAGCTTATTTAACGCTGAGACGCTGGAAGTGAACATAACACAAGAAATTCTTCAGCTGTCGAAGAGGAGCGTGTTAAATATATCACCACAAAATACAACACGAAACAATGGATATAAATTGGGTAAGTGTAGATTCACGAGAGACCTGGGTAAATACTGGTTTAGAAACAGGATTGTTGATTAGTGGAATAGATAACCAGGCAACATCATAGATATCGCATCACTTGACTGGTTCAAGCGTAGGTTGGACATGTGTATAAATGACTCGGGGTGGATATAATAGGAACTACCTCGTATAGGCCAAAACGCCTTCTGCCTTTTCCATAACTAATGTGCTTTGAAAAGAGATTAAGGAGGCTTAATTTACAGTCCCAGGAGGAGCAAGGGAGAAGGAAGGGGGAGGGGGGACATGATTGAGCTGTATAAATGGATAGGACATAACATAGGGGATATAAATACAATTTCAAATATATTATAACCAAAAAAAGACTCAAAACAATGGATATAAATTGGAATGGTTTAGATTTCGGAAAGATTTGGATAATACTGGTAAGGGTGGAGGGAATTTTAACGCCAAACAATTACTATATAGCACTTGGAAGGGATTAGGATTTGGGATGGGACGGGGGAAAGGAATGGTAAGAAACAGGGTTGTTGATTTATGAAACCAATTACCAGGCAACTTAACAGACGTGGAATCAATGGATTTTTTTTTTCAAAAGCATGTTAGACATATTCATTTTCACGTTAGACATATACCGCATATATGAGTTTGGGTGAGTATAAACAAGAGGGGCCTCGTATGGACCAATTATTTACGGGTTATTCATGCCCGTGGCACCCCTTGGGTGGCTTAATCTTCCTCAATCTTATGAACCAAATGGCCTTCTGCAGTTTCCTTAATTCATGTTCAAGTATGTTTATTGAGACAAGAAAAACTGCATCTCAAAGAGATATAGTAGCTCAGGCTATTTTACAGACGTCACGACCTCTCCGTAGGGTGCAGTCGCACCTCCACAGATCTCCAGTATCAGCTCTTGATACTGGTAATGGCTCCAAAGGGCCACCACTTACGGGCTATTGATGCCCGTGCCACCTTTTGGCTGGCTTAATCTTCATCAATCAATCAATGTTGTCCATCCAATACCGTGAGCGCTAGTATACTGTGCACTTCATGCTCCTCGTGTGAGCTGTAGCGCAAAAAGGATTACAAAGAATGTTATTTGACACCGATTGTTAGGATTTTTAGGTACACTTTATACTAAATTATAATTATAATGATGGATTGATTGCGTGCATTGTAACTGTATATAACATAACATAACGGTGCTAGTCCAGTTACAGCCCCGTTCCAGTGTCCATTACGTAAGTCCATTACGGGCTCACCATAGCCCGTGCTACTTGGAACTTTTTGTTCCCCAGTAGCTGAATCTTAAACAACAACAACAACGGTGCTACTCCCCTTAGATTACACTTTGCACAATGTTCAAAAATTATGTTACCCCTGTAATACCCAGTGTTGGTGTCTACAGTGTCACAGAGGTGGTTGTGATTCTAGACAATACAGCTAATAATTACTGGCCATATTTATCCTTTATCTGCTACAGTACAGTGCAAGAATTTCATGAACCTTTATCATTACCGATCAAGTGACGTGCCACTTCACGGAACGATAGTTTGTTCCTTCATATATCTCAGTTTTCAATCAGTGAAAATGATTGAAAATGATTGAAAAATCATGTCAGTAAATGAGATGATTTAGTGGTGTGTCTTGTTCTCACGCTGGATATTTCATGTCATCTACATCACTATTCTCTTGATCAACTGCACGACAACTCTTTAAGTATTTATTTTCTAAATATAAAATGTAATCAAATGAATCCATTGTTTTGAGTTTTTATCTCTGTTTGACCTCTTTCCAATCCATTTTATTAAAAGCCTTCATCAAATTATTCATGTCAAATGTCTCTCTCCACTCCTCTCCTTTATGCTCCCCCTCTCCTCTATCCTCTCCTCCCATCCCTCTCCGTGTTCAGGAAGGTTCCTAATACCAGTGAGGAACTTGGACATCCCTCTCTTCTCTTTCCTAAGAATTCACATCTGTTCTATAGGTCGGTGGTCAGAATTGTACCGTATAATCCCGGTGAGGTCTAACCGAGGTAAGACAATGTCCAGCACTAACATTAACTCTTCCTTAGCTTTTCTTTTGGAAATACTGTAGCAAATGTTCACGATACACTGTGAGTGCTTCTCCAGGAAGAGAGACAAGTTAAGTAATGTTAGTAGGAACGTGTGTGAGGAGGAAGGTATAGAAGTGTCGGGGTGTAGCGAGGGGCCTCACCCACATCCTCACCTCACCACCACTGACCTTAGTAACCACAATCCATTTGGAGGAGTGTCACTAGCAATATTAATGCCTTTCAAATAGTTGTGTTCGGGGAAGAGGGGGCGCTGGATAAAGGATCCCCTTCCCTCAACAAGCCTTCCTAGACTACCTGTTGTTGTTATAGATTCAGCTACTCGGAACAAAGTTCCAAGCAGCACGGGCTATGGTGAGCCCGTAGTAGACTTACCTAGCACAGGAGCGGTGCTGTGAGACTACCCTCGCTACCTGTATATACAGCTCACGGCAGCAGTTCTTCGTAATGATAGCGGTGACAAGTGCACACACCCACACACACCCACACACACATGGCAAGAGTAACCTCATACTCATGGCAGAGTTTGAGTGACATGAGTTCCTCTGACGCCCCATTCAGGTTGTCCAGGAAAGAGATTCCAGTGATATTAAAGGATTAACCAAAACATATGGGGGATAAATTACCCAAGGTGACTCCCCGCGGCCGACATTATGAGCCGGCGACTCCACCCTCATCTGCTGCAATTACCTACCTACCTACCTACCTACCTACCTACCTACCTACCTACCTACCTACCTACCTACCTACCTCCCTCTCTCTCTCTCTCTCTCTCTCTCTCTCTCTCTCTCTCTCTCTCTCTCTCTCTCTCTCTCTCTCTCTCTCTCTCTCTCTCTCTCTCTCTCTCTCTCTCTCTCTCTCTCTCTCTCTCTCATCACACTACTCCAGGGGATGTAAAGATAGGAGAACTGGAGGAAAAGAAGAGGAAAGAGAGGCGGAGAAGTGTGTGGAGGTGTACACCTGTATGGCGGCCTGGTCAGGGCAGGGTGAGCTACAGAGACCTGTGGTGGGGCGCCAGTTCACACTCATCACACTATGAATGGCTGACTCTTACTACTTTTGTCTTCCTGGTCAGGTCTACTAGTCTCTTGTTAAGTGTGTCGCTCTATAGTCTCTTGTTAAGTGTGTCGCTCTATAGTCTCTAGTTAAGTGTGTCGCTCAATAGTCTCTAGTTAAGTGCGTCGCTCTAATGCCTCCTGTCAATTCAAGCCGGCGGCTTCTTCAGAGAGAGAGAGAGAGACAGAGAGAGAGAGAGAGGGAGAGAGAGAGAGAGAGAGAGAGACAGAGAGAGAGAGAGGGAGAGAGAGAGAGAGAGAGAGAGACAGAGAGAGAGAGAGAGAGAGAGAGAGAAGAGAGAGAGAGAGGGAGAGAGAGAGAGAGAGAGAGAGAGAGAGAGAGAGAGAGAGAGAGAGAGAGAGAGAGAGAGAGAGAGAGAGAGAGAGAGAGAGAGAGAGAGAGAGAGAGAGAGACAGAGAGAGAGAGAGAGAGAGAGAGAGAGAGAGAGAGAGAGAGAGAGAGAGAGAGAGAGAGAGAGAGAGAGAGAGAGAGAGAGAGAGAGAGAGAGAGAGAGAGAGAGAGAGAGAGAGAGAGAGACAGAGAGAGAGAGAGACAGAGAGAGAGAGAGAGACAGAGAGAGAGAGAGAGAGAGAGAGAGACAGAGAGAGAGAGAGAGAGAGAGAGAGAGACAGAGAGAGAGAGAGAGAGAGAGAGAGAGAGAGAGAGAGAGAGAGAGAGAGAGAGAGAGAGAGAGAGAGAGAGAGAGAGAGAGAGAGAGAGAGAGAGAGAGAGAGAGAGACAGAGAGAGAGAGAGACAGAGAGAGAGACAGAGAGAGAGAGAGAGACAGAGAGAGAGAGAGAGAGAGAGAGAGAGAGAGAGAGACAGAGAGAGAGAGAGAGAGAGAGAGAGAGAGAGAGAGACAGAGAGAGAGAGAGACAGAGAGAGAGACAGAGAGAGAGAGAGAGACAGAGAGAGAGAGAGAGAGAGAGAGAGAGAGAGAGAGAGAGAGAGAGAGAGAGAGACAGAGAGAGAGAGAGAGAGAGAGAGAGAGAGACAGAGAGAGAGAGAGAGAGAGAGTACGAAGGAAGGATTAAGACAGGAATTTCCTTAAGGAATTTAAGGAAATTCCTGTGTTAATCCTTCCTTCGTGGTTTGACACTGTCATATTGTTCACCACGTGTTAATTTTTACACACACACACACACACACACACACACACACACACACACACACACACACACACACACACACACACACACACACACACACACACATTAAAGCTTCCTCTCCCTGCCTCGTGAATAATGTTGCCTCGTGGTGTGCTTGTCTGGTGATACATGTTATGAACCGGTGTTGTTTACTCTCACAACACTATGTACTACCTTGTTTATAAATAAACTAATAAATAAACTTAAGCTTTTCATTGCTCTCTTGCCTCACTTGCTCCCTCCCTCTCTACCTCCCTCGCTCGCACCCTCCCTCCCTCTCTACCTCGTTCCCTCCCTCCCTCCCTCCCTCCCTCCCTCTCGCTCTACCTTCTCTCCTCTCCGTACTTCCATCTCTTCTTCCTATACTTTCCCTTCCTCCTGACCTCTTTCTCCTCTTCTCTCCCTCGTCCAGTCTTCTCTTCATGCTCCATACGCCATCTTTCTTTAATCATTTACTTCGGTACATTCTTTGTGGTCATCCAGAGGAGACCTCACAAAAACCCGCAATGACTTAAGGTCAATGGGTTCCGTGGGTGACCTGTTTTACGGGGAATGACCTCACTTGATGTGAGGCGGGCGCCAGGTGGGAGCCTCTACCTGGCTACGGCGCCAGGGGCTCCCCACGCCTGCTGATGCTTTGACCTGTTCATTATAGCTGCCTGTTGAGGCTAACTGGCTGGCCTATAGCTGCTCACGCCAACGATCAGGCCTCTTACGGGCTCACCATAGCCTCTGCTACATGGACATTTCGTTCTGAATAGCTAAAATTAAAACAACAACAATCATTCCTTGCTTTACGCCCGTATCCCCCACTCCGTATTATGTGTATGTGTGTGTGTGTACATGTACGATCAGACCTCAGCTCCTAAGCCCAATATTTTTAGCTATTGGTCGGTTAATTTAATGGAATAACTAACTTCTTTCATGTTTTCTAATGCTATGTGCTTTTACAAGTGTGTATTGAGTTGTTTTCAGTTGCTTCTGCTTCCGCTTCGGTTGGTTTGTTTACAAGTCACGCTGAAGCTCTTCCTCACATCTCAGGAATCTAATCCCACAAATGCCTCAGGATTTTCCTGTTTTGTTAAACCAGTTTATTCCACTAATATTAAATTCACCCATGACACTGATCAAGATGCTCTAGATATTTTACCCCATAGATACTTTCCTTCCATTCTCTCCAAGTTTGGTGCCCTGTATATAACTCCTGTTATTCGGCTATTACTTGTTTTCTAGTTGATTTCTAGCCAAATAGTTTATGTGTGGTTCACTTTTGAGTCCCTCTTTTTGACACCACATTTGACATTGTCCTCTCATTTTCACCACACACACACACACACACACACACACACACACACACACACACACACACACACACACACACACTACGAGGGGGCCTCGTAGCCTGGTGGATAGCGCGCAGGACTCGTAATTCTGTGGCGCGGGTTCGATTCCCGCACGAGGCAGAAACAAATGGGCAAAGTTTCTTTCACCCTAAGTGCCCCTGTTACCTAGCAGTAAATAGGTACCTGGGAGTTAGTCAGCTGTCACGGGCTGCTTCTTGGGGTGTGTGTGGTGTGGAGAAAAAAAAAAAAAGTAGTTAGTAAACAGTTGACTGACAGTTGAGAGGCGGGCCGAAAGAGCAAAGCTCAACCCCCGCAAAACACAACTAGTAAACACAACTAGTAAACACACACAGGAGTCGGTCGGCCGAGCGGACAGCACACTGGACTTGCACGTGATCCTGTGGTCCTGGGTTCGATCCCAGGCGCCGGCGAGAAATATTGGGCAAAGTTTCTTTCACCCTATGCCCCTGTTACCTAGCAGTTAAATAGGTACCTGGGTGTTAGTCAGCTGTCACGGGCTGCTTCCTGGGGGTGGAGGCCTGGTCGAGGACCGGGCCGCGGGGACACTAAAGCCCCGAAATCATCTCAAGATAACCTCAAGATAGCACACACACACACACACACAGTTCTCCACACCCTCCTCGACCTGACGACCTTTTTCGACCCCCCCCCACAACCACCCCCTCTTTAGTTATCCTCCCCCTCTCTACCTCACAACCCCTCGACCCCGTTCTGTCCCTCAAGCCCTTACCCCCCTCTCTATGGAAGTAAAGAATACAAGTGAAGGAATAACTTTCAGAAATACGGAACAGAGTTATGAGAGCAGGCGGGCTGTCCGCCTTGCTGATACGATGTGTTTTTGGTATGTTGTTGTTATAGATTCAACTTCTCGGAACAAGTTCCAAGTAGCACGGGCTGTGGTGAGCCCGTAACATACTTGGCACAGGAGCGGGGCAAGTACCACGGGCTATGGTGAGCCCGTAGTGGACTTACCTGACACAGGAGCGGTGCTGTGTCCGTTTTCAATAGTTGAGAAGACTTGCTGTCTTTTGTCAGAGCCAATATATCGGCCAATAGGCCTTCTGCAGTTTCCCTGATTCTTATATATTCTTATATATGGATGTCTATATGTGAATGCTTTGTAACATTCACATATACACACTCAGATGCTTGTGTACACGTTAAGGGGGGATTCTGGTCTGTATTTCATCATGGAAATATGTGTTGTGGGAGTCGGTTTCCACTGAGTAAATCCAAGCTCTTGGGCCCCAAACTGTGGTAGTGGGGCGTCTCATCTTGGTTGTATTTCTTGCATTGGGTCTTCTCGACATTTAATTCATATTCCACACCCTGGTGATTTGCTGATATAGTCTGGTGTATTTGCTAATAAAGTCTAGTGTATTTGCTAATGTAGTCTGGTGTATTTGCTAATAAAGTCTAGTGTATTTGCTAATGTAGTCTGGTGTATTTGCTGTTGTAGTCTGGTGTATTTGCTAATGTAGTCTGATATTCAATACTCGTATGTTCAGAGCTTCAGGTGTCCCCCTGGTCGTCCTGATGGGTAAGGTGAGGTGCCAGGTGTCCCTCTGGTCGCCCTGATGGGTAATGAGAGGTGCCAGGTGTCCCTCTGGTCGTCCTGATGGGTAAGGAGAGGTGCCAGGTGTCCCTCTGGTCGTCCTGATGGGTAAGGAGAGGTGCCAGGTGTCCCCCCTGGTCGTCCTGATGGGTAAGGTGAGGTGCCAGGTGTCCCCCCCTGGTCGTCCTGATGGGTAAGGAGAGGTGCCAGGTGTCCCCCCTGGTCGTCCTGATGGGCAAGGAGAGGTGCCAGGTGTCCCTCTGGTCGTCCTGATGGGTAAGGAGAGGTGCCAGGTGTCCCCCTGGTCGTCCTGATGGGTAAGGAGAGGTGCCAGGTGTCCCCCCTGGTCGTCCTGATGGGTAAGGTGAGGTGCCAGGTGTCCCCCCCTGGTCGTCATCACTTACAACGACAGTGTGGAAGTCATAACATCACTGAGGTCAATAATAACCACGTTCCAGTGACTGGGTCCGTGGCTGTAGTGGTCAGCTGAGGTGGATGGTTCGCATCAATCTCATCCTAACCGCTGCAGAGTGCTCCCCGAGCAAGGGGTCACCATTTGTCAATATTTGGACAGAAATTATTGGTAAGTGTAGGTGAGAGAGGAGGGGGGAGGGGTGGCATTGAGAGCAGTTTGGGTAATGTGGGGGTAGCCATGCTCCCCCCCCCTCCTCCCTATACCCCCTTCTTCCTCGATCATCACTCCCCCCCTCCCTAGCTAATCCCTCCCACCCCCTAGATCATCACCCCCACCCCCCTCTCTCAACACCCCACACACTCAACCCCACTATCAGGAGGTTGGCCCCCCCCCCCCCCCCACCAGACTCGCAAGGCGGACACCACCTCCTAACATAACTCATACTGTAGTTCCCATTTTAATACACTTCCCTTTAACCGTACCTCTTCATCTCTTTTTATTTTCAGTCCCCCCCCCCCCCCCCCAAAAAAAAAAAAAACTTAAACCTCTCCTCAGCTCCTTGCGAGTACTGAACCCATACATCTTCCATAGAAGCATCTATCTGCTGAAGTGTTTATAAGAACATGAGAAATATACCAACCCATGATAATCCCCCGAAGCTCTTATGTCTGCATAAACTATATCTGAGATAAACATTGTGTTATAAACTACCACGTTTATAAACTACAACTACGACTCTGAATCACGTTAGTCTGCAAGTTATGAAAGTCACAAAATGGCGCCAAGATCCGCTAAAGGGGTGACTCAAATTCTCAACTTTAATTATGTTGATTCGATATAATAAAAGTAAGCCCATGTATCTAATTTTCTGTGGAAACTCTGAACTACTTTAACATTCATTTGTCTTTGTTCAGGTGTGTCACGCAGCCTGTTTCCTAATGCTATCACAAGTTACTGTCTGCGTGTTTTCCTCTGCGAACCATCATTCGTCAGATTTGCCCAACCAAAAGCCCACATGTCGGATGTTCACCTTCCTTGATCAGTAACGTTAAGCACTTGGCTCTAGCCAGTAACTAGATGGGTGATCACATGGACGCAGCCTAGCCCTTAGCTCGGGGTGAACCTTGACAAGCCAGGCGGCTCTTGTCCTCGACAAATGATGTTGGCATCAATATAATGGCGAGCGATACAATATGGCCTTCCTAAACACCCGAGTGCTGCACCTGGTTGGATCGATCAGTGCTATCACGTCACATCTTGCTATTGTACTCTATAGCTCTATAACAACTTTTTGTTGGTATTCTCTTCATTGATTGATGAAGATTAAGCCACCCAAGAGGTGGCACGGGCATGAATAGCCCGTAAGTATTCTCTTTGCGTTCCTCCAATTATATATTGTCCTAAGCTGTCCTGTCTCAATTATACACTTTTTCTTTTGCACGGGAATAATCACCGCATTTCCTTATCAATCCTCCCATGATGGTGTAATTGTTTTTTAACCAATGCAATATATATTTTTTGCAATACGTTATATTTTGTAACAGAAGAATATTAGGTTCTCATATATCTCTCTTATTATACTTTAAAAATACATTGCTCATTTCTTCCCAATTTTTGAACTGAGGGGATTAATTCATTAGCTCCCCCACCTCTCATTACCACTGCTAGGATTTGTTGTTTAAGATTCAGCTACTGAGAACAAAAAGTTCTAAGTAGCACGGGCTATGGAGAGCCCACAGTGGACTCACCTGGCACAGGAGCGGGGCTGATGTGTAACACTGCTAGCATTAGGCTCGGCTACAAGTACCACTGGGAGTTTGCAACATCTGCTGATCTGACTAATTGTAAGCTGTCATATCATGTCAAACTCTGCTGTCAAAACAACAGCAGAATTATTTGCATACTTTGCGTCATTATATAATGGAATGTGAATAAATCGCGAAATTCAGAGATAACATCATCAATGGAGTCCAAGAAATGTGTAAGTTATTCATTCATAATGACGTACTGTCAGGAATCTTAGCGAAGTATTCAAAATTTGCTTACTGTGGGTGCAGCCTGCACATGACTGTAAAGCTGCCGCCCAGTTGGGTGGGTGTGGAGCACATGACTGTAAAGCTGCCGCCCAGTTGGGTGGGTGTGGAGCAAGACTAGTAACTGTGCGACTCACCATAGATGTAAAGTGCCTTGTATAGTGACTGTTGTGAGCCTCTTGTTGAATCACTTGTGATTTAAAAGATTATTGATATGTATTTGTGTACATGTATGTATGTATATATATATACATGTAAAACATCAAAAATTGTGTAACTAGCTTAATTAAAAAGATTGTCACTTGCTTAGCTAAACGAACTATGGGGTTCAGTTCCTAAACCCATTATGTGCCTCTGTAATCCTTTCCACCACCGCCCACGGGATGGGTATGGGGTGCACAATGAAGATACTAAAAAATCTCATTAATCTATCGCCGAAGCCATATTTATATCTGTAATTCTATCCCTCATACTCAGTAAGTTCATGTCCATCTTCATTATCTCATTATATTCATAGCATTTTTTGGACATCCTAAGGTTATTCTCATGGATTCTTAAGAATATAAAAATTAAGGAAACTTCAGAAGGCCTATACGTAGTAGCTCCTATTTATATCCACCCAAACTCATTCATATATATGAAAAATATGTCTAACCAACGCTTGAAACAATCAAGGGATCCTACGTCCTTTAATGTTACCCGGTAATTGGTTCCACAATATTTACCCATTGTGTACTTTCTCCAATTTGTTTAGTAGCGCAGCGTAGTTAATAAGAGCTCGGTACAAAGTGTATATACGTAGCACAGGCACTCCCACTCCTGTTCCTCGACATAAGGCTTTCATATTACGGGCTATTCATTCCCGTGCCACCTCTTGGGTGGTTTAATCTTCATCAATCAATCAAGGCTTTCAAAACTTGTAATCTCTTCCGACATTGTTCTTCCAACTTCCAAACTCCATGGTGTAATAGGCTTCGACTTCTACATTCAAACTTAGTTTTGTCTTTTTTTAATCTCCAGTCCCGTATGGTGATTGGTGGTTTGAATATTTAAACAATCTTTACACTTACACAAATACCCTATTTGAATATATCTCAGATGCCGGCCTTTTGTGTTGTACTCTATTGAAAGCGTTTGAGAAGGATTTGTTCTACGCCTTATGATCTGGGAAAATTTTGTCATCATCCTCATCATCATCATCAGCAGGAAGCCTGCTCAAGGACCGGGCCGTGGCGATGCTAAGCCCGAAATCATCACAAGGTATCCTCTATACAGTCTGAATTGCATAAGTCAAGGGTGAGGCTATTTAAAAAGAAACAAAGGGGCAGCATAAATAGAGTCAACGACCGTGTGGGGGAACCATTGAAGGTGGAGTGGCTTGGGCTCTGTCATCAGACCTCTAAACACAACCCGTTCTCCTAAACAGCTCATCGCATTTAGACGTACATATTCCATAATGCCAAAAACTGATGTACTGAAAATAGTGGGGCTCGCGAAAGTGACGTAATGTCCCATTTTCTGTTCGTGGGTCTTCTGTTAGCTGTGGACAATTTAGTATAACAGTTTAGTGGTGTTGGGAACGTCACTAAAGAACGGACTAGCTGCTTACCTTATTTGTAAACAATTTAAACAATGTGACGGAAAAGCAACAATAACTTCAAAACAATGAACATCGCTACTTGGGTGACTTTAAATTTAGACATAAGGAAAGGATTAGCCAATGTAATTTAGCGTTGACAAATGTAGGATTTTAGTCCTAGTAAATGATAGCACTGTAACCGCCCCAACGAGGGACCTCATGATAACATTATAACCGCCCCAACGAGGGACCTCATGATAACATTATAACCGCCCCAACGAGGGACCTCATGATAACATTATAACCGCCCCAACGAGGGACCTCATGATAACATTATAATCGCCCCAACGAGGGACCTCATGATAACATTATAACCGCCCCAACGAGGGACCTCATGAATCCCGACAAATGGCGGGTTCTGTGCACTGATCCATCACACCTCACATTGCTATATAAATGGCGCACATCCGCCCGTCTATATACGGGCTCACTATAGCCCGTGCTACATGGAAATTTTGAATCTAAAACAACAAAGCCCGGCCATCTCTCCTGCATCACACACATGTCTAAATAACCCTTGTCGGAGAGCTCATGTGGACCAATTTTCCCCAACAGTCATGAAGCGTTGCGCCGCCTGCCATTACATGCTCCACAGTGAACTTAACGAAGGAGTAATTTTAACGGAAACTCAAGCAAGCAGCGAGCGTGACGCGGTAATTAGATCATGTAAAATAGTCATCAGAAGCTTAGAGAGCGAGCATCCACGATGACTGATCAGGTTGTGAGTGCTTCCATACCGCCTCCTTCCCTCCTAAACCAGACGCTCATTGTACATATTTCAGGCGTTATTTGAAATTCCCGCGCTGTGATGGTTGATAGTTTGACCTAACCTTCGATGGATGGCTGAATAAGTAATGGAAAGTACACGTTGAGGGTAAGAGGGATGGAGCAGAGAGCCATTGTGTCTGTGACAGGATGTCTCCAGATTATCCCTGTATATGTGTATTGTGTACATACATGGCTGCTGCTGATTATACCCCATGCGCTAATTGTCTTGTGTTTGGTACAAGCGCGGCCTCACTAGCCTAGTCTCGTCTCCCAACCTTCACACTTGGATTAACTTAACTCTTACAAAGTAAAGTGAATGGTGCATTTAAAATGTATCAGTGACATTTATCTTATGAAGTTTAATGTGCAATTATTTGATCGTTAATTCAAATTTGTAAAGTTAAGGAATTAATATTCAGTTGTATAATTAAACTAGAAAAAAGAACTTATGGATGTACTTGAATCCTACAGGCGTCACCACCCCAGCAGCTGGCGTCACCACCCCAGCAGCTGGTGTCACCACCCCAGCAGCTGGTGTCACCACCCCAGCAGCTGGCGTCACCACCCCAGCAGCTGGTGTCACCACCCCAGCAGCTGGTGTCACCACCCCAGCAGCTGGCGTCACCACCCCAGCAGCTGGCGTCACCACCCCAGCAGCTGGTGTCACCAACCCAGCAGCTGACGTCACCACCCCAGCAGCTGGTGTCAATAGTTTATCCTTGTCTACCTTGTCAATTCCCCTGAGGATTTTGTAGGTAGTGATCATGTCTCCCCTTACTCTTCTGTCTTCCAGTGTCGTAAGGTGCATTTCCCCCCCAACCTTTCCTCGTAAGTCATGCCTCTTAGTTCTGGGACTAGTCTAGTGGCATACCTCTGAACTTTTTCCAGCTTCGTCTTGTGCTTGACAAAGTACGGGCTCCATATTGGGGCCGCGTACTCCAGGATTGGTCTTACGTATCAAGATTCTGAATGATTCCTTACACAGGTTCCTGAAGGCTGTTCTGATGTTAGCCAGCCTCGCGAAAGCTGTAGACGTAATTCTTGTTATGTGGGCTTTAGGAGACAGGTTTGGGGTGAGATCAACTCTTAGATCTTTTTCTCTGTCCGTTTCATGAAGTACTTCTCCTATTCTGTATCCTGTGTCTGGCCTCCTGTTTCTACCGCCTGTTTTCATTACTTTGCATTTACTCGGGTTGAAATTTAGAACCATTTATTGGACCAAGCATTTAGTCTGTCTAGGTCATCTTGTAGCCTCCTACTATCATCCTCTGTTTCAATCCTCCTCATAATTTTTGCATCATCAGCAAACATTGAGAGGAACGAGTCTATACCCTCTGGGAGATCATTTACATATATCAGAAACAGTATAGGTCCAAAAACTGACCCCTGCGGGACTCCACTGGTGACGTCTCGCCAATTCTGTTGCTTAGGTACTCCTTTATCCAATGGAGTACCTTCCCTTTCACTCCAGTTTGCATCTCCAGCTTTTCACTAGCCTCTTGTGTGGCACTGTGTCAAAGGCTTTCTGGCAATCCAAAAATATGCAGTCTGCCAACCCCTCTCTTTCTTGCCTGATTTTTGGTGCCTGGTCGTAGAATCCAATTAATCCTGTGAGGCAGGACTTGCCATCCCTGAACCCATGTTGATGCTGTATTACAAAGTTCTTTCGCTCCAGATGTTCCACTAGCTTTTTTCGCACAATCTTCTCCGTCAGCTTGCATAGTGTGCAAGTTAGGGACACTGGCCTGTAGTTCAGTGCCTACTGTCTATCCCCCTTCTTGTATATCGGGACTACGTTAGCCGCTTTCCAAATTCTTGGCAGTTCCCCCTGTTGCCAGTGATTTGTTATATACTATGGAGAGTGGCAGGCACAGTGCTTCTGCTCCTTTCTTTAATATCCAAGGGGAGATTCCATCTGGGCCTATAGCCTTTGTCACATCCAATTCTAGTAAAAGCTTCCTTACTTCCCCGCTGGTAATCTCAAACTCTTCTAGTGGATCCTGGTTAACTATTCCCTCTCTTATCTCTGGAGCTTCTCCTTGCTCTAAAGTGAAGACCTGGAATTTCTTATTCAGTTCCTCACACACTTCCTTGTCGTTTGTAGTGAATCCTTCTTCCCCTATTCTTAATTTCATTACCTGTTCCTTTACTGTTGTTTTTCTCCTGATGTGGCTATACAGCAATTTAGGCTGAGTCTTTGTCTTGCTTGCGATGTCATTTTCGAATTGTCTTTCTGCCTCTCTTCTCAAACTGACATATTCATTCCTGGCATTCTGGTATCTTTCTCTGCTCTCAAGTGTCCTGTTATTTCTATAGTTTCTTCACGCCCTTTTACTTTGTTGCTTAGCTAGCCTACATCTCTGATTAAACCATGGGTTTCTCATCTTCATTTTACTGTTTTCCTTTTGGACTGGGACAAACTTGTTTGCTGCCTCCTTACACTTCTGCGTGATGTGGTCCATCATGTCTTGGGCCGTTTTCCCGTGAGCTCTGATTCCAATATTATATCTGTTAGGAATTTTCTTATCTCCTCATAGTTTCCCTTTCGGAAGTTTGTGTGTGTGTGTGTGTGTGTGTGTGTGTGTGTGTGTGTGTGTGTGTGTGTGTGTGTGTGTGTGTGTGTGTGTGTGTGTGTGTGTGTGCGCACGCACATGCACGTGTGCTTGTATTTACAGTGATAGCGACAAGAAATGCGGATACGAACACTAAGTGAGGGCGGGAAGCGAGTGAGGCATGGCGCCTCTAGTGGCGACGGGAAGTATTAGCATAATGTTCAGTCGTCTCCCTCCAGTACCTGCTGTGGGAACACCTCCTCCAGTACCTGCTGTGGGAACACCTCCTCCAGTACCTGCTGTGGGAACACGTCCTCCAGTACCTGCTGTGGGAACACCTCCTCCAGTACCTGCTGTGGGAACACCTCCTCCAGTACCTGCTGTGGGAACACGTCCTCCAGTACCTGCTGTGGGAACACGTCCTCCAGTACCTGCTGTGGGAACACGTCCTCCAGTACCTGCTGTGGGAACACGTCCTCCAGTACCTGCTGTGGGAACACGTCCTCCAGTACCTGCTGTGGGAACACGTCCTCCAGTACCTGCTGTGGGAACACGTCCTCCAGTACCTGCTGTGGGAACACGTCCTCCAGTACCTGCTGTGGGAACACGTCCTCCAGTACCTGCTGTGGGAACACGTCCTCCAGTACCTGCTGTGGGAACACGTCCTCCAGTACCTGCTGTGGGAACACCTCCTCCAGTACCTGCTGTGGGAACACGTCCTCCAGTACCTGCTGTGGGAACACGTCCTCCAGTACCTGCTGTGGGAACACGTCCTCCAGTACCTGCTGTGGGAACACCTCCTCCAGTACCTGCTGTGGGAACACGTCCTCCAGTACCTGCTGTGGGAACACCTCCTCCAGTACCTGCTGTGGGAACACCTCCTCCAGTACCTGCTGTGGGAACACCTCCTCCAGTACCTGCTGTGGGAACACGTCCTCCAGTACCTGCTGTGGGAACACCTCCTCCAGTACCTGCTGTGGGAACACCTCCTCCAGTACCTGCTGTGGGAACACCTCCTCCAGTACCTGCTGTGGGAATACCTCCTCCAGTACCTGCTGTGGGAACACCTCCTCCAGTACCTGCTGTGGGAACACCTCCTCCAGTTGGAGCGAGTTAGGGGGCCCCCTGGAGCTGTTGGGGGAGTTAGGGGCCCCCCTGGAGCTGGTGGGGCGAGTTAGGGGCCCCCCTGGAGCTGTTGGGGGAGTTAGGGGCCCCTGCAGCTAGCGGGGATCAAGAGTTAGGGGCCGTTGGAGCTGGTAGGCGGGTCCCACGCTGACAGGATTAATGTACTACTCTTCCAGCAATTGATCTCCAAATATTATTACTACTAAACAACGTCATAAAATAGGGTTTAGTGGTGGTGATTTATAATGATAATGAGCGGCGTTATGTGGTCGTTGGCGAGTACGTTGGTCGCTTCCCCTTCCTGTCGCGTGACCCTTACAATCAATACCTTAAGGACTTAACTTATCTGTTCCGTGATGCTTTTAGCTCGTCCAGTACGTACTACCCCGGTACCCAAACCCACAGTCCAGTACGTACTACCCCGGTACCCAAACCCACAGTCCAGTACGTACTACCCCGGTACCCAAACCCACAGTCCAGTACGTACTATCCCAGTACCCAAACCCACAGTCCAGTACGTACTATCCCAGTACCCAAACCCACAGTCCAGTACGTACTATCCCAGTACCCAAACCCACAGTCCAGTACGTACTATCCCAGTACCCAAACCCACAGTCAAGTACGTACTATCCCAGTACCCAAACCCACAGTCCAGTACGTACTACCCCAGTACCCAAACCCACAGTCCAGTACGTACTATCCCAGTACCCAAACCCACAGTCCAGTACGTACTACCCCAGTACCCAAACCCACAGTCCAGTACGTACTATCCCAGTACCCAAACCCACAGTCCAGTACGTACTACCCCGGTACCCAAACCCACAGTCCAGTACGTACTACCCCAGTACCCAAACCCACAGTCCAGTACGTACTATCCCAGTACCCAAACCCACAGTCCAGTACGTACTACCCCAGTACCCAAACCCACTGTCCAGTATTACAACAATATCGACACCCACCATTGTGGCTTGAAGGGGTATGGACGGATGAGGCTATGGGTGAACGAGGGTGTTTGGGTGGATGGGTTGTGGATGTAAGATAGGTTGTGGGTGTAAGATGGGTTGTGGGTGGAGGAGGCGATGCTCCACTACTCCACAACCGTCCACCTATACACTCTCCCACGCTCCTCCAACCGCTCTCACCTCTGCTCCTGTTTAATCCTTTTTTTCCGTTCTCAGGTGAGCATGGCGCGTGAAAACTGAGCAGTTACCAGGGCTGCCATTTGAGCAGCAGTGGTGCCAACACTTCCTCACACAGCCCGGCGCTCTTGCTCTCTCATGCACCCTCTCACTGCTAGATCAAATCAAATCAAATCAAATGTTTATGCAGGTAAAAAGTACATACATACCTTGAGGTTACCTTACCTACATAGATGAATTACAAACATAATGTTGGATTTATAGATTACAACCCTCTAGGAAGCGTTTAAGGTTAGGATTTGGCAGATTACCAAAGTAAATATAGAAAGTTTTGTCAATGTTAAGGGTTAGTTAGCAGTTAGCCAAAGATGGACTTTAGGACTGGAGAAAATGAAGGTGTTGAGAGGCATTTGGAAGGTCATTAATGTAGATGAGAAAAAGGAGAGGGCCAAGTATGCTGCCCTGTGGAACATCAATGGTGATGGGTGGTAGAAATGGAATTATTCACAGAAACATACTGGAGCCTGTCAGTAAGGTAAGACTAAAGGTGTTCGAGGGAGTGACCTCTGACTCCATAATGATGTAATTTAAGAAGAGTACTAGTGTAGATATCTACTATAGGTTACGGTATCACTGTAAGCTACCAAAGTAGGCTACCATTGTAGGCTATTACACTAGGCTACGTTAGCTGTATTATGACGTTGTTATTTCGAAAAACAACAACGTTTGCAAAGTTGCAAACGATACCAAAATAATGCGTGAAATCCAGTACGATACACAAAATTGCTACAAGAC
Source organism: Procambarus clarkii (assembly GCF_040958095.1). NCBI lineage: Eukaryota > Metazoa > Arthropoda > Malacostraca > Decapoda > Cambaridae > Procambarus > Procambarus clarkii. The sequence goes on along the minus strand of NC_091220.1, from coordinate 13,098,679 downwards.
GATCTAGATATACTTTTGGAACGAACGAAAGACTAACAAATGTAGTTTAACGTTGACAAATGTAATTCCGAGCCTAGGTAATAATAGTTCCTCGAGTTCCCAAATATCAGATGGAGAATGTTGAAATTGCAAAATCTGAATGTGGAAAAGATCAGTCATGATTAATAGCGATCTACAGTTTTTTTTTAGAAATGTTGCAAGAAGACATTGATTGGTATTGCAAGCCACGGACTTGTACTGACGATGGATGGAAGTTATGAACAAACATCACTTACCAAGTGGCTGCTTGTGCAAGTGGCAGTGAAACTGAGGTTTGGTGGGATCTGTGATGGAAGATAATATTATTAATAATTAAAAAGGGTTTTATTAAATTACATTAAAAATATTGGATTCGAGACAATTACATAGATGGCATTGAGGAGGATTGAACTTAAGTCTCTTGACGACAGACATATATGATGGAGAATGTATAACGATCAATAAATTAAAGTTCATCAAATTATTATATAATTCGCGTATGGAGGCAACGGGTGGCCATATACATTTGTATGACCCTAAAAAACGTCTTTTATTTTGTTTTATTTATATATACAGGCGTTACCGACAGAAAGAGGAAATAAAAAATAATAATTCAACAAAAAATACAATGTTAAATATACAATGTACATAATGCTGGCGGAAATTGACAAGCAAAACAGAAAGATCAACAAGAATCATAATCAGTATAATCTTTCTAGGTAAGAGTACAGATAAAATGTAAGGGGGGACCATAATAGTCAGGAGAGTGTACTAATAACTCATATATACACTTTTTACCCCTTTGGAGAGAGGGGGGAGACGTGTCCGTTACCCTGTCGTTGTTGCAAGGCAGATGATTAATCTGTATTCTGAAAGTGCTTTGTGGAGCTGACGTAGTCAGTGATATCTTCCCTTGGTTTGGAATGAGGAGCGTGGAGGTGGGGGTCACTACTGCGACGAGGAGGGTAGAAGGGAAGAGTTCGAGGCTTAGTATTAGGGAGTATTGAGGAGACATGGAGGGAATTCTCGGATGGAAGAACTGTGAAACGATTATTAAGGAGGTGTGGAACATGCGGGGTGAGGTGGGGTTAACCGGTGACGTGCCCGTCGACCACAAGACCGAGCGTGTCAGGGATGAGAGATGTCTTTATTGTTTCTTTACTTCTTGGGAAGAACTCTTGAATTTTAAAGATACACTGGACTATTAGGCCTGATGGTGTTCAAGAGACTCGGAGTACCTGGAGGACTGACACCACAATTTATTTATACAACGGCTCCAAACGATTTTGCATTCTAACCTGGAATAATCCGTTACGTGTCGTCCCTTCGGACAGGAAAGGGACTTCTGAGGCCCATGCTATGGATTGCTACATCAGTATCCCAATTTACCCACGTCAAGGCGTGGCCACAAGAGAGACTCCAACGTAAACTTGAGGGTTATAACATGGTAATCCCTTGTGTGACGGTTTGTAGATTAAGTTAGCCGTCCTGTGAGGTGGGGATATTGGATGAGCTTGTAGCTCATCCAGAAAATCGCGAAGTTTCTGTTTAGTCAGAGTTGATTTGTTTTTGTATTAAGGCAGGTATTATCTCCCCTGATTCCATAATGACTAACCATCCTGTGAGATGGGAATATTAGATGATCTTATAGCTAGTTTTTTTTATCTACACAGTGTAATCTTTCATATAAAATAGGAAAGCAACACATTGCTGTGTATACACACCTAAGCTTGTTAATAAAAAAATATAAAAATCCTAGACTCCTTGATCCTCATGTTATTCACAAATACCTTCAGCTGTTATTTCTAGCACACCTGAATCTTGAGAGGTTATCTTGAGATGATTTCGGGGCTTTAGTGTCCCCGTGGCCCGGTCCTCGACCAGGCCTCCACCCCCAGGAAGCAGCCCGTGACAGCTGACTAACACCCAGGTACCTATTTTACTGCTAGGTAACAGGGGCATAGGGTGAAAGAAACTCTGCTCATTGTTTCTCGCCGGAGCCCGGGATAGAACCCAGGACCACAGGATCACAAGTCCAGCGTGCTGTCCGCTCGGCCGACCGGCTCCCTGAATGGCTACATCCGCGAAAGGTCTTAGATGACCATGAGGTAAAGAATAACCAGCTGGAACCAGAGTGAAATAAACAATAACAAACAATATTTGGGGGTAAATAAACAAGGATGAGAGTGGAGGCGGCGTCAGAGGACCGCTGCCACCATTTCACACCTGGCCACCGACAATTACCAGGTTGCATGCCACCGAATCAATCGGCAAATGATCGTTATAATGTGCATAATTCACGGGGAAGCCTCAGAGCGGCCGCGGGATCAGGTTAACGCCCAGGGAACCACGCGACACAAAGCGATGTCACGTGGGGGGTAGAGAGTGGGGGGGGAGCTCCGCCACTTGGGGAAGAGGGAATAGAGTGGGGAGGAGGGGGGGGTCCGAGGACACACGACACATGGGGGATACGGGGTAGAGGGGACGGGAAAAGGAGCCATATTGACAATCAGAATAGGGAGGAATATTATTGATGTTGTTGGCAACAGGAGGAGGAGGGGGGCCCTGGGTGGAGGAGGATGGGACATGCTGAGATAAGGGTGGGACGTCTATATCCATGGTGGGTCGGGGCAAGGGACACCTAGAACCAAAGGTAGGGTGGGGGTACTGGACACCCAGCACAGGAGGGGACGGGGACGGAGGGACACCTGGCAAACGGGGGAGTCTGTGTGGGGAGAAAGACGCTCAGTACAGAGGGGGGACACCCGACACAGAGGTGTGAGACACCGGCCACAAGGAAAGGGGGGAGACACCAGACACAGGGAATAGGGGACACCTGGCACAGACAGAGGGGGGGGGGGACACCCGCCACATGGAGTGGGTGAGGTGGGGGGGACACCCATCATAAGGAATATTGGTGCGTGGGGGGACACCTATCACATGTAGGGGTGGGGTGGGGGAGGTACCCCCCGACACAGGTGCTCGGCCACCGTGGGAACACCAACAAACCAGCCACGCCAAGCAAATTATTTTGTAATGCTACCCTCTTATATAATTTGGGAGTATTCCTCAGTGCAACTGTGAATGCATATTTTCCACCTTTCTCACGAACAAAACTCTACAGCATCGTAAGAATTACTATCAAAACAGAGAATATATAAACTACTCATAAATGTAAATATGCAAACTATCAATATTATTATTGATAGTATGAATTAATAACTATCCCGATACTAAAACAAGCAAATGATAAGGATATTGAATAGTGGCAGAATAAGCACCATTCTTAACACACTTAAGAATATAATAAAGACTGAGGCAAGTCCGCTGAATAATGTCGTATAGCAGCTATGAATCCTAAATGTTTAAAAGTTCATTTTTCTTTTAACAATGCTGGGGTATTATTTAGTAAGTTACAGAGTTAGTGATCAAGGGATAAATTCTGAGGAGGTCCAGACACGTATTTGTGGTGGTGTTCACAGCTTCTTTTGCTTTATCTAGGAACTTTTTTAGGTTAAGGTAAGTATTTAATAAGGCAAGTATGTAAGTTAAGGTAAGGCATGGTAATTAATTGTCAGGAGAGAGCCAAGCCATTTCGACTAAATGGAACTTGGAAGGGATTTGAGTATAAGTCTTTAAGACAAGACGGAGGAAAGGAATGGCACCCAACCACTTGGATGGTCGGGGATCGAACGCCGACCTGCAAGAAGCGAGACCGTCGCTGTAAATCGTTAAGAGTAAGTTAAGAGAATGGTAATAGTGGACAGCAGTAATACACTTAAGCATTACGTGAAGGGGTAAAAATAGCCTAAGCTACTCTATCCCTTTGAGATGTATTTTTTTTTGTCTCAATAAACATACTTGAACTTGAAGCATTACGCAAAAATAAACACGAATTAGTATGCTATCGTAGTGGACACTGGAAAAGGTTTTGTATTTATGTTGCTAAAATAAAATCAAGCCTAACCTAACTATCCTAGCCCTAATACACACTGTCTGAGGCCTAATATAGTAAACATTATGCGCTATACTAGACCTAGGAATATTAATGTTTGGAGTTTTATTTTGTCCGGACTCTGTAATGTGAATAGTACTAAATTCTACTACATAATTGTCTATTACATCAAAATATATATGTACGATGATCCACAGTTACTGAAAGTACAATGTAAATTGGATGATGGTTTTGAAATATTACTGGCAATACGGTGCTATGTCAGTGAAAAAGCTTAAACCACTATGCATTAAGTGTGTAAACTGCTTGGTAAGTATAGACATAGAGAAATAAATAGTTTACCACATCGAATCGTTTGGATGTGTGATAACTGAATGACAGAGAATTCTAAGTAGGTACAAACATTGCCCCAAGAGTATAAAGTCTAGTAATGCAGTTTGTACTATGAGATGACTATTGGAATGTTAAGTGTAAAATAGGATTATTATATCTACTGTGTGGATTTGTGAATCCCTTGAAGGATCTGAAATAGACGATGATAGATATAGCCTCGGCTACTCCTCAATCTTTTTGGAAACTTACTGGAATTTTGTCGCTCTATCTTCTAGTCCAAGTGGCTGGGCTAAGACTTTGTAAGTCCAGTTAGCGCAGCACCCACCTCCCTCCCCCACACACCCACCCAAGCTCCCCCCCACACACCCGCCGTCCTCCACCTACACACCCGCCACTCTCCACCTACACACCCGCCACTCTCCCCCACACACCCGCCGCCCCTTCCCCCACACTAACCCCAACAGAGGCAGTAGTGACTACATATCTCGCGCCACACGCCAACATAACTATAAAACGCTCTACAATAAAAAAAATGTTTTACAAATATTGTTCAACAAAATTTATTTAAAAATAAGTGTTGCATATGCGACACGCTATACAAATTTAGACTGGTGGAACTGACTGTCCATTTTCGTGGGAAGGCTTTTCGTTCTGCTCATTCGTGAAGGAGACAAAGAGCTGAATGTTATATTAATAATAATAATATTATAATAATAATAATATTATAATAATAATAATATTCATAATAATAATAAGTTACTCTCGTTCAAGTTTATTCAAACCGTATTTTCGCCACCAAAGATCCGTGTATAACTCACCTAAGTTTTCTCAACTAAACGTGCCTCCAGAGTCGGCCGCTAGCTCGGTGGTTCGGTTTTACCAGCTGTTGGTTGTGTAATGTTCTAACTAATTCAATTCTATAGTTACATTTTGAGCTTAATTTGAAGGCAATTGGATACTCTAAACTTCTAAAGTACTTGTTGGCGCCTTGAAGTCGCCGACGACGGCGCAAGATGGCGCCGGTGTGAGAGTTGCCAGCTAGTGTTTTGTTTTGTTTTTATTATGAACACCTAATCAGATTAATTAAATGCGAGTCATTGGAAAGCAAGTATAAAGTAAGTTATATAATGAATAGGGAGTATTGTTTAGGATTTATAAGGGTGCATTTTTTTATGGAAAAATTCAAATCTCAGAACTATACATTTTCAAAGTTTTCGTTAACATCTCCGTTAACTTATGTCTGATTTTGTTGCAGTTTGAATTAAATGACTCTTCATTAATATTTGTCTTATTCGACTAGCAAAAATATATAAAAATACTTTGAAGAATAAAATAGTTCGGGGTTACCTAAGGCTTCTCATTAGGCTGGCAGTCTAGCCGGTCATTACCTTGTCACATATATGTCTTCCATATTAATAAACTTATAAGTTTCCCCTTGAGACTCTTATATGTCGTTATTAAGTCTATGCCATTCCGTCTGGAGAAATACAGCTTCCTTAACTTGTATATTAGTTTGATCCACTCAGCTGACGCGCGAGCCTTATTGGGTTCCTCCGGCCATCCTCTGGCCAGACATTAATCTTTTTTTGATCGCGCAATTTGCGTTGGGAGCCCGGGGCGACCTCTGGTGCTTGGGTTGACTCTCAGGTCACCTCATGTACCAGTTTTGGACTAGTGGCTATATCTCCATTGTCTGCGTACAGAGAGCCACAGTGTAGAACTACCCGCAGTTTGTGTGCAGATAGTCACAGTGTAGAACTACCCGCTGCTTACGTGCAGATAGTCACAGCATAGGACTATATGCTGCATACGTGCAGATAGTCACAGCGTAGGACTACCCGCTGCTTACGTGCAAAGAGTCACAGCGTAGGACTACCCGCTGCTTACGTGCAGATAGTCACAGCATAGGACTACCCGGCCGCTGCTTACGCGCAGATAGTCACAGGGAAGAAAATATAAAGACAGAACCTGAAAATCAGAAATCAGCCACAGATCGTATACTGTGCAGGCGTTAAGCAAACAAGAGAATCCTTAGTGAAGGACGTTAACGAGAGGGTTATTATTTATGAGGGAAGAAGAGGAGGAGACACGGAGAACATATAAAGGCAGCCATTGACAGCGGCGTCGTCGTCAGCGGCTCAATCTCTTGACTTAAAGCCATTTTGACAAGTAATAGTGATGGTTTAATAGTGTCTGTACTGAGAGTGATTATCACCACACTTGACCTCACTGACCCAAGACCTTCACTGAGGTACTGATGGTGTCATAAGCGAGTGTTGAGGTCAAGCACCTCAACCCACCTCAGGTCAGCATAGCCTATCTCAGGACATTTGTTTCATTAAGGGTTTGAATATTAGTGGTACTAAACCCTAAAGGCCTCACATGCCTTAGATGGAATATGCTTTCTGGTTGAAATGTATATTATAACAATAAACAAATTTGCATAAATAGAAGATTTGAAATATATAGTGTTTTATATAGAACTGAGATTAATCATTAGTTTGACGATCATTTCCATCGTTCAGCTGTCTTATTAGATGATGTTTTTCGTCAATATTAATTTTTTGTGTTCAGTTACAATAGCATAATAATCAGAGGACAATATAATTTATCTTGGTCTATCTGTTTGCATCTGTAGATAGTGATCTATCTACATACATCACTATGTATTAGGGTGTAGTGTGCCGCACACTTACACCTTAGATCAACATGTTTTAGAGTGTAATTCAGATGTGTGACAATGGAATGATGGAAGTCTTAGGAGGTTCAAACACTTTACACCAAGAGTGTAATACTAAAATTTTAGTATTAGTTTGAAATAAGTAATGTGATTAATTTAAATTAATGTAAATGTATTTGTAATGCAGAATATGATTATTTGTCTACTGCAATGGATTTGTGAGCTTCAGGTCTTCAATAGATTCAGGTCCCCCTGAGGGACCTGAAATTGATGAGGGTAGAAGTAGCCTAAACTACTTTATCGCTTTGGGATGTATCTCAATAAACTTAAGGTTGGTCTGGGTGTGGAGGGTCGGAGTGTGGAGGGTCAGAGGTTTGGAAGGTCAGAGTGTGGAGGGTCAGGGGTGTGGTCGGACGGTTATATGGGGGGTCGGGGGTTTGGATGATCTGGGGCATGGAGGGTCCGGTGGGTGTGACGCGACAAAGGGTGTGTGGAGGGATGGAGGGTGTGTGTGTAGATGATCAGGGATGTGGAGGGTCGGGGAGGTGACCTGTGAGCTGGCCAGGTGCAGGATGGAGGCTGGGCTAGCCTAGAGTCCCTCCTCCCTGGGGGAACAACCGCTGGTCACCTGTAATGCTCGGCACTCTCCCGTCCCGCCAGCTCTGTCCACCGTGTTAACCCGGCCACAGTATCTTCCCTCCTCGCGTCAGCGTGATGAGGCTCTCACGTAATGCAGACAATTGTTGCCGGCGGATAGGATGTGGGTTTGCTCCACCTTAGCCGTGTACACTTCTACATGCACACAACCATATGGACTACAAAACCACCTGAATATCTCTTTCAATAAATGCATGATGGGTGTGCTGCGGTAAAGGAATGCGTATGCGTATAACCCGTATGCGCCGCTCCTCGAAGCGTCCAAGACATAAGCGGGTACTCGACGGTGCATCATTGTAGACATTGCTCCGGGATGACCTCACCGGACCTGGTCACCTCTTGACCCAGGCAAGTGAGGGGAGCCAGGTGGTCGGCCTTTGGGTTAGATGGGCTGTGACCTCACCTTACACTAAGTGGTTCAGCTCCGGACTAAAAATACATTTCACAGCAACCTCGCAACCTCCACCAATATATACATATAAGTACATGCAGCTACATTTATTTTCAATCACGGATATTCTTGAACGTATTCATTGCTCATTTATGTTATTTATTGTATAGGAATTAGTGACATTACAGCGAAACAACCTTGACGAAACCGCTTTGGCTGCGTCTCAGTGTTATATATACCCTTAATTTACTTGGCTGTTTTGTATCCAGTTTTCCAACCTTAGTGTATTTGTCTCACAAGGTAATTAACCAACTTGGGTTCGAAACCCGAAGATGTTGACAGGTAGTTTGAATTAATTGCCTATTACGCCCTAAGCACTCTGTAAGCCTATATGTAGTTATTTCAGACCGCGTGTTCTTAATATGTCGAAGTGTAATTAATTATTGACACCGGCTTCGTCTCGGCTACATTCTGCATAATTTATATACTCAATTTATATATTATAATCTTATATATACTTCTAATCTTATAATTTATATACTTCTAATCTTAAATTTATATACTTCTAATCTTATAATTTATATACTTCTAATCTGAAATTTATATTCTTCTAATCTTATAATTTATATACTTCTAATCTTATAATTTATATACTTCTAATCTTATAATTTATATACTTCTAATCTTAAATTTATATACTTCTACTCTTATAATTTATATACTTCTACTCTTATAATTTATATACTTATTAAATAAACTTTTCCCATTCCTGTTGAGTTTCTCTTCCAAGAACACTGAAATGTTGATAACGTAGAGACTGCGTTATCTGCCTCTCACCTCTGATGCTATCTGTTCTGGCGGTGTGGTACAGAGGACTGTACCTGGTAACATGTGTGTACCAGGCAGCTGATGGGGGTGTGGTACACAGGACTGTACCTGGTAACATGTGTGTACCAGGCAGCTGGGGGTGTGGTACACAGGACTGTACCTGGTAACATGTGTGTACCAGGCAGCTGATGGGGGTGTGGTACAGAGGACTGTACCTGGTAACATGTGTATACCAGGCAGCTTATGGGGGTGTGGTACAGAGGACTGTACCTGGTAACATGTGTGTACCAGGCAGCTGGGGGTGTGGTACAGAGGACTGTACCTGCTAACATGTGTGTACCAGGCAGCGTATGGGGGTGTGGTACAGAGGACTGTACCTGGTAAAAGCTAAGCAAGTTACAATCTTGATGAACTAGTTACAAAATTCAATGCACATCGTCACATCAACAATGGGCTCGAGACCGGCCACAAGTACAGTTTCTAAATTAAGCAACTGACATATGTGGAGAGCTAGTGTCACAATTCACAGGATTATAAACCCATGGAACTGCCTACCCGCCGAAGCCGTAGATGCTAAAACTCTGTCAACTGTTAAAGTATAACTGGAAAAGATCATCAAGGTAAATGGAGGGGGGACATTCGACAAACTGCCGGCTTCCTGTCTTCGTCGAGGCCACTAGTGTTAGTGGTTCTCAGGTAAATTAAGGTAAATTAATATCCTAGCCCACTAGGTTACAATCACTCCACTCGGTTATTAACAAACTGGGGATATTTGGCTAAAATAAATAAATAAATAAATAAATGTTTATTTAGGTAAGGTACATACATACAAGAGGTTTTACAAATTTGATAGATTTATAGATAGAGCTAGTACATACAATGCCTAAAGCCACTATTACGTAAAGCGTTTCGGGCAGAGGAAGTCTTGATGTCTGGAAGCAGATCATTTTGAATTATCTTTTCGCACTCCATCACATTGAAAGAAAGTTTACGTAAAGGAAGAGTTTCTTTTACCATTAAAAGAAAATATACAGAAAACGTGGCAAAGAACCCCAGGGGATCCTAAGGCAAAAGAAACTAAGGCTACGAGAAAGTAGTATAGCGACACACAGCGCAGAAAATAATGTCATAATAACAATAATGTGATGCAAAATTATAGAGGATCTGATTACAGTTTCGGCGTTAGTTTACTCTGCACGTATTATTAATTTTTAATAATTATATATTTGCCGTTGTTGGGGACAGGCAGCCTGCATATATGATTTAATATATTTTGTCGGAGGACAGGCAGCCAGTGAATAATATATATATATATATATATATATATATATATATATATAACTGAAAACTCACACCCCAGAAGTGACTCGAACCCATACTCCCAGAAGCAACGCATCTGGTATGTACAAGACGCCTTAATCCACTTGACCATCACGACCGGACATAATGAGGTGATAGCCGAGGCTATTTGAACCACCCCACCGCCGGCACTCGGATAGTTATCTTGGGCATAGCATTTTACCAAATCACCTCATTCTTTGGGGCAACACGTGAGGAACACAAATGCGAACAAGCCTGAATGGTCCCCAGGACATATGCAACTGAAAACTCACACCCCAGAAGTGACTCGAACCCATACTCCCAGAAGCAACGCATCTGGTATGTACAAGACGCCTTAATCCACTTGACCATCACGACCGGACATAATGAGGTGATAGCCGAGGCTATTTGAACCACCCCACCGCCGGCACTCGGATAGTTATCTTGGGCATAGCATTTTACCAAATCACCTCATTCTTTGGGGCAACACGTGAGGAACACAAATGCGAACAAGCCTGAATGGTCCCCAGGACATATGCAACTGAAAACTCACACCCCAGAAGTGACTCGAACCCATACTCCCAGAAGCAACGCATCTGGTATGTACAAGACGCCTTAATCCACTTGACCATCACGACCGGACATAATGAGGTGATAGCCGAGGCTATTTGAACCACCCCACCGCCGGCACTCGGATAGTTATCTTGGGCATAGCATTTTACCAAATCACCTCATTCTTTGGGGCAACACGTGAGGAACACAAATGCGAACAAGCCTGAATGGTCCCCAGGACATATGCAACTGAAAACTCACACCCCAGAAGTGACTCGAACCCATACTCCCAGAAGCAACGCATCTGGTATGTACAAGACGCCTTAATCCACTTGACCATCACGACCGGACATAATGAGGTGATAGCCGAGGCTATTTGAACCACCCCACCGCCGGCACTCGGATAGTTATCTTGGGCATAGCATTTTACCAAATCACCTCATTCTTTGGGGCAACACGTGAGGAACACAAATGCGGCACTATCCGAGTGCCGGCGGTGGGGTGGTTCAAATAGCCTCGGCTATCACCTCATTATGTCCGGTCGTGATGGTCAAGTGGATTAAGGCGTCTTGTACATACCAGATGCGTTGCTTCTGGGAGTATGGGTTCGAGTCACTTCTGGGGTGTGAGTTTTCAGTTGCATATGTCCTGGGGACCATTCAGGCTTGTTCGCATTTGTGTTCCTCACGTGTTGCCCCAAAGAATGAGGTGATTTGGTAAAATGCTATGCCCAAGATAACTATCCGAGTGCCGGCGGTGGGGTGGTTCAAATAGCCTCGGCTATCACCTCATTATGTCCGGTCGTGATGGTCAAGTGGATTAAGGCGTCTTGTACATACCAGATGCGTTGCTTCTGGGAGTATGGGTTCGAGTCACTTCTGGGGTGTGAGTTTTCAGTTGCATATGTCCTGGGGACCATTCAGGCTTGTTCGCATTTGTGTTCCTCACGTGTTGCCCCAAAGAATGAGGTGATTTGGTAAAATGCTATGCCCAAGATAACTATCCGAGTGCCGGCGGTGGGGTGGTTCAAATAGCCTCGGCTATCACCTCATTATGTCCGGTCGTGATGGTCAAGTGGATTAAGGCGTCTTGTACATACCAGATGCGTTGCTTCTGGGAGTATGGGTTCGAGTCACTTCTGGGGTGTGAGTTTTCAGTTGCATATGTCCTGGGGACCATTCAGGCTTGTTCGCATTTGTGTTCCTCACGTGTTGCCCCAAAGAATGAGGTGATTTGGTAAAATGCTATGCCCAAGATAACTATCCGAGTGCCGGCGGTGGGGTGGTTCAAATAGCCTCGGCTATCACCTCATTATGTCCGGTCGTGATGGTCAAGTGGATTAAGGCGTCTTGTACATACCAGATGCGTTGCTTCTGGGAGTATGGGTTCGAGTCACTTCTGGGGTGTGAGTTTTCAGTTGCATATGTCCTGGGGACCATTCAGGCTTGTTCGCATATATATATATATATATATATATATATATATATATATATATATATATATATATATATATATATATATATATATATATATATAAAGCCCAGGAAGCAGCCCGTAGCAGCTGTCTAACTCCCAAGTAGTTTAGGATTTACTGCTAGGTGAACAGGATCATTAGGGTGAATGAAACCCTGCTCATTTGTTTCCGCCTCCACCGGGATTGAACCCGGACCCTTAGTACTACGAACCCCGAGCGTTGTCCACTTAGCTGTCAGTCTACCGTATCAGAACATCGTCAGGGCCCCATATATCACAACAAGGTAACTCCCAGGTATCTATTTACTGCTAGGTGAACAGGTGCATTAGGTGATAGGAAGCGGGCCCAAACCACTTTTATTGTGCACCCCATACTCATCCTGTGAGTGGTAGTTTATAAGTGGTAGTTTATTGTGCACCCCATACTCATCCTGTAAGTGGTAGATTATTGTGCACCCCATACTCATCCTGTGAGTGGTAGTTTATTGTGCACCTCATACTCATCCTGTAAGTGGTAATTTATTGTGCACCCCATACTCATCCTGTGAGTGGTAGTTTATTGTGCACCCCATACTCATCCTGTGAGTGGTAGTTTATTGTGCACCCCATACTCATCCTGTGAGTGGTAGTTTATTGTGCACCTCATACTCATCCTGTGAGCGGTAGTTTATTGTGCATCCCATACTCATCCTGTGAGTGGTAATTTATTGTGCACCCCATACTCATCCTGTGAGTGGTAGTTTATTGTGCACCCCATACTCATCCTGTAAGTGGTAGATTATTGTGCACCCCATACTCATCCTGTGAGTGGTAGTTTATTGTGCACCTCATACTCATCCTGTGAGTGGTAGTTTATTGTGCTCCCCATACTCATCCTGTAAGTGGTAGTTTATTGTGCACCCCATACTCATCCTGTGAGTGGTAGTTTATTGTGCACCCCATACTCATCCTGTGAGTGGTAGTTTATTGTGCACCCCATACTCATCCTGTGAGCGGTAGTTTATTGTGCACCCCATACTCATCCTGTGAGTGGTAATTTATTGTGCACCCCATACTCATCCTGTGAGTGGTAGTTTATTATGCACCCCATACTCCCAATAGTATCCCGTTCTCCTAATAGAACGTCGCATTTTGTCGTATACTCTACTTAAGGCCAAAAATCATCGTACTAGAAAATGGAAGCGATTGATTGATGATTGATGAAGATTAAGCCACCCAAAAGGTGGCACGGGCATGAATAGCCCGTAAGTGGTGGCCCTTTTGAGCCATTACCAGTATCAAGAGCTGATACTGGAGATCTGTGGAGGTGCGACTGCACCCTACGTGACGGGAGATGTCTCCCGTGACTGTGTGTCAAATGGAAGCGGTAGGCGAAATTGACATACTGTTCCGTTTTCTGTTTGGAGTCCTCTGGTAGGTTAGGATAAGGGCACTTTAGCACGACCGTTTCTTGCCGTTGGGAAACATTATAGAAGGACGGGCTGAACATGTATGTTCAAGGCATAGTATCGGAAGTGGTGAGGTACCGTGGATGGTAATGCCTTCTTGTATATAAATAAATAAATAAATAAATAAATAAATAAATAAATATATGGGGTATTGTAGCCGAAGCAGGTCCATGTTTTTTTACTATTAATTTTGTAAAGGGCTCGAGAAAAGTCTTTTCTTGTTTGATCACAGACAAGAAGTCTTTTCTTGTCTGTGATCGTAGACGATCACCTAGGTGATCGTAGCGTTGACTGATAGCACCACCGAACAATGAACCTAGTTAATACAATTTATTATAAGAATCACTGCTGCCAGTTGAAGACACTTGTAGCCAACTTTCATGCATATGTTTTTACTATTATAACTGTATAGGTCTGTGGAGGAAATTTGAAAGACCTACACGGAAGCTTCGTATTGCATATATTCCTTTATTGAAGCTGTATACGTTAATAAGCTATTAATGACAGTCTGAGGTCAAGATAATCTGTGATTGGTCGACATCTTGTAATATGCAAATGAGAGTGTGACGTCACTGATGAGGGCAACACATCTTTTAAAACAGTTGTAAATGATCTGTGAGGCTCATGGGGTAGAATATGAATAAAAGTAGTATGCTACATTTATCTTCCATTCAATAACATATACTAGCAGTGCAAGCAAAATCCCCGCAAGTGTCATTATTCTGTTTAAATGACAGAATATTTGTAAAGGTGCACACTCGGGAGGGGGGACGGCGTCGGCCTGGAGAATGTCGGGGGAGTTGTTGCCTGGTATTGTTACTCGCATGTTAATTTTTTTAGATACAGTAGTTCTTAGTGCTATTTTATTGCAAAGTGAAGTTGAGGAAGAGTGCCCTTGTTGTCTGCGGCTGCTGGAAGCAGGACCTGACGAGCCATCATGCCTAACGGCCTGGTTAGTGGGTTGCTCGCTCTCTCTGTAGGAGTTACAAATTTATTATATATTTCTCCCTTCCTGGGAGGGGAATGGCATTGGCACATAATTGGCTAAGGAATTGACGGTTAATATTGGGGTTAGTTAAGGCTGGTGGGCGTCGTCAACATATACAGGTCCAGGAGTCTTATCGGCTGGTTCTTTGCCTAATTGCTAATACTGTATTATGTTGTCAAACTGTACCTCTGCTGTACCCCCGTATAACACTTTACTGTGGTGTACAACCTTGAAGATAAACGCTTATAATGTCTTGATTCTTATAATTTTTGCATTAGTAAACATTGAGAGGAATGAGTCTATACCCTCTGGAAGATATGTATATTAGAAACAGGATGGGTCCAAGTACAGAACCCTGTGGGACTCCGCTGGTGACATCTCGCCACTTTGATGTCTTCCCTCCTCACCGTTACTCGCCGTTTCCTGTTGCTTAGATACTCTTCCTCACGATCTTCTCCATCACCTTGCGTGGTATACAAGTTAGGGAAACCGGCCTGTAGTTCAGTGCCTCTTACCTGTCACCCTTTTTGTGTATTGGGACTACATTAGCTGTCTTCCAGCTTTGCGGTAGGTCGCCTGTTTCCAGTGACCTGTTATACACCATAGTGTATGGCACACTTAGTGCTTCTGCACCTTCTTTCAGTATCCACGGTGAGATTGTCAGGCCCAACAGCTTTTGTCACATTCAGCTTCAACAGATTCCTTTTGACCTCATCTCTGGTGAGGTCAAATTCCTCCAAGGTTATTTGGTTTGCTTCCATTTAGTGCTGGGGCTTCTATTGTAAAGACCTGGAATCTTGGTTCTTCACACTGTCATTCTCTCTCTGTTCTCCCCCTTTGTTTCATCACCTGTTCCTTCACTGCTGTTTTTCTTCTGATATGGCTGTGGAGCAGTTTTGGTTGGGTCTTAGCTTTACTCGATGTCAATTTCATACTGTTTGCTTCTCTCCTCACTCTGAGGTACTCATTTCTGGCCATCTGGTATCTCTCCCGGCTCTTTGGTGTTCTGTTATTCCTGTAGTTTCTCCATGTTGTACTAGAATGCTTCGCTACCTTGCATTCCTGATTGAACCATGGTTTCTTGTTGCTTTTCGTTTTACTCCTTTTGGGCCGGGATAAACCTGTCTGCAGCTTCTGGCACTCCTGGGTGACAGTCCATCATATTTTGTACAGTCTCTTCTCAGTTTTGTTTCCCATGGTATTCCCACTAGGAAGTTACTCATCTCTTCATGTTTTCCTTTTTGGTAATTTTTTCCCTTTAAATCCCATCCTTGGATAGGTTATCCCTACCTCTACCAGATACATTAATGTTCAATACACTGTGGTTACTCATTCCAATGGGGGCTTCAAATTTGACTTCCCTTATTTGACTCATTCAAAGTGAATAAAGAGATAGTCTATAGCTGGTTCATCATTGCCTCTTATTCTTGTGGGCCCCTTGACATGTTGGCTCAAACTTCCTTTTGCCACTTCCAAGAGTTTAGCTCTCCCATGTATCTGCACCTCCATGTGGGTCCCCAGTCTCCGTCTTTCATGGTTGAAATCTCCCATGAGTCTAGATCTATTCCTGCAGGCAACTGAAGCTGATCTGATGTTCCTATCAAACTCCTGTCTGGGACTTGTCATTTAGTGGAGGGTTGTAAATGATTTTTACTTGGATCCACCCGTTGTCATAGTTCCTGTTGTGTAGTCTGAATTCTTCACAGCCTGGAATTTCCATCTCTCAAAACTCCAGTCCTTCCTTATCAGCAGGGCCACTCCTCTTCCTTACCTCTTCCCTTACTATATAGTCCTTTGGAAACACAGCGTTTGACTCTTGACAATTGTTTATTACATCTGGGTTTTCTTCCTGTGCCCTTTCTGCCAGTTCACTTGCTTTATTGGTAATCCCATCGATGTTAAAGTACATTACCTTGAAGCTCACTTTCCTATATCCATTTTCACCCACCTTCCCCACTACTGCAGGAAGCCATTCCATGGGCAAGGCTACTTGGGTAGGCTCATCCTCCTGTGGGATTTGGGGGGAGGTGGGGTGGGGGATGAAGGGCTTAGATCTTGCCCAGGCCTGTTTAGAACAGGAAGAAGTCCTGAGGTGGAGGGGCAGGGATTGCTTGGGGCGAGGGCTCATCCTCCTGTGGTTTAGTTAACGGGCTTGGGGTGGAGGGCATAGATCTTGCCTGGCCCTGCTTGGGGCAGGAAGACAACCAGGGAATGGGAAGGCACTGGGTACTCTGGGTAAGGGGGAAGCAAGGATTTAGGTGGTATGGTGGGCATTGTGTAGGGGTAAGGGAGGATGTGTGCTTGGGGTAGGGGGGGGGGGCTCCTATAGGGTGGTGGGTTGGGGGGGCTCCTACAGGGTGGTGGGTTGGGGGGGTGGCTCTTCTTATGGGGTGGTGGGTTGGGGGGGTGGCTCTTCTTATGGGGTGGTGGGTTGGGGGGGTGGCTCTTCTTATGGGGTGGTGGGTTGGGGGGGTGGCTCTTCTTATGGGGTGGTGGGTTGGGGGGGGGTGGCTCTTCTTACGGGGGGGGGGGGGGCGATGGCTCTTCTTACGGGGTGGTGGGTTTGGGGGGGGGGCGATGGCTCTTCTTACGGGGTGGTGGGTTTGGGGGGGGCGATGGCTCTTCTTACGGGGTGGTGGGTTTGGGGGGGGGGCGATGGCTCTTCTTACGGGGTGGTGGGTTTGGGGGGGGGCGATGGCTCTTATGGGGTGGTGGGTTTGGGGGGGCAATGGCTCTTACGGGGTGGTGGGTTTGGGGGGGGGCGATGGCTCCTACCGGGTGGTGGGTTTGGGGGGGGGGGGTGATGGCTCTTCTTACGGGGTGGTGGGTTTGGGGAGGGTGATGGCTCTTCTTACGGGGTGGTGGGTTTGGGGGGGGGGGGGCGATGGCTCCTCCTACGGGATGGTGGGTTTTGGGGGGGGGTGGCGATGGCTCCTCCTACGGGGTGGTGGGTTTGGGGGGGGTGGCGATGGCTCCTCCTACGGGGTGGTGGGTTTGGGGGGGGGGTGGCGATGGCTCCTCCTACGGGGTGGTGGGTGGCAATGGCTCCTCCTACGGGGTGGCGGGTGGCTGCTCCTACGGGGTGGTGGGTTGGGGGGGCGGGTGGCTCCTCCTACGGGGTGGGGGGAGGGCGGGTGGCTCCTCCTACGGGGTGTTGGGTTGGGAGGGGGCGGGTGGCTGCTCCTACGGGGTGGTGGGTTGGCTGCTCCTACAGGGTGGTGGGTTGGGGGCGGGTGGCTCCTCCTACGGGGTGGTGGGTTGGGGGGCGGGTGGCTCCTCCTACGGGGTGGTGGGTTTGGGTGTTGCATTCCCCTCTGGGGTTCCTGAATTGCTGGATTGCAGTTCCCCACTCCCCTCTGGGATTGCTGGGTTGGAGGCTGAGATTCCCTTGCTCCCTTCCCACTCCCTGCTCCTTTTCCTTGCATCTGCTGCCCTTATTTCATCGCTGGTCATGTCCCTCTGAAGGTGTACATTTCTAATTCCTTACACTTTTCAGTTTGCTCTTCTTTACTAGTATGTCCTCTTTGATGGCCTTGTTCCTGAATACAACCTTAACCAATCGATATTTCTTTGTTGTAATGGTCAATTGGGAAAAACTTTTCTATGCCTTGTTCAGCCCCCCCCCCCCCCCTTCCATTCCTATTTCCTTTATCTGACACTGCAGCTTTGTTCTTAGCCCTCCATTCTTCCTGCTTGGAACCTTCTTGTTCCTTAATACCTTCCATAACTACAGCTCTTTTCCTTTACATTATCTGACTTGTGCATCTAGCTACTTCATGTGAAGTTACTGCTTTCATTGCAACTTCCTTGACTGTGGACATGGCTTCTGGGCACTTCCTCAGCATTTCAGCAAAGGTGGCACCCATTGTAGGGGTTCTTGCTTTTGCTACATCCCGTACTTCCTGGGGGTTGGTGGCCTGTGCCAGTCTGAGGGCTTGTTTTTAGGTTTTTTATATCTTGTGCCTAAATGCACAATGAGCCAAAGTATTGGCTCATTTCTAATACTGTACTGTATTCTGATGCTGTATGAGTTTTCATTAATTACTGGAAGGAACTTGTACAGAAAACCATGTATTTCTTCATTTTATTTTCTCTTCAGAATGATCTGACTGACCTCTATGGGTCTCTGGACATCGAGCAGGATGAAGGTAGCTTGGAAGCAATAATGCGAATAAACGCTTTTCTAAACAACAACTTAGACCTTCGTGGAATAACTACAGATCACACACGCAAAAATTCTATTGGTGAGTTCTATTTGACTAGAAATAAGTGGCTGGGGAGTTTTTATGGCTTCCTGAAGGGATGCCTGTAATAAGTTTTGGCAAGTATTCAGGGCTAGTAATGAAATGTACACCTTGGGTAGTATGATGGTGAACGATAAGTTGGTAAGGTATCCTTGAACGTTTATAAAAGTATACTTTTAAAAAATTTCTCTTAACAGCCTTGAGTGAGGTGGGTAGAGCTTATTTGACTATGGAAGGATTTCACCCCTTGCTTCCCTGTTAGACAAATTGCTGCAAATCAAACTTTATGCTTTCACTTTTTTAAAGCAAATTCATTAATTTACTGGTCACCATTTTACTGCCTAAGCTGCAAGTCAGAGCCATCTAATTCTACAAATTTGAAGTTGAGAACACCTAACCATTTCTCTCCCATTGCCTAACACTTACAAAGTAAAATTATTAATCAACCAATTGCATGGTAGAAGGTTATAGCCTTAAGTACTGTAAGGGTGGCCCCCTTTCTGTCTAGGGTTGGTTAAAATTGCTGGTTTGTGTATTGTCGGGTAGTTCAGAGTTGTAAATCCACTCGGGTGCAGATATCGTAGGTGTATGATAAAGTGTAATCCGGGCAGCACATTTAATTTAGAACGGGATTTTAGAATATGCCAGCCACTTGACAATTTTGTATGTGGTTTATGCGGATAACTTTCAGGTTAAAGTTCCTGGTGGGATTACCGTTCACTGGACTAGTCCTGGTGGTATTACTATACAGTGCCATCTGCTTAACACTGCTTCATGTGGCTTCTAGTTTGGAGACTTGCTAGTTAAATTTCCTTTCAAACCTACTTATTGGCTCTTCTTATCCTTTTAGTCCTTAAATTTAAGGCTTCTTATATTGGGATCAGCATCTGCCACTCTGCCGATTGTCTTAGTGTCAAGGTAAGTTGTAGTTTGGTCTGAATAAGTTGTTAATTTGTACCAGGCATTTAATTTTAATTACTGGTCTTTGCTACTCAGCAGGTTCAGGTATAAAGTGGTGTAGTAAGTTTTTTACATATACTGTAACTTGAAACTAATCAAATTTATTTATTTATTTATTTAATTTATGCATATACAAGAATGTACATAAGGAATGTGAGGATACAATTATGGTAATTAGTCTTGTAAAGCCACTAGCACGCGCAGCGTTTCGGGCAGGTCCTTAATCTAAGAAAATTTTAAGGAGGTAAATACTTGCAAAATTTATAGACAAAAAAATAACAGATTACATGGAATGAAAAAAAAAAGATGAGAGAAAATTATAGGTACAGTATATTAAAGCGCATAGGTAGCTATGATTGATTGCAATGACAGCTTAAAATGGTAGTTGACAACAAATTGGTAGGCACAATACAGCAGAAACAATATAAGATTGATTGCAATGACAGCTTGAATGGTAGTTGACAAAAATTGGTAGTCACAATACAGCATATGGCTAGCACATAAAAGAAGACAGCAATGAACACAATGATAAGGTTGTTTGATATTACATAAAAATTATGAGATTGGGTACCACTAGGTACAGAGCAAATTTAAAGCTCAGTGTAGGAAACTAAATAGATGAAGTTAGGTACTTTTTGGTTTTGCTTTTAAATAAGGCAAAAGTTTTACAGTTTTTCAATTCACTAGGGAGTGAGTTCCATAGACTAGGTCCCTTAATTTGCATAGTGTTTACACAGATTAAGTTTGACCCTGGGGATATCAAAGAGATATTTATTTCTGGTGTGGTGATAATGGGTCCTATTACATCTGTCCAGGGAGAGTTTCAGAGCATGGTTTGCATTTAAGAACGGTTTTGTAAATGTAGTTGACACAAGAGAATGTGTGGAGGGAGTTAATATTTAGCAAGTTTAGAGATTTAAACAAGGGAGCTGAGTGTTGTCTGAAAGCAGAGTTAGTTATTATTCTGATAGCAGATTTTTGCTGTGTGATGATGGGCTTAAGGTGGTTTGCAGTGGTAGACCCCCATGCACAGATACCATAATTAAGATAGGGGTAGATTAGTGCATAATATAGTGAGAGGAGAGCAGAGTTAGGAACATAATATCTGATTTTGGAGAGTATACCAACTGTCTTAGAGACTTTCTTAGTTATGTGTTGAATGTGGGTGCTGAAGTTGAGTCTCTTGTCTAGGAATAGGCCAAGAAACTTGCCATCATTTTTATTACTGATGTTAATGTTGTCTATCTGTAGCTGAATTGCATTTGATGATTTGCTTCCAAATAAGATGTAGTAAGTCTTTTCGATGTTTAATGTTAGTTTGTTCGTTGACATCCATAAGTGGACTTTTTTTAATTCATTATTCACAACATTATTTAGTGTATGTGGGTTGAGGTTTGAGTAGATAAGGGTAGTATCGTCAGCAAACAATATAGGTTTGAGAATATTAGAGACATTAGGCAGATCGTTTATATATATAAGAAATAGAAGAGGTCCTAAGATGCTGCCCTGTGGCACTCCAACGGTAATTGGTAGAGTGGAAGAAGTTGTATCATTGATGGTTACATATTGGTGTCTGTCACTAAGATAGGATCGGATGTAGTCAAGGGCAAGGCCTCGGATTCCATAATGCTGGAGTTTAAGTAAGAGGTAGTTGTGATTAACAGTATCAAAGGCTTTTCTTAGGTCAATGAAGAGTCCAATCGGAAACTCATTTTTGTCAAGGGCTGAGTAGATAATGTCAAGGAGACTAATGATTGCATCATTGGTACTCTTTTTGGGACCGGAAGCCAAACTGGCAGGGGCTGAGTATGTCGAATTTTACGAGGTAGGAATAGAGCTGTTTGTAAATAATTTTTTCAAATATTTTTGATAGAATGGGTAGATTTGATATTGGTCTATAATTGTTTGTCCGCCGGATTGCCTCCTTTATAGACTGGCGTTACTCTTGCTTTTTTGAGGATATCAGGGAAGGTGTGACACTCTATAGATTTGTTGAACAGTAGTGCTATGGGTGGGGCAAGGGCATGGGAGGCTCTCTTGTACACAATGGACGGAATTTCACTGGTGTTCCCTGCCTTGGTTTTAGAGAGTGTATGATGGACACAACATCTGCCGGGCTGATTGGTGAAAGGAGAAGAGTTTGGATAGCTGCCTGAGAGATGTGTTAATATGTGTCTGAGTCTGTGGGATTTTACTGGCAAGATTAGCACCAACCGATGAAAAGAAACTATTAAATTCATTTGCCATTTCTAAATCAGTTGACGGTATATCCCCATCCTTGTAGAGTTTTATTTGGTTATGTGAGTGTTGTTTAGTTCCTAGGATACTAGAGATAGTTTTCCAAGTGTTTTTCATGTTGCCTTTTGCTTCATTGAATCTATTCACATATGCAAGTTTTGCCTTATGATACTGGTAAGCATTGATGAGTACCTTTTAGCTACTTCCTTTGAAACTAGGCCAATCCTAACTTTCTTTTCATATTCATGTTTCTTGTTGATTGAGTTGAGAATGCCACTTGTGAGCCATGGATTGTTTAATCTTTTGTCAGTTACTTGCTTTGTAAGAAGGGGACAATGAAGGTTGTAGAGGCTTAGTTTTGGAGAGGAAGAGGTTAGCTAATGAATTTATATCATGGGTATTATTGAATTCAGAATCCCAGTTAATATTGTGAAGTGCCTCTGTAAGATTGTCTAAAGCTGATTCACTGTGTAGCCTAAATGAAAGTTTCTTGCTTTTTGGTGGTGTTATGTCCATGTTCGCTATGAGAAAGGTAGGATAGTGGTCAGTTGTTCTGTCGTAGATTATACCAGATACAAGGGGAGCTGTTATGTTTGTCCATATGTGGTCCAAGGTAGTGGCTGATGTTTGAGTGACTAGGGTAGGTTTGGTGATAGTGGGGATTAGCATACAGGAGTTCATGCTGTTAAGGAAATAGTCAACTTGAGAGCAGTTTTGTTGACCCAGGTTAATATTAAAGTCTCCTCCCAGAATGATGTGGTTTTTGTTGAGATTGTTGTTTATAATAAGATTCCTTAGGTTGTCTGAGAAAGAAGCTATGTTGTAAACCTTTGTGCTTCCATTACTAGCATGTTGTCTTTATGCTTAAGTGCATCACATGAATTTCCTGAGAAGTGTGGATTTGATGACCTTGCCACGCCCTTTCTTCCTACAGATGTGATTGATCGACCAAACTACTCATCTGGCCTTAGATCTAGTGACATAAGTAAGCATTGAGAATTTTTGGTATTGTTCTAAAGCCTAATATAAACATTGCTCAATATATATTGATATTAAAATTAATATATTCTGGACAAAAAGAATGTTTGTATAGATATTACGCAACGCCACTTCAGCTAAACCAGAAGGGATAGACTTTTTATTTGGATTTTTGTTTCCTGGAGGCTAATAAACAAATAAAATTTAAGAATTTTTTTTTCTTGTGCGCCATGGGGATGATGGCTATTAACAGTTGTGCAGCCCAGAGGTTAAAGACCAACTTGCAAAAATAGTACTGTACTGCTTGAAAAACCTCATAAACCTGGCCCCTAAACATTATCCTACTTTGCGACTTCAACTTGCAGCACTTAAAATGGAAAAAGAAATGACATGGTTATGTCGGAGGGAATCCCAGGAAGCGGTCTTAAAGTGAAGTAACACACATGACCTGTTTCGAATGTCTGACGGATTTAACTTAAAAATTAAGACCAACCAAGTTATAATCGATAAATAGGTAGCAAACGCTGAATGAATCCTTTTTCTATTGTGAACACTAGAGTAGCTTAAACATCCCAATATTGTACTCTCAAATGTCAACCTCTGAAATGCAAGGAGGTAGGGAAGAGAACATAAATGCCAAAACACTACTGGAGTTCAAAATCTAGCTTAATAAAATCAGGACTAATGGAGGAGTCTTTGAGAGGCTGCTGGCTTCGTCCTCATTGAAGCTGCTAGACTGGCTTTCAGGTAAAATTTGAAATTTGCAGAATTTGGATATTTTATCAGGTCTCTTTTATCCAAAAACCAAACTATCAAGGGAAAGTGCCAAGCCATTACGGTTATATAGCACCTAGAAGGGGTCAGGATAAAGATTTGGGATGGGGCAGGGGGGGAAGGAATGGTGCCCAACCACTTGAACGGTCGGGGATTGAACGCCCACCTGAATGAAGCAAGACAGTAGCTCTACCGTCCACCCCAAGTGGTTGGATAAAATGACAAAATCCACTAGGGCAATGAGGTGGGTGTGAACCTATATCCACGGCATTGCTTGTCATATACTCTACCGCTTGACCACCAATACTTGATATTTTTATACATGGATTGTTTTTCCAACAGATGCAATGTTGACGGAACTGATGAATGGCACAGAAGGAAACAGTGGTGATCTTGGCCCAGTTGGTCCCAAGAAAATTATTCCAGCAATGGTGAGAATTAAATCTTTTTTATTCCTGTGTATTTATGTATGTACAGTATTTTTATTTTGTACCCTAAAACATGTTTAGACTAATTAATTAACCTGAATTTACCCAAGGGCCACTAACACTAGTGGCCACAATAAGGGCAGGAAGCCAGTCTTTTAATGTCACCCATTTACCTTGATTTTTTTTTTCCAGCTGGCTTTTAAAATTTAAAGTTTTGGCATTTATGGCTTTGGTGGGTAGGAGGGGGAGGCGATTGTGGTCTCCTGGTCTCTAGTTATGAAGCGGTTATATTTTGGTGTTCCCCAAGGCATTTGCTTCCAGGTTGTGGCAACAGAAAGCTACAGAGTGGCTCACTAGAAAGGGACATTTCATTACAAAAATGCTAAATTTTGAAATCTTCGGCACTTGATTTCACTCCTGCCTTCTTACTAGTATTTCAGCTTAAGATTCGCACATTTCTCATTAAATTTAGCTAATGGCACAATCTCTAGTGGCCTTGACAAGCTGCTGGCTTCCTGTTCCTGTCAAGTCTCCCATTATTTGAGATTTTCCAGTAGAGCTTTAAACTATTGCCTTGGCATATATGCCTTGGTGGGTATGTAGTTATACAGGTTTATTACCCTATGAGTGGAAAATGCATTGCTCATTTTTCTGCATATTTGATTGATGCTGGTTGATGATGGTTGGGAATATTTTTAGTAGGTTTCTGTAATAGGATCTTTGCACCAGTTACTGTAAAGCAAAATAATGGAAAATTTTTCTAATTCAAATTAATGACTGACAGGGTGGAGTATCTAATGCTGACCCCAGCATTCCCTTAAGTCGTCTACTAGCTCAGAGCTACAGCTACAGCTCTGATAGTTCAATGTCGCCTCATGTCCCACTTACACCTAGTACAACCTCCCAGGTTAGTGTGCAGAATTCATTTACAAAATGTAGTTTAGTGTTTGTAGAAAATGCATATTGATTAGTACAGTTGATTCCTACAGGGAAAAGGTTAGGACCAGTTTTTTTTTTTTTTTTTCACAAACACAGCATTTCCTTAGCCTTGTGTTAGTCCTTTGGCAGGACTTGTCTATTGACAATACTTTGGGGGGGGTAATGCGATTGTCATGTGACTAAACCATTATTGTATGGGTTTTGCTTGTCTGATGCCAAATACTGTACTATGGATATAATTTTTCTGGATGTAAATAGTCAAAATTGGTGATACATCAGATATAATAAGCATCAGCAAAGTTCAGCACTGGGTATTGATAAGGGCCAGATGCTGCCTTTGAGAGCACCTCCACCCAGTGAAATGATATTTACTTATTTTAGTGGTTTTTATTGTTTTGTTTACCAATTAATAATTTTCATTTTTTTCCTTGTGCATAGGCAGGTCTCCATAGCTGCTGTCCAAAGGTTCAGGTAACATAATGATACTTGATTACATCTCTAGGCTTTATCAGTATTGTAGTATGTGTAAAATTGTTTACCCGAGGGCCATTACCCTAGGCGCCTCGACGAGGACAGGAAGCCGGCGGCTTGTCATAGGTTCCCCTCACTTCTCCCCCCCCCCCTCCCTTCCCATTTGCCTTTTCTAGGAAGATTTTAAAACTTAACCAGTTTTGGCAGTTAACATTCCATGCAAGGCTTTTGATCTTAAACTATTTTTTAACTTTTAGAAAATTACTTTGCTCTGATAAGAAAATAGTTGGTTGTATATTATCTAATTACTACTATTAACTCCTGCCTGCCTGCCTGATCACCCGAGAAATTGTAGACTGCATGACCTGTCATTACAATTTTGCACTGAAAACATTAGTTATAAATGTTGGGGATAATGTGTGTTTTAGACTTGGGTTATTATGCATAATAATGTTGAGGCATTTACTATAGTGTTGTGAAAATTTCTTAAATATTTTATATTTTATTTTGTAGGTGTGTGGGCAGAATAGTGTGTTCAGCTACTTGGATGATAGCCCACAATCAAGTGGGTCTAGTGGCTCCCGCCATTCATTTAGTTATTCACCAACACCAGCAAATATTGCACGTCGAATGAGAGCCTCCACTACTAGGTATTTCCATAAAAGATCTATTGTCTTTTGTCATTCTTTAAGGTTGACAGGCAACCCTTAATTTGCATGTCGGTTATGCTCCTGTAAATACTGTGTAAACCAAAGCGCCTACAAATCAATTTTAGGATGTGGGGGGGGAAAAGTAGGAATGTTTTAGATTCTTAGAAAATACCATTTTCCCCTCCTCCATCTACACTTTACTGTATACAAATATAATGAGTGAAAAACTTTACCAAATTGTCCTGATCGTCAAATGAAATACTGGCAACTAATATGGCCAGGTAAGGCAGGAGGGTGTTGAATATTTCTCCACACAAGCACCGTATAAATGTAAATATCGGATACACTAGTTAAGAAAAAATCCTACTTTTTACTTTTAAGGTGAGCATAAATTTTGTATGACTGAAGGACACAATTTTGCTGTTAACTGCACAGTAAATGTTGGAGGTAGTGGCAGCTGCCCACCTTTCATAAGCTCGTACTGTATGTCATGAATTTTCTAAATTTATAGCTCCATTAGAGAAACCCTTCATTCCCATTGTTAGGGGTTCCAACCACTTGGGCTGGACGGAAGAGTGCCGGTTTCACTTCATGCAGGTCAGCATTCAATCCCTGACTATCCAGGTGGTTGGGTGCCATTCCTTTTTCCCCATCCCAAATACTTATCCTGATCCCTTCCAAGTGCTGTATAGTCGTAGTGACTTGGTACTTCCCTAGATAATTTCCTCCCTCCCTATGGTCAGGGATAAGAAACCTGTACTATACTTAGACTTTTGGGAGCTCCCCCCCTCCCCATTCCCTACCAGCTACACACCTTCCCCTGAATGCAGTTCAGAACAGTTGACCACCACCTTGGTAACTATTTGCTGCTATGTGAACAGTGGTATTAGATGAATGGAAACTGTGTCCAAAAGTTCGTCTTGCAGCAGGCATTGAAACCAAAACCTTTGCTTGTGACTTGACTGCTCTGACCACTATATTAAAGAAAATAAGGCAAAAATCTGTACGTATCTGTTTTCTCTAGATTTGAATGCCATGAGATGTCTAACTATCATATTTACTGAATAAGCATATTTATAATATAAAAGTAATTTTTAATATATATTACTACAGTATTAGTATATATTAGTAAATATTAGTATTTTAATATTTACTATGAAAGAGCAGGAACAGCAAAAAAGGAGAAAGATTGTTGGAAGTGACCTTGTGTGATCTGATATCATCTCCTGCGGTATTTAGGTTCTTGAACATCCAAATTTCAGAATGGTGTTCTGGCAAGTGGATTTGGTCTAGAGAAATTTTTATAAAGGGGCTGGAAATTTCTAGTTCCACTTCATTGTTCTGTTAAGAAGGCCATTCCATAAAATTAGGACCTTTTGCTTTGCTTGGTATTTCTTCTTTGAGGCTCGAGTAGAAGATTCCTTTTCCTTGCATGATATGTGAAAGTGTAGTCATGAGGGTACTGTATCTATTAAGAGAGTGCTCAACAATATATCTTTATTAAAAGCTTGTATAATTTCTTGCAGTGAGCCTGGAAGTCCAACAATGGAAGATGCCATTCTTATGGGGTGTCAAGACAATAATGCATTTGGTCTTGATGCAAATGCAAACAAAATAACAGACATAACCATTGCTGACCTTGTAGTAAGTGTTAAAATATACTTGTACCCTCATATATTGCAATATCATTGCTGCTTTATATTACATTAAAATTATGGCAATTTATATAGTAGGGAACACTTACAAAATATAAATGGCACTACTTCCAATGCAAAAGGGACTGTTGGTAGGTTTCTATCCCCTGTCTTCAGGGACTTTGTGCAGTCTTCAGCTTCGTTGGTGTTGGATCGTCTCTGGGTGACGAGCAGTTGTGTGTGTTGCCTCAATTTTCCGTGCATTGCCTTGCCCCTGGACAGCTTGCTCTGCGTGAATTAATACACTTTTCAACATAGTGTTTGTGTTCTTTGTTTCATGATTGTTGATTTACCTTTTGCCACTCTCTCTCATAATGTCCTTTTTCTTAACAATGTCTATATTGTTGACATGGATTTGTTGTATTGTCTAGTTCAACAACCCGTGTACCATTTTCATGTTTGAATGATCTCTTGTTTTTTCTTCTATGGACATTCTCATGTGTTTTCTTGGCTTGAATCTTACCACTGGCATTCTTGGGACCCATGGCAAGATGTATAATTTTTTATGTTCACATATCCCAAAGTCCAAAAACACAAATTCTTTACAAAGAATTCAGGTGTGATTGTCAGGAGTTGCTGTTAAACTGAGGCGTGATCGCTGTTCCACCATACGCTAGGTCGGCCATACACATATCGACAAACTTCGTTTCCCGAGGCAAAGTTCGTAACCCGATTCGAATTTGAAAAAAAAAAAAAATCGGACTTGTAACTCAAAGTTCGTAAAGAGGGGCATTTGTAATCCAAGGTGTCTATTTCTTGAGTGATGCTCATGGGTTTAATTAAATCTATCAAAGGTTTCAAATTGGGATTAGAATCTAGGAAATTTTAATCTTGATGAACTCCCAGTGGCTCCCTGGTTAGTTGGTGGGACTGTTCATCAGCTCCAGAACTGAAAAAGGAAGATTGCTGTGCGTGGAATCGAGGCCGCTTGATGGCATTCGGTACAAAAGTTTTGCACTAATATTAATGCTCAAATTGTTCTACAATGCACCTGTAGATAACCCTCAAATTTTACCTTTAATGTACCTACTAATCTTTGTCAAACTTTCTTACGATGTACCTGTTAAACATTGTCAATTTTGCTAGAAATTGTCACTTAAAATTGTTAGTGTTTCGGACAGGAATTTAATCTATGCGTGCTAGTGGCTTTACAAGAATTTAAAATCAATGCTATGTGCTCTCATAAACCCAATGTACTGTACCTTGTATATAAATAAATTAATGTTCCATGTGAATCGCTTGCTAATTTGTTTGCCGATTTTGAGGCTTCGGTCTTGTTACTCCTCCGGTTGTCTGTAAAGTGCTAAACTTTCTTGAATCATTCCTGGTGTGGTGGTGAATTTTTGCCTTGATCTCTGTACTTCTGATGGGTGCCAGGTTTTTTGCTTTGGTCCTAGGTACGCCAAACCAAACTTGTCAGATATAACCCATTTGCATGGAACAGTATTGGCAAGATAGTTGCAGGGGCTCGTCCAGTATGTGGTGGTCGACTACATCATGCTGGGTTTTTGACTGGCATTTTCAGCAAAAAGGACTTGTGGATAGGATCAGGGTGGATAGATGTTCTTCAAAATTGTTTACTTTTCATTATTAAAACATGGTGTGTTTCTGGTATTTGATATAAACTTAAATGTTTGCCAAAGTGGTTATGCTGTACATTTGGCTGGCTGGCTGACTGACCAAATTTAGTTAAATATTTTATTGAATGTGTTTTGAGGTGCAGATATAAGCTGTTTGCTACCAAATTCTTGTAGATGGATTTTATTATATTGTAAGGAAAAGATTTTCCAATTTAAGCCAAGGAAGAATGATCTTTTGCATTATTGTTGCAATGGAAATTTGCTAATTTTCTTTTGTCCAAATTGATTTCCACATTCATTGTGTAAATGTATGACCGAGATTATAGTAATAGTTGTATAGATCTAATTACATGACATTAGTTCTAGCTTGATTAAAATTGAAAACTAAACCCTTTACAGAGCTCCCTGAGTCTTGGAGGTGGTAACAGCACTTCAGCCAGTCAAATGGGTCACCGATCAATTGATGGGTTGAATCGCACCAATGCTGGTATTGTCAATAACAGTGTGTTCAATCAATCACCATTGCCAAATTCACTACTAGGTTTGCAACAGCAACAGCAGCTAGGGAGTATGGGTCCCATGAATAGCAACACTGCAAATGATTCAAACGCAAATGCCCAGCTTTCCCAAGGTTAGTATTTTTTAATTAAGGATACAGGGAGTTATTGCAGGCTTTGGGGAATTATTGGTACATTCTTGCGAAGCCAGTAACATGGAATAGGATTTAAGGCAAGTCTTAAAGCTAACAGTTTTAAAGTGAGTTTCGTGTAACTTAAACTGTAGGTCTTGCAGAAATTGACTGGTGTACTGTATGAGCTTGGTTATCCGAAGTCCACTCAACTGAATATAGTACAGTATTTGGGTTATCCAGCCAAAATCTGTTTCGGAAAATTTTGTGCATAACTTCGCTGTATCAGAACTGGAGATTAGGTTACTAAAATTTTCAAGCACTACACATTTAAATATCTACAGTATCACAAAAGACAAGGTAAGCTGCAGTTCATTTTTTTTTTTTAATTACATTTTTGATAGTGTGGAAATTAGAATTATGGTGGTTGTTAAAAAAAAAATGCAAATGTGGTAATTTTTGGACTTCCCTGTAAGAATTCTGCTTATCCTGCGGAGGTTCTTCCCATATAATTTGCATAGGTGAGCTTAGACAGTATATCGAGAAACTGGAATGGAATACAGTATACGAGTTAAAATAGTAATTACCAGACTATAACATCGGTAATTGAAAAAGATGGTAAGAAATTATTGTAATTTTAATTTTAGTAATGCTAGGAAAGTTGGGACAAGGTAGAATGTAATGGAGGGAAGATATTAGGTACTCATTTTGTTTTTGCTTTGGAATAAATCCTAGGTGGAGCAAATCATTACTTATTGGAAGTTAAATAAAATAAGGGAACCCAAAATGTTGTTTATTCATATATACAAGCTAACGTATATTTTTTCCCCCCTCACCTTGCCTGAAACGCTATGCGTACTAGTGGCTTTAGGTATTGTATGTTCTATCTTTAAATCCAACATTATGTATGTAACTCAATGTATGTACCTTTACCTGAATGAAAAAATCTAAATCTAGAGTTGTTACATTCTTGTCCAGCCACTAGCATGCATAGCATTTCAGGTAAATCCCTAATCCTAATATTTCCTGGAATTTGATGACAAATGGTTTAACAACCAGGTACCCATTTTACTGTTGGGTAAACAGGCTACAGTTAAGGATTGATGCCCAATATTCCTCCCTGGCCAGGATATGAGCCCAGGTCAAAGTGCTCGCGAAATGCCAGGCGAGTGTCTTACCACTTCGCCACAGGGACTGTTTCCCCACGTGGAATGAAGCATATTTAGTCATAGCTCGTACATGATAGCCTTGTACATTATTTTTTGTAAGTAATATTTGACTTTCATGTTGTAAACCTCAGTCCTTTGGGTGATGGGCTGTTTTATTTTAATTGCATAAATGAAAATTTTTGCAGCCTTAAACTTTTTTTTTTTTTTTTCCAGGTGTTGATTTGACAAATTTGGCTCAGCTACAGAATGCATGGTTAACAACTCATCTTTTTCCTAATATAGTTGATGGATCAAGCCTTTTGAGTCCAGAGGCAAAATCCCCTGGACCTCTTGTTAGTCTGTTGACTAATACCACTGATCCATATTCAATTGAGAAGGCTGCAAAATTGCACCGAAATGCTGCTGGTAAGCATTTCTTTGCCCAAGTATACAAATACCCATATGAAGGTCAC
The DNA here is from genome assembly GCF_040958095.1 of Procambarus clarkii. Taxonomy (NCBI): domain Eukaryota; kingdom Metazoa; phylum Arthropoda; class Malacostraca; order Decapoda; family Cambaridae; genus Procambarus; species Procambarus clarkii. The sequence goes on along the minus strand of NC_091220.1, from coordinate 13,066,831 downwards.
ATTTATTAACATGAAAATGTACTTATGCTGTATAAAAGTGTCCCGGGTTAACACTCGCTCGTCTTACTGTTAGGTCGTTTTCATTTCATATTTAATGTTGTACAGGATTTTGATAAATTTGTGTGCATTGCAGTGCAGTTTTTAATTTAACAATTAAAATATTAATGGATTTACTGTAGTAATTGCTTTAATAATTAGCAACTGTCCTTGCTCTTTAGCACTGAATGTCTACTTGAACACTCATTCATTTGCATTTTAGTGACTAGTACCCTCAAATGTATTATAGAATAAAAAAAAAAATTAAGATTTTTTTAGTTACTTAGTACTAAAGCCCATTGTAAATTTGTTAAAGCTCAAAGGGGTGGTTTGTGAAACACATTCCAGACTGCACACAAATGTATCTTTTTAAACAAAATTAGGTTTCGCTGGAATTCACCCTCATTTGCTGAATGAGGGTGAAGACAACCACTTGGACTGGACAGTAGTGCAGTAGCTACACTTCTTGCAGGTCGGCATTCATTCCCCTATCAAAATCCTTTTGGCACCATTCCTTTCCCATGTCCTAAACCAAATACCTGTAGTTATCTTAGTATCCTTTCCAAGTGTTAGTTGCAATGGCTTTGCTCTTTTGATTACCTTAACTTGCTGAATTTTTTTATTGGCTTTTGTATTTAAAGCTTGTGTATTCTTTACAGCTTGCCCAGTTTTCTATTTTTCTGCTTGTAAACTGCTTCAATTCGTTTAACGAAATAATTTACTAAATTACCAGCTGTTTGTGATGCGACATGTACTTGGAGTGGCCAGTTGCCTACTAGGATGCACAAGAACCCCATATACTCATGTAAGGTAAGTTGGTCCTGTTAGTCCATGTCCAAGTTGTAGTTCAAGGAAAATGTCCTTTTATTTTGGTTGGAGAGGATTATTTATAGAATTGATGGTAATTTAACCCCTCTGCACTATTCATATAGGAATGATTGCTCCATTTCTGACCAATGCACAAGTCATAGATGGATGATTTAAAATAGTGTAAGATTTTAATCCTGTATATACACAGCTCATATTTGTTTAATGAGGCCTTCAGTAAATGTAATCTGTGGGGAGGGGAGGATTTGTGGGTGCCCCTCATAAGTGTGAGGCCCCCATTGTGGACAACCATGAGTAATGCATGTTGTTGCAGCTTACAGCACCACTGTGCAGCTTGTCCACAGCATCCCTTCATGAAGACAAAATAAGTAACCAGTTATTTTGTGATGGGCAAAGATCCTAAGTATAACTATGTAAAAGGTTACATCCACAGAGCTATATTATAACCATATTTACATAATGCATGTAAAATCCAGATAAGTTTGAATTGTCATGACAATAACCACATTACCCCATGAATCGACTAATGATAACTGCTGGCTGAAGATTATGATGATCAAAGAAAGACGATTGGAAAAAGTGACACTTGTCACATCACTTTACATCTTGAATTTAGGAATACAACTGTACTGTACAGGCATTGGTTAAATAAGGTTTGAGCATGGTCCTGCTCATTTTGTAAAAATATACTGGCTTGATACACCAGGAATTCTAATCTTTTTTGTTTTCTTTAAAGTACTGAAGTTTCTCCCACTTAATAAACTGCCATACAAAAATTGACAAGCATCTCGTTAGACATAAATGGTCGATTAGTTAGCGCTTAATCTTTGTTAGGATTAAGGTATATTATAGGATTAGGTTCATCATGTTAAGAGCCAATGCTAATTTGTTTGTAAGGTTTGATATTAATGGCACTGATACTGGTGTAACGTCACCGTTGGTTGTAAATGAAAGCCATGCTCTCCAGACCTGTTTTTTCCCTCCATTCCCAGATGTAATGCTTCTTGTAATCTTGCACGTTTAAGAGAATTTTGCTATTCAAAGAAAAAGAAAAATGTATACATAAAATAGAAAATAGCTTGTGAAATCTAACCTCGGTAACAAATCACAGCCTGACTTTTATAACTTGGCTACACCAATAACAGTTCTCCAGGTGGTACTTGGGTTTATGTAAAGTGTTTTGGACTCGTACTTAAAAAGAAACATGAAATACATGAGGGTCAAGTCTTTAGAAATGTTGGTTTATATACTTATTCTAATTTACCCCCTTCAGGTTTTCCTAGGAGGAGTACCATGGGATGTCACAGAATCTGCATTAAAGCAGACATTTATGCATTTTGGAAACATCCAAGTAGAGTGGCCTGGCAAGGAAAATTCTGCAAATCCTCCCAGAGGCTATGTATACATTCTCTTTGAACATGAAAAGCAGGTTTGTATCTTGAAACTTTTGAATTCTGTATTAAAGTGATGTATGTATGAATTAACATTGTGGTTCATTGAGCAAGACACTTTCTGTACTAAGGTAAAGAATGATTTAACAAGACAAGTTTCTCACACTGCCATTTTAAAATGCCTTAGTTTTGTGAAGATCACTAAAGATTTATCTTTTTACCCCTAAAATAACGTGGATACCTCAGCCTCCAACAACTTAAAATGAATACAGTAAATTAGAAAATGAAATTATATAAAATAACCATACTTAGTATATATACTGCATCATGCTGCCAATACATTAATGAAATTATTTGACCAGATTCATGACCTAATGAGTGTTTGGCTTAGGACAGGGATCAAATTGGCATACCAAGGATGCCTGGACATGCGCCTTAACCTAAGGACTAAAATCTGATATATGTTTAGCCTGGAATCCACCCGAATCCACCAAGTCTGGAGTTGCCAAGCTAGTAGCCAAACTGCATTTTACAAATATCCCACATGCTCTGGTGTATGGTTCATAATGGAGTTCTCCATCAAATACTCAATTTACCAGGGTGTATGAGTTCGGAAATTTGGATTGAATATGAGCTTGGTGCCTCCAGACTTCCAGTGAATTAATGAATTCCAGGTTGAACCTTTGATATACACACGTAGTCCCTGGGTCCATGTGTATGTCTGGGGTTACCCAGTACACTGGATAGATTCTCACCCTGTTCTAAACCTTCACTCTTCACATTATAGATTTTTTATGTACTTATAACATGAAATAGACATTGCACAACAGCTTGTAGAACTTCTGAAAATGTTGTGGGTTAAAGAGACGTCGGAAAAAAAATTACTTTTTCATAAAGTTCCACATGCAAAGGCCTCATGGATGCCAGAGGAAGCACAGCATGATCACAAAATTTACTTGTTGATATGGCAGTGTTGTTGCAAGGCCATCTTGTTGCATCAGTTGCTGAACCCTCCACATGTGGCTATTAGAAAATTCACCTTGCCTGTGCTTCGTGTTGGGATCAATGTGTCTGTTAACTCCAGAAAAAGTTGCCAGGTGTTGCTTATTGGCTATTTTAATTATTTTGTGTGAATTCAGTGTCAATGAACGATACTAGGTTTTTTCTCCCCATCTCGAGCAGACAACTTTTGAAAATTTTGTCCAATGTTATCCGAATTATAAAATTTATAAATAAATGAAAAAACTGAATGCCCTATTTTGTTTAGGTAAAGTCTCTTCTGTCGGCCTGCAGCCAGGATTTCAGCATTGGTGGCAACTACTATTACAAGATATCTTCAAGACGTATTCGGCAGAAGGAGGTATGTATGAGCAACCTAAATGAAATGGGTAGACCATAGACCTCTCGTATGTCTATACTTGAGAAAATCCAGGGATTTAATGTCTTATTAGCTGACAATCCATAAATCAACTACCCTATTTCCTATCGGTATTTACTTGGGTCATTCTTATATGTAAACTTTTCCCATTTCATCGATTATTTTTTCCCGGTATTATTGATAGGACGATTAATCGGTAGAGAGGATTGGAGGACTATAGCATTTTTCAACAATTGAGGTGGGTATCGGAATAGAAATTTTAGAATCTTTAATCAGGTATTACTTAACATTTAATAATGCACATTTTTTCAGGTTGATATTAAATTTTGTTAAATTATAATCATTAGAGTATAATACACCATTCTTAGTTTTTTTTAGGACTTGATGGCTGACCTTAAAAGAAGGCATTGATGAACATAAAATTTGGGATATAAATGAACACAGTACATAGTTCATAAATTTGAGTGGTAGCAGTCAACTTGCCTTTATCTGTAGAAGGTATTGGGTTCAACGCGAGAAAAATATCTGCTCAAATTATTGAATTCCTTCCAGAAAGTTTTTATAAAAATGTAGTTTACAAGATATGTAAGCATTAGAACGATAAGAGGAAATAAAATAAATGCGTAGCACTTCATCTTTTACTGGTGTTTGCTGGACTGCCAGTACATAAAATGCATCATTGATTTGACAATTTACATTGGATTTGCCAATTTTCTATTAAATTGGCTGGTTATATAGTGCATATTAATACATTTACCATGGTTGTAAGGTAAATTTTAATTTTTCCAAACTACCCTACAAGAATTTTCTGAAAAATTAGCATCCAAATATATTTTTGAAAAGAATCGGAATTGATAATCTTATTGGCATAGACTTTTTAGTGGAATCGGTATCATTAAAAATTTTATTGTCCCATCGCTAGTTCATGTATTTAAAATCTTACTTGTATCCTGCATGTTACATCCTCTTGTCTATTTATATACTACATAACTAAAGGGGTGATAACCTGCATTTTAATTAAGGTAATTTAGTTAGGGATCATAAAAATATAAACGACACTTTTCCAGATACCTAAACTACATGCATCTTTGAATAGAGGGATTAAAAGAAAGACTAGGTCCATGCATTATGTTGATTTAAAATACATAAACACACATGACTGGTAAAACTTGTCATACGATGATTAACGTTGTTCTGTCGGAGAAATTGTGGTAAACTTCCCTTCACCCCCCCCCCCCCCCAATCCCTCAAAACAATGTGGGTACCTTGTGGCATGCACTCAGCCATGCATGCCTCCATACCTGCCTCATCTAGGCTTTTTCCCCACTGACTGAAGAAGATTTCATTCATATGTCGATAGACTCTTGCCTTCACCTTCGGGAACATTCCTGTAAAAATTAAGGCTAGGCAAAAAAAAATTACCTAACCCCTACATTTACCTGAGGACCACAAACACTAGTGGCCTCAATGAGGACAGGAAGCCGGCAGCTTATTCCACTACTGAACATAAATATTTTAATAAGTCCAAAATGGATCTGCTGGTGAAATAACTATAGACACGTGGACTTTATAATTGGACTTGCCTCATAATGATCCCTCTTTAAGCCTTGGTTCACCTAGCAGTAAAGTGAAAGCAAAATTGCCTGACACTTTTTCACTTGTGGGCATCAAACCCTGGATCCACAATAGTAGAAACCATAGACCCTACTATAATTTTTGGAAGATATAATGGAAAAATTTACATAGTATATGCTAATCAATATTGCAACGGTAGCCATTTTTGTGTTGGAAAATTAATTCATAGGTTCTAATTTTTAGGTACAAATTATTCCGTGGGTGATAAGTGACAGCAACTATGTCCGTTGCCCTTCATATCAGTTGGACCCTGCAAAAACTGTGTTTGTAGGGGCACTACATGGCATGTTAAGTGCAGAAGGTCTTGCCAACATCATGAATGATTTGTTTGGAGGCGTTGTTTATTCAGGTTAGTTTCCTTGAACCTTGTCATATAGTATGTTGACCTGGCAAAATACATGCTGTGTATCACTAATGATTTTGATTCTTCAAAGTATTTATGCATTTCCAATCGAGTTTAATATTCCGTAATTACTAAGTGGAATCTTGCAGCAATGAAACTTGTCATTCGGAAATTGGATGAAGGTGAGGGATTTATTAATTACTATTGTCGCAGGTTTACGATAAAGTGGTCAGTGTGGTTCATTGGCATCATAATACATTTTTTAAATTTATAAAATTGTATTACATTGATTTTGAAAATTATTTAATAACGTGATATTAGTTCGTGCATTTAGAATTTGACTTCATAAAATCCCAAAGTATTTTTAAATACTTAGTGCTATAGTAGATAGTAAAATATATAACAATTTAGGTGTTATAATGTTAATTAAATGTGGTCTGTTTTACTCTCCAATGAGGATTTTTTTTTTTTTTTTTTTTTTTTTTTTTTTTTTTTTTTTGGGGAGATGTATACAAGAGTTGTTACATTCTTGTACAGCCACTAGTACGCGTAGCGTTTCGGGCAAGTCCTTAATCCTATGGCCCCTGGAATACGATCCCCTGCCGCGAAGAATAATTTTTTCATCCAAGTACACATTTTACTGTTGCGTTAAACAGAGGCTACAGTTAAGGATTTGCGCCCAGTAAATCCAATTTGAGGACTGCCAGGGTTGTATCAAGTTTTGCAACAAATGTGGTGGCTAGCATAGAGCAGACAATGTTTTTGAAGCATAAATGGGCCACTGTAACATTCATCCTCAATAAATTTCTGCAGTACAGGTAGATTTGTTCTATTCATGCAACTGAACATCCTGGGTTCGAATTCCAGGTGGGACAGAAATGACTGCGCAAGTTTCCTATTGCCTAATGTCTGTTCAATAGCAGTAAATAGGGACCTAGGAGTTGGTAAAATGTTGTGCAGTTGCATCTTGTAGAGGGTCAGTAGTTCTTGGAAGGACCTTTAATATAGGCATAATATACACAATTACCCAAATGTAATTGCCCAAGTAGTTACAGGACGAGAGCTGCACTCGTATAACGATTTGAAATCATTGGTGGTTTTGGCATCCATCACCACACTTGTTCCCACTGTCTACCACTTTGTTTGCAAAAGTGAACTTTATCATTTTGGGGCAGCTTTGTTTCTGTACCTTAAATCTATGACTTGATGTTCTTTAAGTTCCATGTTTCAAGCATTCTTTATCTTTATAAATTGAATTGATTTTCATTAGTTTGTACAGTGTGATCACATGGCCCCTTTTTCTTCTATCATTTAGATTAGACACGTCTAACACCTCTAACCTCTCCTCATAGCTCTTGTTTCAGTTCCAGTAGCCATCTTGTTGCATATCCGTGTACCTTTTCCACTTGTGGTTCATGAGGTATGGACACCATGCAACTGCTGTTCCAGTTATGAATTCACTAAAGTTGTAAACAGTTTTAGCACTTGACCTTCCATGTATTTAAAAGAAATTCTAAAGTTGGAGAGCTCCTTGTCCATGGAAAAGAAGACCCAAGTCTAACAAACCTGGGCAAGTAAAACATGCCAAGCAGATGCAGAGTCTATGAACCACAAAGGCCAAAACCAGAACAGGCAGAGAAAAGCACCCATGGAATGGAAACCCTCAAGAGTTCCCAAGAGTAGGAGAGGTCACACAATTGCACCAAAACAAAGGAACATTTCCAAGACAGGGAAAAATGGAAACCTGCAAAGCTAAAGAAAGGCTGAAGTTGACCCAAAAGAGGGCCAGGTGCAAAGGCAGTAAAGGCCAGTGGCCACGGGAGAAATTGCAAAACTAGCCAAATGAAACGAAGGAAGCAGAAATTATTGGGGACATTGAATGAGACTCCTAAATATCATAATGTACCATCTATAAAGGCACTATTTTGTTTTCTTGGTGTCCATGCTTTTTTAAACTTGTTTTACTTTTTCTCCGTGTCAGTGATTATGTTCCCTTTAAGATTTATAAATCCTTGAAATCGATAAATGTGCTATTTGTGATAAGTGAATTATAAGCTGTATACTAAAGGTATTTTTCAAGATTTATAATTTTACTTACAGGTATTGATACAGACAAGCATAAATATCCAATTGGATCTGGCAGAGTAACTTTCAACAATGTGCAGTCTTACAGAAAGGCAGTTAGAGCAGCATTTATAGAAATCAAGACACCAAAATTTACAAAAAAGGCAAGTAGTCACTCTACAGTTTTTATAAACCAGCAGAATATGCATTCCTTTTACCCAGCAGTGTGGCAGATTTACCAAATGATCTTGTAGTTCAGTGGTCAGTAATGTGATCATACTGTGTCTTTAAACGGTTGTCAGGGTTTTTACACAAATGATGCTAATATAGGTTCTCAGTAGTACAGTTGGGTTCATTCTCCACTCCATTGGAAATCCCAGCGAGACAAATGGTTGGGCAAGTTTCCTTTCACCGCTGAGCTACCACATGCTCAACTTTACTAAAATTATAATTGGGTAAGGTTGGAAAAATCCCGGAAATGCCAAGTAGCCGAAAATAATTAACTTTTTTAAATATTGGACCCCTTCCCTTTCCAGCCCATTATCATGAGGAGGCTTGGGGGATAGCTGCTGGGGTATGATGCTCCATAGGATGGTCCTCTGTCCTCTTGAAGCCTTATGCTCCTGATGTTGTCTTCCATAAATTGTACTGGGTACCTTTTCCTCTTCCTGATGTTTCATTTTTCCTCTTCTCATTTCCAATTGTCATTTCCTGCAGACTTTTTGCCATTCTTGATTACTCTTTCAGACCCCTTCTGTTTTAACACAAGGGTGTTGGGAGGCGTACTCGCCCGTAAAACTGTGGTACCCGACATTTCGAACGAGGATGCTTTGTCAATTCTTGCCATCGTTGCAGAACCCGATCTCGACGGACTGATAGTTCTCAAGGTGGCGATTGCAGGGTGTATACTCACGATGCACCCCTGGGGAGGTGCCCGTCTTGTTGAGTGTCCTATACTCTTATTGTGGCTCCATGATGGGTATGGGGTGCCTATCTTGAGGTCATCTTGAGATGATCTTGGGGCTTAGCATCCCCGTGGCCCGATCCTCAACCAGGCCTCCTTTTTGTTACACATCCCCAGGAAGCAGCCCGTAGCAGCTGTCTAACTCCCAGGTACTTGTCTTTCTGCTAGGTAACAGGGGCATCAGGGTGAAAGAAACATTTTTGCCCATTTCTCCCCCTCCACCGGGGATTGAACTCGGAACTTCAGGACTACGAATCCAAAGGGCTGTCAACCCAGCTGTCAGGCGCATTCATGGATGAAATTATTACCTATTCGTTTTTATGCTGATGACTGACCTTTAAACTTAAACTTCCCAGGCTCGTGGGGTCGGCGACCAGGCCCGAGTCTAACTCTGATGGAAGGCCGGGTTCTGTAGCCCCCACTACATTGGGCCCAGACAAAGCTTCTTTGACCCTCCTGACTACCCCTCTTTTCCCCTTCCACCTTTGGTGGGGTTGAGCCCCAAGCTCCCAGTGATGATCACCTCATTACCTGGAGTGGGCCCTTCTCTCATTATGACAACTGCCTTTTACCCCCCCCCCCCCCCCCCCCTCGCTATCTTACTCGGGGGTGCTCGGCATTGTTCCCTCCTTCCACACTCGAACGGTTCCTTCCAGTTCTTCTTCGTTTCAAGCTTTGGTCCAGCTACATGGACTAAATATTTTGATCTTAACCATGTTATTAAACACATCTAGATTTCTCCCTGCATAAACTTTTGGTGGATTCGATAGTTACCTTTGTCACCTTTAACCCCACCTGTACAGGTGTCTCGTTGCAACTCCTTCTCGGAAGCAGCCGACGCTGGAGAACTGCAGTGTTGTCAGAGCTGTCTACCTGATGGTGGGCAAGTGTGTTTAATCACCACTTGGGCATTTTTGTGCAATAAGTTTTAATGAATGTTTGCACGAGACAGATTCATTATTCATTCCTTTTGGTAGTTAAACTGAACTGTCTCAGACTTGGGAGATTGCTGCATTAATATACTGTACTAAAATTAAAACCTGAAATTTTCTAGTACACAAGTATAGTTTTCTGCCCATGTACTTTAGAAATAACTAGTGAATTTTACAATCATTCGGGTTTAACTTGGGAGTATTGTATACCATTTTATATCTCCTTAAGGTAGTACTGTACTGTACTTCATTACAAATTCTTCTTTCAGGTGCAAGTAGATCCATACTTGGCTGACTCCCTCTGCCAGCTGTGTGGCATGCAACAGGGTCCATATTTTTGTCGTGATGAGAATTGCTTCAAGTATTTCTGTCGCTCGTGTTGGCAGTTGACTCACCCCGTTGATGCGCATGGAGGTCACAAGCCGATAATGAGAAATTCCAAGCTGCGTACTCAGACCACGCTCAACCGTGTAATTTAAGTGTGCTAACAAAAGCCTCTTAGTGTTTTGTTTTTCTACTAGAATTTTTTTTAGAAGATTTTGTAAATTGAATCTATACATTGTTCTATTAAGGTGGAGTTCTATATTGATTATATTAATTTTTGTACTTTAAAGTCACACAATGGATGTGCTTGTCTTTTGACAAGACTGATTTTAGTAACGTTATTTTTTTTTATGTGGATTTACGAAAGTTGCTTGATCTATTACTGTATCATTGGTCAAGATTGTAGTGTTGGTGTATGATCTATCTTCATGGTATTGTATTTGCCAATGAAATTTTCATAGTTTAATATTTAGATTCCATCAGCTTTTATATAGGCCAATTCTGAGTATTTTTATTACTGCATAAATGACATAAATGGTATCCCCAGCGTTTTAACATTTACATCATGCTTAAAGCTGTATGGAAAAAGCCTTTCTGGCTTGATAGATTTTTAAATTTGAAGCCTTAGAATTTTAGTGCAGTCCACCAGAGCACTGTTTTATTAATTTTCGGTTCTTATTTGTGCCTAGCACAAAACTGAAGGAAATTCAGCTATATATGATTTTACTTAATTTAGCGTCTGTGTGAACTTTTCGTTGGTCATGAGTTTGGGCAAAGTATTGTTTTGGGTAGGCAGCACAATTTGTCCCAAATTTTAATAAGGGATTTTCTCATTAGCCTTTATTTTAATGTGTGAATTCCATATGGAGGAAGTTTGAAGATTGAATGCTTCCAACCTCCAGTATTTACTTCACTGAAGAAAAAAGCTATATTAGGTGTATTGTGGTAATGGAGATGGGGCAGGCTGATAGTGTATAGGTGGCATTGATAATGTCTAGACTTTACAAATTTTTTTACACATTTTAGGGAATGATCTACTGAAACTGTGTGGGTGGTGGTTCAGTTGTATTTTAAGCACAAATCTTAATTTTGGACCATTGAGTGGAAATGCTTCTTTAAACTTGATGCCAACATTTTTACTTGTGTTGTGTGAGAGGATTATTATGATGATCATTTAAATTTTCTACTCAGATGGTCTTGTTTTAGCACAGTACTAACTTTTACTTGAATACTGATAACTTGTTATAAAATTGAAAATTTTGGCACCTGTCAAAATTAAAATGAAAGATTATATTTTTGTTGTTCCAGCAATACTTTCTTGCATTTTACTGATGAAAATTTGGGGGATTTTCTTACTTTAATTGTGCTTAGTGTTCTCTTTTTACTTGATGAAAGTCTTGAATTATAACGGATTTGATCAATTGAAATTGCAGATGTTCAAAACATAAATCTGTTTTTAATCTAGATGATTTATGTACCATGTTGAGTAACATGTAATTTTACAGGCTGATAATTCCGGTGACGACTTGGCATGTTTAAGGACGACTCTGTTTTGCATACAACTCGAGCATATTTTCCTAGAGAATAGCTTGGTCATTAGTTTTCATTTACTGTATGAAGGTACTCCTAGAGCATCTAATACTGAATTAATAGGATGTTTGTTTTACCATTAACATTGAATTTGTGAAGAATTTATTTTATTTTTGTTACTAGTTTTTTTTGGGAATATAATTTGCTATTATCATGTTTTTAAATAACCCCTTTTAATTGGGTATTGTGTGTTCCATTCTGCATCTTTTTTGACAACTTGGTTTAAAGTGTACAGTATACTAGCACAAGATGAAAGTTTAATAATCGATAATATTATCCATGACACTTCGTAGAAGAACCTACACGATATGTGTAAGACCCTACGCAGAAGTTATCTACATGGTAACACTGTAGCATGGTCAACGTAGATTTTGACCCAGGAACATGAGACAAAGGACATAAAAATAAAGAACAGTCAGGTAAAAAATAAAGAACAGTCAGGATACACTAATATGCCCTTGCCTGCATTTCTTGACTACCACCAGAGAAAATGACACCTAAAGCAACCATGTCGACAAAAATTAAAACCCCCAGAAACCCATTACCACAAAAGTGGTAGGGGAAAGGGGTGATCAATTTTTGTTGGGGCCTAACACAGCAGGGAGAACACCCTAGGTAAAGGAGTATTAACAGAGCTTTCAGATGGATTCAACTTAAGGGTCCTGTTACATGATAGAGTAAATGTGCAAACATTTGGAGAAATGTTTACAATGTATTAAAGCTTTACTTTCATCCAACACCCACACCACAAAGCCCAACAAGGGGAGGTAAAAACACTCCAGCAACCCCGGAGGTAACATGAGTACACATAGGTAACCAGTGAAGATTCAAATGGAAATTCAGGGACTGATAGGGATACCAACTCAAATCCTGCTTGACCAAAGTCAAGCAAGGCCCTGCTAGTTTAAACTAACCCATTCAATAAGACCCTACAGAACCTTCCATTTTTAACCCCCTTACTCTCCATCATAATGTGTTGCAACCCCCACTTTACCAAGCAGCTGCAGCTCCAGGGGAAGATTGACTTGCTTTCCAACTGTCCCTCTTGAATTCTTGAATAGGTTACTTTTGATATCGTTCACCTTGTGCGTTTGTTCTCGTATTGGCATCCTTGATATTTAGCGCCCTCTGATTATTCCGCACATTTGACAGTGCTACATAGCCTTCCCGGCTTGGTGCCTTTTGATATCTACTTCGTAGATTAAATTTTCAGATGGAGGTAAATGGACAATATGGACAATATGCAGGTTGCCATGCATAGCAAAAACATGTAGGGAATAGCACATGCCAGTGTAGTTTGCTTGTGCACGACCACAGCAGGTAGAATAAAGGGGCAGAAGCCGTCGACACCTGCCTGAAGGCAGCACACAAACCCTAGCCATGTTATCTGGAGAGCCAGTGCGAGTGCTAAATTAGCAAGCATTGTGTATAGTACTAAGCATAACTGTACTTGACTATAGTCACCGGTATATATGTTGCTGAATATTAAGTAGATACGCAATATACCAGATGCCAGTAAGAGAGAGACACTTAAGGTGAGAACTATCGGATCAAATTTGCCAAGGATTCTATAGACAAGTGATCCAGACATTTGGAAAACAAAAATGAGTCGTGCACCTAGAATGCCCTGGTTTTCAGGAATTAAATGGGAGAATGCAGTTCAGATAATAAAAAGCAGGGTGATGTTCCATTAAGTACCCATGAGTTAAGCATGTGTGGCAGATGAAGGCAAAGGGAAAAGTCAGTTTTAATGGTAGGAAAAGTGCAAATGGCTGCCTCAGCAGTGGTGTCTGCATGTTCCTTCAAGGTAATCAATGTGGCCTCGTAGCCTGGTGGATAGCACGCAGGACTCTTAATTCTGTGGCACGGGTTTGATTCCCGCACGAGGCAGAAACAAATGGGCAAAGTTTCTTTCACCCTGAATGCCCCTGTTACCTAGCAGTAAATAGGTACCCGGGAGTTAGTCAGCTGTCACGGGCTGCTTCCTGGGGGTGGAGGCCTGGTCGAGGACCGGGCCGCGGGGACACTAAAGCCCCGAAATCATCTCAAGATAACCTCGAGTAACACCAATATGGCTAGGAACTCTGCAGGTTTAATATGGATAGTATTGGATTCCAAGCTCAACATAAAGGGTTATTTAACTCCAGAGCCATGAGAGCATAGACAAAATGACACGGGAATATTGATGTCGAAAGTAGCTGTCAAAGAGCATACAAAATTGCATAAATTTCCATTGTGAAGATGCTAATCTCTGGAAGTAGAGCACATACAGGTTTGGTCAGGAAAGAAATAACCAACACTGTCGGCAGACTTTTGACCCCTTCTGCAAAAAGTGCAACGGAATGGGAGTGAAGAGATGAAGGAAAATTCATTTCATAACAGTAGATAGGTACTGTATAAGCCTTACCATGTGGGTCAAGACCTTGCAAAACCTTGCAAGGTCCATGGGGGCAAGATTGGAATGAGAGAGATTGTAATTGTGAACAGAAAAAAAGATTTCAAATAAATCATCCTTAACAGGAAGAGGAAGGTGGAGAGGGGGAATAGGGCTCTCCTGAGGGGTAAGTCAAAGCAGTTTCCACATTTAAATTTTGGGTGGGAGACAGACACTAAAGCCGAGGCATAACTCTGTATGGTATAGACTATAGAGCATTGAGATAACAAAGGGTCAAGGGAGAGGAATAAGCAGGGCAGCTATAATTGAGTTTAGACAGCACAATAGGAATGCAAACTCCTCTAAGGAAGTAAGAGAGAGACCAAATAAGGTAAGGGACTTGGATCATTCATCTCGGAGATGAGAAACACGGGGTGACCCAGAGAAATTGGCGTGAAAACAATTATCAAAAGAAGGCAACACGCCAAAAGACTACATAGCACCATCGGTGTTGCTGGATATTCAAATAGCACTAAATATCATTCAGGATGCCAGTAAATGGGTGCCAAAGACCATCCCCAAAAGTTCAACTATCATTATTGAAAAGGGGTTACCACCATGACAAATGGGGGATGACATGCCTCCAGTTAGTCATAGCACAAGTCTTGGTTGTAGAGAACTTTAAGCCATGATTGGTGACCCAGGATAACATGTTATCAATCTTAAGTTGTAGCTCATGTTGGAGAAAAGAGGAACTGTCACTGTGACAGCAGAGCAAGATTGTGAACATAAAAATAGTAGTGCTTGGAACACTACCTTCAGGAACACCTTCATATTGTTGAAAAAGTTAAATTGGTACCAAGCCTCACTTTAAATTAATGGCAAAGAGGAAGCTCTGAAGGTAGAGTAGCAGGCTGACAAAGGGCAAAAGAAAATAGTGGGGCTAAAATATTATATCTCCAGGTATTGTCAAACCTTTTTCAGATCAAAAAGAATAGTAAACAGCAGAGGTTTTCACAGCAAAAGCAGTATGAATGTATATCTCGGTCCACAATGCTGTGACACTTGCAAAAGCCAAATTGAGAGGGGAAGAGGCAGCAATGTTCTAAGAACCATATGAGATGTACCTAGTTTACCCATTACATCCATATAGATGTATCATAACCATACTTACATCACTTGCAGAAGGCTTGGTGATAACTAAAGGCAACTTACAATGAAACCGAGGATCAACATGACAACATATGACATACCACACTTCAATAGTTAATGATAGCCACGTCTTGAGGGCTAAAGGTCGAGTAAAATTAATGTTAATTAATTGGGCATTTTATTCTTTATATGAGCCCTTTCTGGGCTATCATAGGTATGATTTAACTATTACATCTGGGGGAAAAAAAAATTACATTGAAATTTTCTTGCTGGTACTGAACTCAACTACTCGAGATTTTTCTGAAGTCCTTTAGGTATTGAATATTACTATGGATTTTTCCTTGTATATGGCTTTGCAAATGGTTTACTAGATTAGTTTCATTAAAAAAACCCTTCAAGCACTTAGAACACTGATATGGATATTTTTTGCTATGAATTTTTATGTGACGAGCTAAAGCAGAATTTCTTGCAAAGCGTTTTGAACATACCAAACAATTAAATGATTTTTCTCCTGTGTGACTTTTTAAATGTTTAATTAAGTTTTCTTTTATTGGAAAGCATCTCAAACATACTGAACACCTAAATGGTTTTTCTCCTGTATGAGCTGTCATGTGTTTAACTAAAGAGTCTCGTTGTTTAAAGGCTTTCCAGCACTCTGAACACTCAAAAGGTTTCTCACCTGTATGTATTAGCATGTGCTTAACAAGAGCAGAATTTACAGTAAAACATTTTTGACAGACTGAACAATGATATGGTTTCTCTCCAGTATGAGTTCTCATGTGCGTTGTCAAGGAGCCAGTTTGCTTGAACCCTTTTTGACACACCGAACACTTGTATGGTTTCTCTCCTGTGTGAATTCTCTGATGTCTTTTTACACCAGATATATCACTGAAATGTTTTAGACACATTGAACACTGATAAGGCTTCTCCTGTGTATGAACTCTATTATGTTTTTTGAGATAAGAATTATATTTGAAGTCTTTAAAACACACGGGACATTTATATGGTTTTTCTGCAGTATGACTTATCATGTGATGTGTGAGGTTACCTTTTACTGCAAAACATTTTAGACACACCGTACATTGAAATGGCTTCTCACCTGTGTGAACTCTCTTGTGTTTTGATAGATTAGAACTAAATGAAAAACATTTCTGACACACTTCACATTGATATTGCCTCTGTTCCATGGTTACCTTTATATTTGCTTCAAACGCAGACATTTTTGAACATTTTTACAAAGAACATTGAATTTCTTTTCTCTGAACTACCATGTGTATTATTAAAGCTTTCTTATACTATCACCAAAATCTTATGTGTTCTAAAATTTATTTTACTCGCTAATTACTGGTATTTTTTCCAAATGGAAAACCATTAAAAAATTAACACTATTTTTAGACAAAACCCTGAAATGTATTTAGTCCTGCATGAAAGCTAGGATTTCTATAACTTTAATAAAAAATTATACATATTTTATATTTGTAAATTTTCTTTTAATAAGGCAGACATTATATATAATTTATACAGTATTAATATATACAGTATGTACATTCTATAACAATAAAGCTATTTTCTAATTAGTACCAAAGTAGATCTTTCAACTTCAAATTTTATTAGAAAATGAACAATATAACTTTATTTTAACCGACACTTATTATCATGCAAGGGTTAATTTGACTAGATTTGATACCTTATTGTCAGTACTGCTAATGAGTAGGCAACTTGTACTACTGTACAGCGAGTTATAATTCTGTGCATGACTGGTCAAGTGAAGCAAATTTAAACATACAGTACTAGTTTGGACCTTATGCAAAGAATTTGGAATGTTGAGATGAGCTCATAGATGTTAATGTTATTTATTTTTTTCTGAATGTAACATCCTTGAACTGACACAAGACACAACTGGCACTGACACAACTTGGACTTGATATTTGGCCATGAACTTCAGCTTGATGACACTCGAGTCTTAGCACTTTGCGTATATTCCTTCCAGTGTAAAGACAAGCTGTAAAAAAATAAGACATTGAACATTCAGAATTTTTTTTATATATGTTCTACTGCTAAAATATTAAGTGTGTTAGATGCTCTAAAATAGTTTCCGTCTGCAATGCATACTGTACAACACACAAGCTACTCTATATACTTCCAGCACTTGACATTATGCCTTCACTCCATTCTTTGTACTCACAATAGACATACATATGCAGGCACCAACATGCCAATACCCACACAACACCATGCACATCCACATGCCAGTACCCACCCTTACATGACAGTACCAACATTCACCTGCCAGTACCCACACCCGCATGTCAATACCAACAACAAAATTGGAAAGTGCAGTTGTATAGTGTCCATATCTCAAACACATTAATAAACTGAAAAAAGTGCAAGCAAATGTAACTAAATGGCTTCTGGAACCGAGAAACAAGAGTCACAAGGAGAGGCTAGAGGGGTCCTGTAAGTGGATTCTGAGAACGGGTACTGGAAATGGCTACTAGGAGTGTGCACTGAGAGTTTCCAAATCCCAGTACTGCACTCAGATATCTCGATTGATGGGTGGAGCGCGCACACTGAGAAAACTTGTTTATAGGTACAGTATAGCATAAGATTCCAAATTTGTGCATGGTAACTTGGGGTAGACAATGGAGGCCTTAATCCTCCAGTAACCATCTGCCATCCTGATAAATTCCCAGCATGCCCCACGGCTGTGGGTAGGGTTAGTTTGAAGGGAGCAACCATGGCCGATAAACATGCATCTAGCTCTGTCGCCTTGGGATTCGTGGTAGAAAAATCACTTACAGAGGATAAAATACATCATGTACTGTATGAACCAGATGTTGATAGCGATGAGGATCCAAGACCCAATAATGACCTTACACAATGATTGGATACCAGTGATATGAGCATAGAAGATAATGATACAGTGTCATGATTACACCACCCTGCTGCGTCCCAAATCAATACTACTGCTACAGTGCTCCATGTCCCCAGCTGTGCCATCTACCGTTCCTGTATACCCCGAATATATGGAAAATTATTACTTTTCCAAATTCGGTGATGTTCGTTTGAATACTAGTAGCATAGATGAAGCTAGTGGTAACAGCTTAAGTTTGCCGAGCCTCACTTGGGAACCAGGAATAAGGACACTCAAGAAAAGGGGCAACTGGACCATGCCAAAGACCAAACAGAGTTGCAGGTAAGACATTCAACCCAAAACTCCTGAAACAAGAGGAGTGGCTGAAGCCCAACTCCACCAAAGGCTTGTGGGAGAAAACACAGATGGCCCATGCATAGAATGCCTAGCAGATTTTTAAAAGGTAAACAATAGATAGATTTTATTATTTTAGTTGTTACTAATGATCATTACTGTACTGTATATTATAAACATTCAACACATGTTTAGACTGGTAAGACTCCCAAAAGCATGGGTGATATAACTGCTAACATAACCGTTTAACAATCGTTATTGAATTTTAATATCCTACAGAATATTAATTGACAAAAGGCATGCCACAGCATTGTTGTGCTAAGCTGTGATTAACATAATTCAGTTGTGCAATTTTGACCATTAAATATACAGTAGTTCATACCATAGTCTTGGCCCCCTATACCTTTTTTATTTTGTCATATTGTTTGAATTTTGCATACACAAACTTTGTGGAGAACCCACATCTTTGTAATTTAGACTGTTTTTTCCAACTATATATATATGCTGTACTCAAGTTGGAAAACCAACAACATGGCCAACATGCAAAAATAAGAAGCGACTACACTGAATATCACTAGAAAGTGTTGACTTCAATCTGGTGACCATGTACATTATGTTTATTTATTCATACTCTATAATGGTATGAATCGGGTAGGTTATAGGATAAATATGTGTTTTGTATGTTTATACAACTGTAACTAAGTGGCAAATGGATGAAGTACCCATGTGTGTGGAGACTGGTAACCAATGATCTGGCATGTACTAGAATTCAAGACACCGCCAGTTTTTAATTAATATATCTGGGGTTATTACATGTGGTGCAATGGTCAGTGCAGTCAAGCCACAACCGAAAGGGTCTGGTTTTAAGCATGTCCCAGCTATGTGTGGATACAAGTGACAGGATGAACAACCAACGGGTTTTCTTCCTATTGGGGAGTGTTGTACATGCTGCTAGTTTCGTTATGTCCACTCACAGGACGAGTGACGCTGCCCAATAAACTCGCCCCTCGGGGGCAAAATTAAGAAAAAATTATGTTGGTTGTAATGTAAATACCTACATTGAAGATATTTACTCTTCCAGGTGAGAGCAAATTCAAGCTTCTTTGCAGCTTGGCTTTACTAATTCCAGGTAAAGATGCCCATCCCACCCACTATGGTGAACGCGACGACAGACTTCAAACATACCATAGGTTCCGTACATGGGTTCCGTGGTAGGCTGGAGGCCTATGAAAGCCTGGCGGTCACACATGTGGTTACTGACCAAGCAACAAGTCAATTTGAGCCCTGAACATTGTCCCACAGGACTAAAATGTGGTACACGCTCGAGGTCTGTTACTTGGCCTCAGTTCTCGTCTTCCAAGACAATAGAATACCTGAACAACGGAACACGGTTGAAACACATAATCTTCTCTTTTCTTGGATAAATTGCTTATTTAAAATTAAACGATTGCATTAAAATAAATATATTTTAACAACGTGTTGACATTTACGTACCACTGGCTTTATTAAAGATGAACCTTTATGTAACAAATAAGCATCCATTGTGTCATGTTTTGTATATTTTTCAATCAAATTATCATATTATTATTATTATTAATATTATTACAGTATTAATATTATTGTTATTATTAATATTAATATTATTATTATTATTGTTATTATTATTATCAGTTTTATTATCATTGTTGTTGTTGTTATTGTTATTATTATTATTATTTTTACTTTTTATTATTATTATTATTTGTAGTTTTTATGTAACAGTTGTGTTAGTGAAGTAATGAGTTTGGAAGTATTGAAGGCGGTGGAGGTCACACACTCGTGCATGGTTCCTGCACTCCACACAACACCTCCTGCACCCTCCCTCCTCCTCCTCCTGCTGCTGCTGCTGCTGCCTGACATCAACAAACCACAGCGAGCTGGGTAGACGGGACACCACAAGCTCGGCTCTCGTCGTGTTATTATACCTGGGTAATTAGTATACCAGCAGGAAGCACGAGAGAGACAAGCGTCCGGCGCCATCATAACAAGAAGCCATCACCAGTACCAAGCTTCAGAGACGAGAGACGTTGTGTATGATCAGGTTGGCTTTCGGCCTTATTTTTTTTTATACAATAAAGAATGTAACGCCTCTTAATTCAGCTTCACCATACGCTACTCTTAGTTTCGTCACTTCTCTACTTCGCTTCTTCACTTCTGACTCCAGCTTTACTTTGCCCAGTTCATGCTTCTCCACACCCTGATGCAACCTCGCTTCTCCACACCCTGCTGCAACCTCGCTTCTCCACACCCTGCTGCAACCTTGCTTCTCCACACCCTGCTGCAACCTCGCTTCTCCACACCCTGCTGCAACCTCGCTTCTCCACACCCTGCTGCAACCTCGCTTCTCCACACCCTGCTGCAACCTCGCTTCTCCACACCCTGCTGCAACCTCGCTTCTCCACACCCTGCTGCAACCTCGCTTCTCCACACCCTGCTGCAACCTCGCTTCTCCACACCCTGCTGCAACCTCGCTTCTCCACAGGGTCCGTCTAATTACCACAAGCTACACAAGCTTCACAAAGCTTCCTGGCAATACGTTAGTAATGAATAAATATGATAGGCTAACCTAACCTAACCTTATCTAACCTAACCTTATCTAACCTAACCTTATCTAACCTAACCTTATCTAACCTAACCTTATCTAACCTAACCTTATCTAACCTTACCTTATCTAACCTTACCTTATCTAACCTTACCTTATCTAACCTTACCTTATCTAACCTTACCTTATCTAACCTTACCTTATCTAACCTTACCTTATCTAACCTTACCTTATCTAACCTTACCTTATCTAACCTTACCTAACCTAACCTACTCTAACCTACTCTAACCTAACCTAACCTAACCTAACCTACGCTTGGATCGTCGACTTGATTTGGCGTCACCAGCTCTTTATTTTCGTCTAATTTCTTTATTAAAAGATACTTTTTCAGATTAAAATTAATTTTTTTCGTGTTGTACATTCAGCACCAACATTATAATGAGTAAATATATCATATTTATTCATTACTAACGTATTGCCAGGAAGCTTTGTGAAGCTTGTGTAGCTTGTGGTAATTAGATGGACCGGCTTCTCCACACCCTGCTGTAACCTTGCTTCTCCACACACCCTGCTGCAACCTCGCTTCTCCACACGCTGCTGCAACCTCGCTTCTCCACACACGCTGCTGCACCCTCGCTTCTCCACACCCTGCTGCTACCTTGCCTCTCTACACCCTGCTGCAGCTTCATTTCCCCTCACCCAGCTTTACTTCCTCTTTAAGTTACACCTTGTATTGCTCCAGTCTTTCACCCCACCCCACTTACACTTCAGCTCGCCTTTCGCCTTCTCACCAATATGCAACAAAAGATGTTTATATAGTTAACAATCTTCCGAATGCTGTACAGTTTGTTGACCTATAATTAGCTTGAATAAGGTATGTAGCTGTATGTTTGCATCTTTTTTTTTTTTTTTTTTTTTTTTGCCAATAATGGTTTCTTATGATGTTAAGAGTGTTTTAATTTAGGTACTCTTTGGAAGGAGCTCAGGCTGACTAAACAAATCACCCAGGTTACTTTTGAATATGGGCATGTCATCATAAAGCTTCTCAATTAATAATGATATAAATAATAAGGATAATATTAAAGGGGAAGGAAATGCACAATTCACGTGCAAGTGTGTTAATACCAAATTTTTGGATGAAACTTGCATCCTCTGTCAAGGTGATGTAAACAATGTACTGAACAATATTCTAAGAACTTGTGTTTATATATCTGGCAGAGTACCCCACTTTGCATCCAGTATTTGACTTTATGATTATGCTCCCCAGGGACTCTCCAAGGGATGACGAAACTTCAGATGAATGCTCGGTAATCCTGATTTCTGTGAACTGTGGGCAGGGTATTGTGAGAACATTATCCCCCATATCACAAGGTATGTACTTGTAAGAGTTAATGAGATTAGTTAACTTCATTAAGAATAATTTTATGGTTAATGGGATTGACTTTACTAAAAATTTGTTGCCCTTTACTGTCCATAGCATCTATAATTATCTCTTTTATTAGGCATCTCTTAGATATTTGAGCAGTTATGTACAATTCTCTGACTGAAATTCCAACAATGGTTAGCAGTGGCATTATTCATATCAAATTTTGTTAATGCTCTTTTGTGTTCATTTACTCTTTCAGGAACCCATGACCAGTCTCTCCAACATTTTATAAATTATAATTGTTGCAATTTATCACATACCATTATCTACATTGTTCTTATTATTACCATTATCAATATTACCATTGCTTCCTCTGCCCCCATTTCTATTGCTACCTCTCTTTCCCCCCCCCCCCAGTTTCCATTGCTACCTCTGCACCCATTTCCAACACTACTTTTATTAACACAAGGTCTTCTGTTACTATCAAATCCCCAGGACCGGACAAAGTGTTTGCCAGGGTGCTTAAAGAATGCAAAGAGAACATTTGAGAACCATTGTCTACCATATTTAATAAATCATTAGTCAGGAAGGGTGCCAGAGTCGTGGAAGGTTGCTAATGTGGTGCCAATTTTTAAGGAGATAGATCACTTGCGTCAAACTATTGGCTAATTAGCCTAATGTCTATTGTGGGAAAGTTACTTGAATCAATAATTGCAAATAACATTCGTCTTCATCTTGAAAAATATAAATTAATAAATGATTCACAATATGGTTTTACAAATGGCCGTTTGTAGGTTAGGCCGTAGGTTAAACATATGAATGAGATTAGTTGGTTATAAACAGGAGCTGCTTCGTATGGGCCAATAGGCCTTCTGCAGTTACATTTATTATGTTCTTATGTTTTATTGTTAACACCAACAGCAACATTATTAACAATACCATCAGTCTCATCATTGTAACCCACACTTGTGTATTTGTGAAATTTATTTAAAGGAATTACACCAAGTCTTTCACACTCTTGAGTGCTTTAAGGTCTGAGTATGTGATTAAAACGAGACTTGCATCTCGACGTCTAATGAGGCTTCCTGTTATTTCAGTAGATTTCCAGACTAACTGATTTCAGTAGAAATCCAATTGGATGACTTATAAGTCACTGGTAGAGTATGTGACTGGCAATGCCAGGGTCATAAGTTCGTGCCAACTCATAGCCCTAGTGGATTTCCTCATTGATATATATCACGTTAGTGTGATTTCTGTGTGACTTTGAATATTTTAGCAGTAGAGGTAATTGAAAAGATTCTAATTGCTCAATGTCTTCTCATTTTTTGTTTTTCTGGGAGGAGCCCCCTTCAGCTCCCCAGAGCCATCCGGGTTGATATGAATATATTACACCCTGGCATCAGTCAAGCAAATGGAGTTGATATGAATCAACTGCAACATACATGCAGTTGATATGAGTATGTTCTAGGCCTACCGGGGACCATGAGCCAGAACTTAATCCCCCGCCCCAGAGAGGCACGAGGAGCAATGGTCTATAGAAACCCCTTGTGTAGCTGGAAGCATTCTGACTGCCATTGTCCAGGTCAGGCACTCAGAAAGGTGGGCACCCCTAACCAAACCCTATCTGGTTAAAAATTGCTGCCAAAAGCCGAATTATTGGACAGAACTTCCCAAACGAGCATGATGTCACAACCGTTGCCACTCCACCATCTTCGCTGCTTCCCCCCTTCCCCGGAAAGGGGAAGGATGAGCCCCAGACCCACCAGCTGGCTATCCACATCCCTAGTTCTGTGGCTGATGACCTGGCGATCATGCGATTCTGGCTCCAGACTTGTTTCAGTGCTGTGCCTTGTGGTGTGGTCCTGTCTGTTGGTGGTGTGCGAGCCAGGAGTATTTTCACCAGTACTCGGGCTGCATGCGCCTAGGGTTCTTCCCTAGGTGTCTTATAAGTTCTGCCCTTGTGGCTTGGGGGTTCTCTTCCACAAGTCACTCGGGATCTACCTTCGCCGTGGTCTTTTGCTGTATGGTGATTGCTGCTTTTGGAGTCAGCTGGGGTGTTTATGCATCCCTCTTTGCTTCTGGGTAGGAGGTAGCTTCATCACTGGTAAGGGCGCAAGGTACTGTACAGCTAGTTTTCACCATATAACAGCGGCCAGCTCTGTTCCGCCTGTGACGTACTCGTGCAGGTTTTTTTCTTTTCTTTTCTTTTTTTCTGCCTAGTGGAGGGTCTGCCCTTGGTGTTGTGGACCCTCGTCTAATTGTATTTTTGGTGGCCCTCCGTGAGGTTCCCGTGTGTGTACTCGTCACGGGGTTTCAGTTTTTAGCAGTTCATTTGGTAGTTTGGGGTGCCGGTTAGCAGTACCTTGCCTGGGCTTCCCTTAGCAGAGCATCTAAGAACCCTGTAAAACCCCATTGGGAACTCGGTGGTTCGATGGATGCATCTCCTGGGTCCCATCTCGCTTCGTGCGAGTTTGAAGGTTGCTCTGTCCCCTTGTCTCAGGGTGACAATCACCAGTTGTGCCTCAGTCATGCTGCATATTGAGTTGGTGACACCTTCGACCCGGAGTCCTGCGAGTGGTGTTGCTTGCATATACTATACTCCAGTTCACCCAATCTACTGATCTTCATATTCGGGTACAGGCAGCTTCTGTGTTGCATGCGTGTTTTAGGTTGCTGCAGTGTGCTAGGTTGGTTGCTCACCCGGATGCCCAGAAGCTGCCCTCTTTTGGTTATATGGACCTGGACTTTGGGGAGGGCAGTTTTAGTTGCCTCGACTCTGATTTTGTCCATGCCCCCTAGTCCTTCCCATCTGTTGTTCGTCCACTGTTGTCTGAGGGTTTCGGAGTCGGGGCAGGGTTTAATTAGTGGGGAGACTCGGGCAGTTTAGGGGGATGCCCCATCCGGTGTGGCGATGGAGGCATTTGTGCCCTTTCCTCCAGCTGGTGCATCTGGGTCTGACTAGTGGGTCCCCCTTCATTCCAGCTTTTCTGGTGGCTTCTGCCTTTTCTTTTGAGGCGGTGGGTTTGGAGGACGGCTCGGCTCGAGGCCCTGACGTTCCTGGGGTGGGGAGGGGCCTGACTTGGGGGAGGGCTTAGACCCCTCTTGGGTTTTGATACCCCTTCGAGTGGGGCTTGTTGCTGCAGGGAGCAGTGATTTCTTATTCTTCCCCCCCCCCCCTCCTTGAACAAATTTGATATGGAGTCGACCTTTCCACGGGGTTCGGTTCCGGGTTCCCTTGGGTACTTCAGTTCCTTCTGGAAGGAAGGAACCGGCCTCCCGGTTCGGATGTTTGGCCTCCTACACCACATGAGGATGTTCGGCCTCCCGCCTCATGAGGTGTGGGAGGCTATTGCGACTTGCCTCCTGCGCGACCCGGATTACGCCTCGATAATGGATCCTGCCTCTTTCGAGGTCGGTTCTTCCTTTCCTTACTGGGTCCATTACTAGGTTCTGGAGTCATCCTGGTTGGCAGACAGTCCTATCTTTTCATTGGGGGCATGGCATACATTCTGTCGGTCCGACACGCTTGAGTGGGGAGAGGCCCTTATGGTGGTTCTTAGGCCTGGCTCTTACATTTTCTGTGCCATTTTGCTTTTATTGTTGCAGAGTCTGTGGTGGTGCAGTATCTGCAAGTGGCTTCTTGGAGTTTTCATCCCATGTCTGACTTGTTGGTTCTCCGGGGGGGCTCGTATGGGTCTTCGCGGAGGGGTCATGTCAGGGCTCGGGGGTTTCGCCCATTGTGGTAAGCCAGTAGTGCCAGTTTCGGAGCCGGCGCAGCTTTCGGAACTGACAACAAATGGTCGGCGGGGGGTGGTGACTCTGCACATAGTTCGGGTTCGCGCAAGGGGTGTCTGCCCTTTCGCGGCTCGTCCCATTGACAGGGCAATGGGGGAAAAGCTTGCACTATGCTCCCACGCCTGGTCCCACGATTTGTGGCCGTTTCGCGTCATTTCTTGTAGCCTGCAGTGGTGTTGAGTGGCCCTTCCCCCTTCGTGAGGTTTGGGGCTGGCGGGACAGGCCTCCTCTCCTGCGCTCTGTCAGGTCATCTTGGAGTGGGTTCGCTTGGGCGTGGTCGAAACGTCTTCATCCTTCGGGTAGGTTTCCCGCCTATTTCCAGTTCTGAAATAGGACTGCGCGGACCTGCGGTTCATTCTGAACTTGTCCTGTCTGAGCCCCTGGGTCTAATGTTGCCCCTTCTTTTGGATGACTACTGTCATCCGGGCACTTGGATGGTGTCTCTGGCCCCTGGGATGCATATTGGCACGTCTTGATTCATCCGGGGTTCAGGGACTGGCTCGGTTTTGTTGTGGGGGCTTTAGGCTTACCGCTTTCATTGCCTTTCATTCAACTTGACTCTGGCACCTCGCATGTTCACACACCTTGCCCGGGTCGTGGTGGCCAGTCTGAGTTTCTTAGGGGTTCGGGTTCTGGCCTACCTCGATGACTGACTGGTGTGGGCTCCCAGCCAGTCCGCATGTCTGCTTGCCAATGATTTGGTTTTTTTCCTGCTCGCCAGGTTTGGGATCCTGGTGAACTGGCAGAAGTCCCATCTGGGACCCCTCTCAGGTTTGGTCTTGGCTGGGTCTTGTTTGGGACTCTAGACCACTTTCTTCTCTCTCTCCCTCCGGAGGCTCTGCTATTGCTGCGGTCCCGCCTTTGCCTGCTTCTGGGGGGCAGGGTCTCCCGAGTCACGAGACGGTTGCTCGAGGATCTGTATGGGAGTCTGAACTTTGCCATGATGGTCTACCCGTCGGGTTAGGTTTGGCTTCATAGGCTATTCTGGTTCCTTCGGGGGAACGTCCCTTCCACCTCTCTCGCGATCGCTGGGTTCAGCCTCCGGGTGCCTCTCATTGGCTGCTGTGTCACCGGCTTTTTCTTCGGGTTTTTCGGGGTTCAGTGCCTTGGTGCCTTCCTTGGCCCCTCGTTCGATGTGTTCCTGGTCACTTCGTCTCTTGGCTGGGGCTTTGTGACCAGGTCTCACCAGGCTGACCAGGGGCAGTGGAGTCCGTCCGTCCTGTGGGAGCACACTGCACCGTGCAGAAGTTTGCGGCTGTGTTGATGTTGCTTCAGAGGATTCAGGTCGCTCGCAGATCGACTATCCCGTTCCATTGGGACTGCTCCCCAGTAGTTCATTACCTGAACTGCGGGGGTCTGATGCGGTTCTTGGCTCTTTGTGGGGGGTAGAGGTTGCTACGGGTAACTCGTCTGCTGAGTTCTTGGGGTTTGGCTCTCTTGGCCGTTCACATCCGGTGGGTGTCCAATGTCCTGGCGGACGGCCTGTCTCGGTTCATTCCCCCTGTCCATGCCGACTCGTTCAGTTGGCTCTGCCGAATGTATGGGCTCCCGGAGGTTGATTTTTCCCGTTAGCGTGATTGCGGCGTCTCCTGTTATATGTGGCGCCCTTTCCCAACTATGAGGCTGTTGGGGTCGATGCCTTCAGGCAGGACTGGTTGAGGTGGGGTTACCTGTACCTCTTCCCTCCCTTCCCCTGGATCCGCTGTTACTCCAGGTCCTAGCTCGCTTGGAGAGTAGGGCCAACAGGAGTAGTCCTGTTGGCCCCTTGGTGGCCGGCCCAAGGCAAGCAGGCGCTGCTTGCTCTATGTCCAAACCTTGGGGTCTTCCTGTAGCTCCTCCTCTTTCAGCAGAATAGGCCAGTCCATTACATAGCTGGTTCGATCATCTCATCAAGTCTTCGTGTCTGATCTTCTGATGTGGGTCTATCACATTTGTATAGTGAGCAGGTGGCTTCGTTGATGGTGTCCCTCCTCCGTGCTTTGTCTCGGCAGCAGTGTGAAGTTTTCTGGCAGTCCTTTCGTTATTTCTTGTCCCGCCGTAGGTTTTCTTCTATTTCAGTTCGGGTCATTTTGCCCTTCACCGTCATCTTGTGCCGAATATTGTCGCCTCGTATCGTGCTGCACTGGCAGAGCCGCTTCATCTTAATTTCGTGGTTATTACTTCTGCTCCGTTCTGCAAGCTGTCTCGTGCGTTGTTTCACCTCTGGTCTACTAATGCACCGCCTGAGCCATCCTGGTTGGATCGGGTGCTCTCTCTTTCTCTCCTCGGTTTGTTGTCCCCCCTTCGGTTTAAGATTGTTTTGCGAAGTTTTTTTTCTTGTTGGCATTGGCTTCTGGAATCGGGTTGGGAAGCTTCATGCTCTTCTCCTGCACAGAGGTTTCTGCTCTTTTGATCCTGGTGGTAGGTTTGTTCGTTTGCAGCCATCTCCTCCTTTTCTGGTGAAGAATGAAACTACTGTTTTCCGGAGGGGTCCTTGGGTTGTTGTAGCTTGGTATGTTCGTCCGGGGGTGCATCATGTGTTGTCCGATTGTGGCTCTTTGCCGTTACCGGTGAGCCACGGCCTCGGTGCCAACCACGGCTTCCTGGCTAGCCTCCCTCCTTTCGGTTGGCGGTTTTCACGTTTTGACGTCCAGCCTCAGAACGTGGGGTGTGACCTCAGACCATTGCGGGGGTCTGGAACTTCCCCTTCCCCTCCTGGGGAGGGGGGAGCTGTGCAGATGGCGGTGCTGTGACGGTTGTGACATCATGCTCGATTGCTCATTTTTTGTTTGGGGAGTTCTGTCCAATACTGTAGTTGGGCTTTCGGTAAATTTTTTTAACCAGATAAGGTTTGTTTTGGGGTGCCTATCTTTCTGGGTGCCTGACCTGGTCAGTGGCAGATATAAAATGCTTCCAACCACACGGGGATTTCTATAGGCCATTGCTCCTCGTGCCTCTCTGAGGGGGGGGGGTCAGGTTCTGGCTCGTGGTTCCCATTAGGACTAGAACTCCATTTGCTTGACTGATGCCAGGGGTCTAATACATTCACATTCACATTCGTATCAGCCCAGATACCTTCGGGGAGCCTTCGGGTCTCGCCCAGAAAATGGCGTTTCATTAGTCAACTTTGTTTTTTGTTTTATGCAGTTCATCTTTACAGTTAAATTAGTTCCCATTGTAAGTAGTTAATACACACCAGGTGCCAATATTCCAGTGTCATCAAGTTGAAGTTCATGTCTTTAGTATTCCCCGTGGCGCAGCGGTAAAACACTTGCCCAGCGCTTCGTGAGCGATTTGGCCTGGGTTCATATCCTGGCTGGGGAGAGGATTAATTAGGTGCCAATCCTTAGCTGTACGCCTCTGTTCACCCAGCAGTGAATGGGTACCTGGTTCTTAACCAATTTGGCAGGTCGTATTCCAGGGAAAATTATGATTAAGGACCTGCCCGAAAGGCTATGCATGCTAGTGGCTTTACAAGAATGTAAGAACTTGTACAGTATATATAAATAAAAAATAAACAAATATCGAGTCCAAATTGTCAATGCCATGTTAAAGCATGTATTAAAATCTTTAAGCTTGTCTCTGCATTTAGGGTTGATCAATTTGTTCATTAACAGTGCTGTAGTAGTAGCAGCAGCCTGTAATGCAGTGAAATTAACCCACAAATGAGACGATGTATCATAATAAACAAATAAATTAAAATAAAATAATGTCATTGTTTAGGTTTTGCTTTTGACAGTTAATGCTGGTGTATATTAAAATTCTTATTTATATTAACGCTTCCCTGGAAAACTAGTAATTTTTAGTTGCTTTTTATAATTGACAAATTTAATCTCCTTCTGTATATTGTGCAATGTCTCACTCAAATTGGCTGTTCAGAGAAATTTTATTAAATAACTGCATAGGTAACCTTTTCATATACTGTACGTCCATTTAAAGAGATTCAGTTCCTTTCTGTGATAGAAATGCCTCAACTTATTTCAGAACATTTATCATATTTTCTTAACATTTTTTTTATTCCAGTGCTATTATAATTATGAACTTTAATATTGACTGCAATTATATCTTGATAAGAAATATTAAATGTTTAAACATGCATGTAATTAATTATTTAAATTTAATCAAATTCAATTATTGTTAATTTTGTAATATAAGTTGCAGGACCTTTTTGGCATTCTAAAAAATTTTTTTAATTGTGTTATATATGTATATATGCTATATCAGTGCACGTTAATTAAATTGTCTGGCTTGTTGAAGGAAAATTTGAAGATTAAAGAAGCTGCACCATTTTTTTTCTTTGTCTGACAGGAGCCTGACAGCTGAGTAGGGGCACGACAGCTGACTGGACAGCGCTTCGGATTCATAGTCCTGAGGTTCCAGGTTTGTGCCGGTTTCAGTAAAAGTATACACAAGCTCTGATAATACAAATAGTGGTTCATAGAAAAATTTATTTAATGGTAAAACTTAAGAAGCTCTGCTTTTGAAGTACATACAAAGGTAGCTATGGAACAGAAACGATATCAATGTGACGTGTGTCAGAAATGTTTTCCATGTAAATCAAATCTAACAAAACACAAGAGAATTCACACAGGTGAGAAGCCATATCAGTGTTCAGAGTGTCTAAAATGTTTTCCAGTAAAAGATAGACTAACGTATCACATGATAGTTCATACAGTGGAAAGACCATACAAGTGTTCAGTGTGTTTTAAAGACTTCAAATATAAATCTTATTTGAAAAAACATAAGAGGCTTCATACAGGAGAAGTGCAGTATCAGTGTTCAGTTTGTCTGAAAACCTTCAGTGATAAAAATGCTGTAACAAAGCATCAGAGAGTTCATACAGGAGAAAAACCATATCAATGTCCCCTGTGTCTGAAAGACTTCAGTGATAGATCTTCTGTAACAAAGCATCAAAGAATTCATACCGGTGAAAAGCCATATCAATGTACAGTGTGTCAAAAAAACTTTAAGCAAACAGGCCACCTGATAACTCATATGAGAACTCATACTGGAGAGAAACCCTATCAATGTTCAGTGTGTGAAAAAAGTTTTACTGTAAATTCTGCTCTTGTTAAACACACTTTAATTCATACTGGTGAGAAACCTTATCAGTGTTCAGAGTGCTGGAGAGCCTTTAAACAAGAGAGCAATCTAGTTAAGCACATGACAGTTCATACAGGACAAAAAAAATTTAAGTGTTCAGTATGTTTGAAATGCTTTTCTATCAAGGCGAGCTTAATTAGCCATCTAAAAGTTCATACAGAAGAAAAATCATTTAATTGTTTAGTGTGTAGTAAAGGATTTTTAACAAATGCTGCTTTAGCCAATCATATAAAAATTCATAGCAAAAAATATACATATCAGTGCTCAAAGTGCCTGAAGGGTTTTGCTAACAAAATTAAATTAGTAAATCATATGCAAAGTCATGTAAAAGAAAAAAACCATAATGTTCAATGTCTAAAGGCCTTCAGGAAAATTCCAAACGAAGTAGTTGAGCACTTGAACACAAGCAGGAAAACTTCAATGTAATTTTTTTTTTCAGAGATGTAATGGTTGAATAATAAACTGTTGTACAATGCCTAAAATATTGTTAAATAAATGATATTAATATTATTTTATAATGTATAAAATATATAAAACAAGCCAAGAGTGAATCATTATTGCACTATTATAAATCCCTGCTCAAATGAGTTTCTGCAAAGTCCAATTATTGGTAAATATATCAAACATAAAAATAAAATTTAACAATATTAAACAAGTATTATAGTCAAGACAATAAACACAAAATTGCCAAAATCGTCTGTCGAAATATTCCTAAGCCATTCGCACTGCTTTGAACATCAGAGGTGCATAGTATTTAGACTGTCGTCACTGTGTTTACCTCTTTTTATTGGTCAGATATCTTAACCATCAACCATGATGCTGAAGGTAGTAAAAAAGAATGTAAAGTGGGGGTGGGGGAGGGGATATGTATTTGCATTGGTCAGAAGATTAACATGTAAGAGTAGATGTCATAATATATACAATAAATATAGTAAGAGCATAATATGTGATGTGCACATAGGCTAAACGTTAACCAACTAACATATACAGTATACACTCTACTGTATACACTACATATACAGTGAGGTAGTTTCATAATTTGGTTTACTTGTACACAACTACCCCACCCCATCCATTGGGTGGCAGTGGAAAAGATTTGTCACCCACATTTACTACCCATAGTAAACTATGGAAATATATGGTTAAAACTTGTTAGTCACTTAATGAAATATTTACACATTTCTTGAACATTCGTTTTGGATGGCAGCACATCCTACCGAAGCTGTAA
The DNA here is from genome assembly GCF_040958095.1 of Procambarus clarkii. NCBI lineage: Eukaryota > Metazoa > Arthropoda > Malacostraca > Decapoda > Cambaridae > Procambarus > Procambarus clarkii. The sequence continues at coordinate 13,034,560 of NC_091220.1, read as the reverse complement.
ATGGGGTAGACATTTTGTCAGTTTAAAATTTAAATGGAAAAATTCTCTGGAATAGAATGGGGGACCTCGGACAAGACTCGAGCTTTTTTACTTCATCAAGGCCAAAGGTAAATTCTGACAAACTACTGCCTACAGGATGAGTATGGAACGCACCATAAACTACCACTTACAGGATGAATATGAGATGCACAATATTCTATCACTCAGAATGAGTATGGGGTGCACAATATACAACCACTCAAAGGATGAATATGGGATGCACAATAACACAGGATGAGTATAGAGTACTCAATAAACAACACAATGGGTATAGAGTACACAAACAACACAGGAGGAGTATGGAGTACACAATAAATAACAAGACTGGAGAGGGGTAAACAAGCCACTGTTGATGGCAGTAGTAAAATCGAAGATTTATTTATTTATTCTTATACAAGAAAATACAAATTAACGAGTTCTTATTAAAGTACACATGTTGATAGGTAAGTGGTACATTGTTACAAAGCCACTAGCACGCATAGTGTTTCGGCCATAATATTGTGCAGTACTCTAGTAGGAAGAGTAAAGCGTGAGTACGCCATCTCTGCTACAATAGGTGTTTTCAAGTAGCGACTTGTTGACCTGTGAGATAACCCTTTGTGATAGCGGTGTATAGAGGACCTTGGAAAGTACAGTACACATCGGTGTGGTTCACGCCCCAGGCCCGTGGTGGGACAGCCCGGTATCTTGGTTTGCTGCAAAGTACAAAATTCAAAGTCCTAACCTAACCAGAGACGTACGAACTACCACGGGCTCACCATAGCCTGTGCCACTTGGAACTTTTTGTTCCAGGTAGCGAATCAAACAACAACAACCCTCTTGATTTTTCAGATAGGCGGACGTGTGACGTCCGGCTCTTGATTTGAGTGGCCTTTAGTGTTTATTGGCTACATATATATATATATATATATATATATATATATATATATATATATATATATATATATATATATATATATATATATATATATATAATATATATATATATATATATATATATATATATAATTATGCTGTTGTACTTGTCCTGGATCAGACTACCGATGTACATCATTTATGCCAGGTGGTAGATGATTTTATACTATATATTTGAGGTGGATACCTGAGGACCCTCAGTGACTGCTATTGTGCTTTGATATGATATTCATTCCTCACCCACTAATTATTAATGTATGTCACTACCATCCCGTACTTGCGTTTAAAGCATGCTAGGGGTTATAGTGTACCACTGCGTCAGGATAGAGCCTCGTGTCAGCTAGTCCCGAGGGAGGTCAATGCCTGTTAAAGATTACGAAGAGCTCTGATAAGCTGGAGTATTTGTGATACGTAGAGTATCACTTGTAAAGAACTTTAGTTTCTTATTTTTTTACGGTGACCTGTTTTATATGCCCCAGTAAACTGGTGTATTTTATGCTAGCCTTTTTACTTAACCCTAGACGTTTATTGAGACTTTGGCCAGGTTATTGTTTTCCAGTGATGCTGTGGAGCATGAGGTCATGACATTAAGTAAAATTACCCACTTTACTTAATGACATGACCTCATGCTCCACAGTATCACTGGAAAACCATAGCCTGGCCAGAGTCTACCCATTACTGTCGTACTAAAAGACCTAACCTACTAGAGGACCCACTAACAGAAAACGGGACATTGTCAATTTTGCAAGCTGCCATTTTCTAATACCACTGTTTCTGGCCTTAGGTAAATAATACGTCAAAATGCGACGTGCTATTGGGACGACGGGTTGAACCATGACAACTGATGTGATAGACCTGTGGTGGACAGCCATAACAGCTGAGGCGGCAGACTGGTGATTGGCAGCCATGACAGCAGACTCGTCAGACCAATAATTTACCTGATTTTACCTGAGGGCCACTGACACTAGTGGCTTCGACGAGGACAGGAAGCCGACGGCTTGTTGAAGGTCCCTCCCATTTGCCTTGATAATCTTTTCCAGTTGAATTTTGAAATTCAAGGTTTGGCATTTACGGCTTCGGCGGGTAGGCAGTTCCACAGGTTTACAACCCTATAGGCGAAAAAGCATCTCCAGCTGTTTTCTGTCCTACATTGTGGCTTATTGAGCTTGAACCCGTTGCTCCTCGTTCGTGTTACTTTGACCTTTTGAAGAAATTGTCCGGCTCAACATCCTAAAATTAAACTAATACTAAAAAAGTATTTTAAAAGTTTCAATGAGATCTGCCTTGGCATGCCTGGTTTGCAGCGTTGTTGACCCTGTGGCCCTCAACCGTTCTTGATACGAGAGATGCCTTAGATCTAGAATGATTTTTGTTGCCCGGTGTAGCACTTTCGCCAGAGTAAATATATGTCCTGAAGATGAGGTCTCCATACTTGGATATAGTAATCCAAATGGGGACGTACCAGAGATTTATACAGTTGAATCATTACCGTCTTTTCTTTAAAATCAAAGGTACGCTTGATTGTTCCAAGGGTTTGGTTGGTTTTCTGAATGCTGAGCAACTTTCAGTGAGCAGTGGATCCCGACTCCAATGTTCATTTCTTCATCAATCTGTTGTAATGTAATGTTAACTTGGTAGCCAATAATGGGAAGCCATGACAGCTGAAGCGGTAGGCCAGTCATGATATTTCTGAGGGAAACACAGCATTGGGATAAATATTAAATGATAGTAGTAAACATCAAGACACGTGAAACTTATAAAACTAATAAGTAAGACGGAATTGAACATGAAATAAATAATAACGGTTAGTGTAAAATTATAAAAATGCGTAAAACACAAATAAATCAAATTCACAGTATGAACTTGACCACAATGAACACTGAGTGAAGAGGATATGTCGTAGTCTCTTAAATTAAATTGAAGATGTACAAAAACATCAGGCTATAGACTGTAACATTGACCTAAATAAGTAACTTACCTAAATAAACATTTATTTATTATTTATTTTATTTATTTATTTACAAAAAAAAAGAAGCATTTCGCGTGTCGAACAAAAAGAACGTAAGTGCTGATTAGGTAACTGAAGTGAGGTGTGGACATTGAAGATGACGCTCAGCGCGCCGGCAAGCCAGTCACCAGCACAGTGCAACTTGTGCAGCCGTTGATGGAGGGGCAACTTGTGCAGCCGTTGATGGAGGGGCAACTTGTGTAGCCGTTGATGGAGGGGCAACTTTAGTCTCTGCACAATTATTAAAGCAGAATAAAAAGAAATTTCAGAGTTTTAACAACAGCAAGACACCGTAGCCATTCGGCCAGTTATCAGAAACACAAGATTGCTTGTAAACTTTAAATATAATTGTAGAGAAGTAGTTAAGAAGTGTCACCACATGCAGCAGAAGGTAAGATAACTTAACTGACCCGTCCTCTTACAAATAACTTTGCTTTTCCCTCATATGCGTTACATAAGCAAAACAAGAGCGCCTCCCATGCCCTTGCGCCATCTTCTTGAGATGATTTCGGGGCTTTAGTGTCCCCGCGGCCCGGTCCTCGACCAGGCCTCCACCCCCAGGAAGCAGCCCGTGACAGCTGACTAACACCCAGGTACCTATTTTACTGCTAGGTAACAGGGGCATAGGGTGATTTGTTTCCATTGTTTCTCGCCGGCGCCTGGGATCGAACCCAGGACCACAGGATCACAAGTCCAGTATGCTTTCCGCTCGGCCGACCGGCTCCCTTAAATAGCCCTACTGTTCAACAAATCCATAGAGTGTCATACCTTCCCTGATATCCTCAAAAAAGCAAGAGTAACGCCAGTTCATAAAGGAGGCAGTCCGGCGGACATAAACAATTATAGACCAATATCAAAGCTACCCATTCTATCAAAAATATTTGAAAGAATTATCTACAAACAGCTCTATTCCTACCTCGTAAAATTCGACATACTCAGCCCCTGCCAGTTTGGCTTCCGGTCCCAAAAGAGCACCAATGATGCAATCATTAGTCTCCTTGACGTAATCTACTCAGCCCTTGACAAAAATGAGTTTCCGATTGGACTCTTCATTGACCTAAGAAAAGCCTTTGATACTGTTAATCAAACTCCAGCATTATGGAATCCGAGGCCTTGCCCTGGACTATAACCGATCCTATCTTAGTAACAGACAAATGTGTAACCATCAATGATACAACCTCTTCCACTCTACCAATTACCGTTGGAGTGCCATAGGGCAGCATCTTGGGACCTCTTCTATTTCTTATATCATAAAAAAGATACCTTTTATAATTGTAACTAGCTCATCAAGATTGTAATTTGCTTAGCTAAATGAATTGTGAGGTTCAGTCCCTGAGCCCATTATGTGCCTCTAACCCTTTCCACTACCGCCCACAAGATGGGTATGGGGGTGCATAATAAATGAACTAAACTAACTTATGATACTGGTAAGCATTGATGAGTACCTTACTAATGCTAATCCCCACAGTCACACAGCCCACCCGAGTCTGTGTGACTGTGACACCCAATGATGAGTTAACTACTTCCTTTGTAACTAGATCAATCCTAATAATCTTTTCATTCATGTTTCTTGTTGATTGATTTTAATATGCCACTTGTGAGCCACGGATTGTTTATTCTTTTGTCAGTTACTTGCTTAATAAGGATGAGACAATGAGTGTTGTAGAGGCTTAGAGTTTTGGAGAGAAAGAGGTTAGCTAATGAATTTATATCCTGTGTATTATTGAATTCAGAGTCCAAGTTAATATTGTGAAGTGCATTTGCGAGGTTGCCTAAAGCTGTTTCACTGTGTAGCCTGAATGTGAGTTTCTTGCTTTCTGGTGGTGTTATGTCCATGTTTGCTATGAGGAAGGTAGGATAGTGGTCAGTTGTTCTGTCATATATTATACCAGATGCACGGGGAGCTGTTATTTTAGTTCATAAGTGATCCAAGTTAGTGGCAGATATTTGAGTGACTCGGGTGGGCTGTGTGACCGTGGGGATTATGCAACCCATTCTCGCACTTTCGTATAGTCAATATTGACTTATTAAATACGTGCATATGTGACATACTAAACATACTAGTTTACCTTGAAAAGCTTCATAGAAAACACCGACCTTACCTAACCTTCTTAGTATGTTAAGATAAGCATCTTATTGCTTCGTAATTACAATTATTACTTAACCTATACCTATAATAGGTTAAGTAATAATTGTAATTACGAAGCAATAAGATGCTTATATTAACATACTAAGAAGGTTAGGTAAGGTCGGTGTTTTCTATGAAGCTTTTCAAGGTAAACTAGTATGTTTAGTATGTCGCATATGCACGTATTTAATAAGTCAATATTGACTGTAAGTAAGTGCGAGAACGGATTGTAACAGCATACAGGAGTTCATGCTGTTAAGGAAATAGTCAACTTGAGGGGTATTTTGTTGACCCAGGTCAATATTGAAGTCTCCTCTTAGAATGATGTGATTCTGTTGAGATTGTTGTTAATGATAAGATTCCTTAGGTTATCTGAGAATGAAGCTATATTGGTATTGGGAAATCTATAGATAGTACCGATAGTCAAGGAGGATTTAAGGGATTTACTTGAGAACTGGGCAAAGGTATATTCACAATAGTCGTCTCTATCACTGATGACACTATTGCAGATGAAGGTATCGTGGTAATATATTAGGCTTTTTTATTAGGCCTGCAGTTGTGAATGGCTTTATAACCAGCTAAGTTGTAAAGTTAGATATAGTCTTTACTTAGCCAGGTTTCTGTTGATATAATGAACGATAATTTAGTACCTAGTGCTGTGAGTAGTGCATTTATATCATCAAAATGTTTACTAAGTGATCTAACATTTTGGTTGAAAACTGATAAGCAGGTGCTATTTTGGAGTTAGTTTTTTGCAAGATTTACTGTGTAATACCTGCAATAATGATGGTCAATGTGCTGATTGGTGTAGATATGAGACAGAAGATGTCTCAATAACTGGAAAAGATCTTCAAGGCAAATGAGGAGACCTTCGACAAACCGCCAGCTTCCTGTCCTCGTCGAGGCCACTTGAGTTAGTGGGGCTCAGATAAGTCAGGTAAATAAATATAGCCTATAACTCATTGTATCTTCTTGAACAATGTCTACGATAACCAACATAAGAGTCTGTGAGTAGATAAGACTTCTCCACTTGGATTTCTAGTGTTCTGTACCACGTGCAGTTATGATTTACTGAATATATAATATATATATATATATATATATATATATATATATATATATATATATATATATATATATATATATATATATATATATATATATATATATATACACGCGTATGTAACATTAACAATTGCGTAACCATAGCTTCAAAAGATTGTCACTTGCTTAGGTAAACGAACTATGGGGTTCAGTTTCCAGAACCCATTATGTGCCTCTGTAGCCCTTTCCACCACCGCCCACGGGTTGGGTTTGGAGTGCATAATAAAGAAATAAATTAAATTGGTTTCATTTGTACAGAAGATGACAAGTGTGGTGCCTAGCGCGCGAGCCTTGAAGCCAACATGGTTGCTGGGATTGGTGGTCTACTGTGCCCTTTTCTGCTACTGCGGTGCTGACTTCCCTCAACTCTCGTCTGATGATGCAATGATCACCCAGTTGACTGCTAGCACTGGTGAGTCAATTAAATCTCTCTCTTTCTCTCTCTCTCTCTCTCTCTGTCTCTCTCTCTGTCTCTCTCTCTCTCTCTCTCTTTTGCTCTCTCTCTCTCTCTCTCTTGCTCTCTCTCTCTCGTTCTCTCTCTCGCTATCTCTCTCTCTCTTTCTTTTTTTTTCTGCGCACGTGCCAGTAGGTCTGCTGCAGTGTTCCCGTCTAGCACGTGCCAGTGGTGTTATATGAGAGGATGGATTAGTCGATGTAAACATTAAAGAGTTGGGGTTACTACAACAGAGTCTGAGGACTGGGAGCCCGTGGAGCACCAGACGCTGCTGGGGACCATCACGGGACGCAAGGAACCAACAATAGGACTTCATCGACTCGTTACCCACTACTATGCATTCAGGTATTTTACCCCCTACTAGGCCATCTTTCTACTTACTAGTAGTGACAGTCATAACTGTTCATGATAATACAAATTTACTTAGAATATATTAGTAAGAAGCATTGGCCTGTAATTGTACTATATTGATTTTGAAATATCCCCAGAGGTACTGTACCCTACCTTGTTTGGATCCAAATAATTTAAGTATTTACCTGAAGGCCACCATCTCTCCATTTACATCAGAGGTCCGCGGTTGTTCAACGTCCTACCAGCGAGCATCTGAAATATTACAGGAACAACCGTGGACATCTTCAAGAGGAAATTAACTAGATTGTTTCCTCCAAGGAGTGCGGGACCAACCAGGCTGTGGTGGGTATGTGGGCCTGCGGGCCGCTCCAAGCAACAGCCTGGTGGACCAAACTCTCACAACTCAAGTCTGGCCTCGGGCCGGGCTTGGGGAGTAGAACAACTCCCAGAACCCCATCAACCAGGTATCAACCAGGTATAATCTCATTAGTGGCCTTTACGAGGACAGAAAACCGGTGGCTCGTCAAAGGTCCTCCCATTTGTCCTGATCATTTACACAGCTGGATTTTTAATTACAACAATGCATTGGCATTTATGGTTTTAGTAGGTAGACAGTTCCATGCGTTTATAACCTTGCAGGTGAAACAGCATCACATGCTTTCTGTCCTACATTGCAGCGTGTTGAGCTTGAAGCCATTGCTCATCGTCTGTGTTACATCAGACCTTTTAAAGAATCTACTCTTCATTCCCAGCATCTACTTATTTGACGTTGTCAAATAATTCTTGATTTAACACCAGTTAAAGCAATACCTTTCATTTCCGTTAAGAGGTTTTGCTGTCTCTGAGTTGTTTTGAAATGTCTCGTTCATAATCTTAAAATTAGTCTCGTCTGGTATTGTGGACTCCCAAATCCTGCTTCTCGATGTCTGTTATTGTTGTGTTGATTTAGGGGCGACGACGATCGTGGGATCGGATGCGCCCCGTCTGCCCCTTCTCGATGTCTGTCTTAATAAACATTGGCTAAGTGCTTGTTAATCTAGCAACCAAATGCACTGTTTATGAATGAAACAACTTTGCACCTGACTCATAACTGGTTGCCTTCGAACTTTTCTGGAACAGTTTTTTTTCCTTTTGTTCATATTACGTTTGTAATACCTTCGGTATTCCCTACAATATGGCGGAAATAAGAGAAAATGGCAATGGAGCTGACGAGAAATATAACCGAATCCAGAATTCGGCTCAAAAATCACGCTCAGGAGTCAAATTTCGGACATTTACGATATTTTGAAAACTGCAGGGGGGTTTGGGCAAAATATGACCCATCGCCGTTTTCAGTAATTGGCACATTTTCGGTATAAAAAGTCGTAATATGAAAATGAAAATTGGTGTAGAGTCAGAATTCGGCTCAAAAATCACGCTCAGGGGTCAAATTTTGGACATTTCAGATATTTTGAAAACTGCAGGGGGGTTTGGGCAAAATATGACCCATCGCCGTTTTCAGTAATTGGCATATTTTCGGTATAAAAAGTCGTAATTTGAAAATGAAAATAGGTGCAGAGAGTCAGAATTCGGCTAAAAAATCACGCTCAGGAGTCAAATTTCCGACATTTCATATATTTTGAAAACTGCAGGGGGGTTTGGGCAAAATCTGACCCATCGCCGTTTTCAGTAATTGGCATATTTTCGGTGTAAAAAGTCGTAATTTGAAAATGAAAATAGGTGCGGAGAGTTAGAATTTGGCTCAAAAATCACGCTCAGGAGTCAAATTTCCGACATTTCAGATATTTTGAAAACTGCAGGGGGGTTTGGGCAAAATATGACCCATCGCCGTTTTCAGTAATTGGCATATTTTCGGTGTAAAAAGTCGTAATTTGAAAATGAAAATAGGTGCAGAGAGTCAGAATTCGGCTCAAAAATCACGCTCAGGAGTCAAATTTCCGACATTTCAGATTTTTTAAAACTGCAGGGGGGTTTGGGCAAAATATGACCCATCGCCGTTTTCAGTAATTGGCATATTTTCGGTGTAAAAAGTCGTAATTTGAAAATGAAAATAGGTGCAGAGAGTCTGAATTCGGCTCAAAAATCACGCTCAGGAGTCAAATTTCGGAGATTTACGATATTTCGAAAACTGCAGGGGGGTTTGGGCAAAATATGACCCATCGCCGTTTTCAGTAATTGGCATATTTTCGGTGTAAAAAGTCGTAATTTGAAAATGAAAATAGGTGCAGAGAGTCAGAATTCGGCTCAAAAATCACGCTCAAGAGTCAAATTTCGGAGATTTACGATATTTCCAAAACTGCAGGGGGGTTTGGGCAAAATATGACCCATCGCCGTTTTCAGTAATTGGCATATTTTCGGTATAAAAAGTCGTGATTTGAAAATGAAAATAGGTGCAGAGAGTCAGAATTCTGCTAAAAAATCACGCTCAGGAGTCAAATTTCCTGGTAGCCGTATCAGTCACTAAACAAAAAATTGGGCTAGTCTTATTACAAATTCGCTACTTTTAGACCGTCAGCTCGCTACTTTTAGCAATTTGAATCTGGCAATCCTGTAACCGATCAGCCCGACCGCTACGAGCGTGTAAACAAGAAACTCCTGGGGCGAGCAGGATAATTTTTATATATTTTTATTGGATCCCTTGATGGTTTCAAGCGTAGGTTAGACATATATATGAATGGGATTGAATGGATATACATAGGAGCTGCCTCGTATAAGCCACTATAGGCCTTCTGCAGTTACCTTCATTCTTATGTTCTTAATAATACCAATAATACCAATAATACTTAATAATACCCGAAACGCTGCGCGTACTAGTGGCTTTACAAGACTGTAATTACCATATTTGTATCCTCACATTCCTTATGTACATTCTTGTATATGCATAAATAAAAATAAAATAAAATTATGCAGAGCCTTGTGGCTGAGTGTGTCTTGCTGGGGAACTGGTGCAAGTTCTGTCATGATTGACACCAATTTGCCTTTTAATCCCTGGTGATGTTGCCTTAATGGCGAGATACATTTTTTCCTCGTTATTGAGGTGGTGGGTAACATTCCTTACCCTCTGATTAATATCAGTTTTCTGTAATAACTAATTGTCCACTGTATTTTGTTCTTTTGTATGTTTTTTAAATATAATGATAGGTATGATTATTACCTGATAGTTATTATACCTAACCTCATCCAGGGGTATTCCATATGCTGAGCCTCCGGTTGGAAGCCTACGACTGGAGGAGCCCGTGGAGGCTAGGGGTCGATGGGCAGGCGGGCACCTCAACGCCTCCACGTTTCGGCCATCTTGTCCACAATATAACCATAAGCATAAGTTGATACTGGGTGATGAGGACTGTCTCTATCTCAATGTATACACCCCTAAGTTACCAGGTAGGATGCCACTAGCTTTCTTTCATCATGTTATTTACCATTCTGCTCTCTATCATTGTGTTCTTTACCATTCTGCTCTCTATCATTGTGTTATTTACCATTCTGCTCTCTATCATTGTGTTCTTTACCATTCTGCTCTCTATCATTGTGTTCTTTACCATTCTGCTCTCTATCATTGTGTTCTTTACCATTCTGCTCTCTATCATTGTGTTCTTTACCATTCTGCTCTCTATCATTGTGTTCTTTACCATTCTGCTCTCTATCATTGTGTTCTTTACCATTCTGCTCTTTATCATTGTGTTCTTTACCATTCTGCTGTCTATCATTGAGTTCCTACCATTCTTTGTGTTCTTTAACAAGTTCTCCATCATTATATTATCCACTATGTTTTCCGGGGAAAATATTATTATTAAGGACCTGCCCTAAATGCTATGTGTGCTAGTGTCTTTACAAGAATGTAAGAACTCTTGTTTAAACTGTATTGTATTAAACAAAATCACGTTCTGTACCATCATATTCCCTACCAGCAAGTTCTCTACCATCACATTACTCCACTCTCATGTTCATTGATCTTTATGGAAGTACAAAACATGTACTGTTGTAATACAAAATTTAACTTTTGTACTATTAATTATAGAAGCCTGTAGAAAATGTGATTTGACTGCTTTATATTTTACCTATGAATTGACATGATGAGGAGGCTCATCATGGCTCCTACGGATTTTCTCATTGATGCAGTCACATTAGTGTGATTACTCTCTATGAACTCCACTTGTATCATATTTCAATTGTATGTATTTTATATAAATAAATATTATGATTGCTATTACTGTATTATTATGATTGTTGCAGAGTCAAGGGAGGGAAGCAAGGGCTTACCTGTGTTCGTGTTTATCCACGGAGGAGGCTACGTCAGAGGGTCGGCCTCGTCGCACGGTGCAGCCCGACTTCTCGCTCACAATGTTGTCCTCGTCACCTTTAACTACAGGCTAGGGGCTCTAGGTCTGTGCCCCTCCATGCATCTATAGTCTACACCAGTATTAATACTCACTTCTGTGTCAAATTGTATTTCTACATCTCTTATTTTTTCTTCTGAGTATCAGCATGTATCTGCTATCATTTGCATGTATCTATCTACTGTCACTAGTATGTATCTACTAGCATTAATACAGAGTTTAAAATTATAATTGTATTTGGCAATATTAATTATGATAAATATTTTACACAGCTGAACATTACGTAAATCAGTGGTTTTAAAATTATTTGAAAGAAAGTTTACTTTAATAGGACAAAATGCTTTTTTTACTCTAGTGGTAAACATGTGGAACAGCCAACCAAGATATATAATACAGTGTGGTGCAGTAAGCATGTGGAACAGCCAGCCAGGATATATAATAACAGTGTAATTACCTAAGTGTAGTTACAGGATGAGAGCTACGCTCGTGGTGTTCTGTCTCCCCAGCACTCTTTGTCATATAACACTTTGAAATTACTGACGGTTTTGGCCTCCACCACATTCTTACCTAACTTGTTCCAAGCGTTTACCACTCTGTTTACAAAAGTGAATTTTCTTATATTTCTCCGGCAGCTTTGTTTCGTGAGTTTAAATCTATGACCTCTTGCTCTTGAAGTTCCGGGTCTCAGGAATTCTTCCCTATCAATTTTATCGATTCCTGTTACTATTTTGTATGTAGTGATCATATCGCCTCTTTTTCTTCTATCGTCTAGTTTTTGCATATTTAATGCTTCAAACCTCTCCTTGTAGCTCTTGTCCTTCAGTTCTGGGAGCCACTTAGTGGCATGTCGTTGCACCTTTTCCAGTTTGTTGATGTGCTTCCTAAGATATGGGCACCATACAACCGCTGCATATTCCAGCTTTGGTCTAACAAAAGTGTGGTGCAGTAAACATGTGGAACAGCAAACCAGGAGATATAATACAGTATGGTTACAGTAAACATGTGGAACAGTTTAACAGGAAATATAATACAGTGTAATGCAGTAAAAGCATCTAAAAATGAGATTAGACAAACACTTCTTAAATCTGCATCTCTTCATGTTTATGCCTCAAAAAGCTTGCCTAAACAAATAGCTAAGTTTACATTTAACAGTCTGTTGTTGTTTGCAGTCTTTTGTAAGACAACACTGTATCAAACCTTAAAACAGAGTAAACACGATACTCAATTTTATATCTAGAAGTGTTAGCAATAAAAACATATTTTAATCTTTAATTTTTTTTTAATTTGTAAGGCCTCACTTCTTACTTTGTGTCAGTCTGTGATTAATTTTCCCCAATCCTACTGGGATACTACTCTTAATCTGTCCCATTATTTCTGAGATACTGTTTACCTGTCCCAATCCTTCTGGGGAACCTATATCAACCTGTCCCAATTCTTCTGGAATACTGTTGTCAACTTGTCCCAATCTTTCCAGGATACCTTTGTTAACCTGTCCCAGTTCCCAACTAACCACTTGAGCTGGATGGCAGAGTGACGGTCTCGCTTCATGCAGGTCGGTGTTCAATCCCTGATCGTCCAAGTGGTTGGGCAACATTCCTTCCCCCCCCATCCCATCTGAAGTCCTCATCCTAATCCCTTCCAAGTGCTATATAGTCATAATGGCTTGTCACTTTTTCTTGATAGTTCCTCTCCCCTCTCCTGTCCCAATCCTTCTGGGATACTGCTGACAACCTGTCCCAATCCTTATAGGACACTGCTGTCAACCTGTCCCAATAATAGAGTAACAACTGGTGTCATATATCTGAAAATTTTATTTTCAGGCTTCATAAGCACTAATGACACGACGATACCAGGTAATTATGGGGTGTTGGACCAGATTGCAGCCTTGCAGTGGGTCAAGTTCAATATCGATCAGTTCGGAGGTGATCCGAACAGGGTAACCTTGGGCGGTTTCTCAGCCGGCGCCGCATCTGCCCATCTCTTCATGCTGTCTCCCAGATCCAGAGGTAAGTCGTCCTGATGCTGTCTTCCAGATCCAGAAACAGAACGATTTTTACAAAAATTTAATTTTTAAATAATTTTTTTTTTTTACAATATTATAAAACGAACAGAACTTGGTTGGCTATTTACGTTCTGTTGCAAGACACTATCATTATTGTTGCATGACTGTGTAACTTTTCTTGTGCAGGGTTGATGCATAGGGCGGTTATCATGAGCGGCAGCACCTACTGCTCCTGGGCCACCAGTGCACAACCTCAGAAGTATGCCTCTGTTCTCGCTCAGGGTCTTGGTTGTCCCTTCAACTCCTCAGCTCAACTCAAGTCTTGCATTGCCTCTAAGACTTATCAAGAGATCCTTACTGCCCAGGCACCCATTATGGTAAGGTCTTCAGGGGTTTATAATGTGCTAACATTATTAAGAAGCTTAAAGAAAACAGAGCATGATGCATTCAAGGAGTTGTGTTTAGTGAAGCATAATTTTCAACTGTAATATTTTAAATTGTATAAATTCATTCATATATTTAAAACGAAAATGCATTGTTTTGGAAGAGCAAGTGAAACACATCAATAAGGATAATAATTTTATTTAACTTGGAGCTAGGATTTGCTATACAGTGTATAATGATTAACATAGATAATGTAATGTAATAATATTGAATGGAATGTAGTAAGTAAATTAATGGATAATGGATACAATCTGAGTCACAAAGAATGAGGTAACAGATAACAATTGAAATGAGTTGACGTAAAACAGGAGAAACATAACTAATTGGAACTTGATATAATGAATAAAGGAATTAATGCAACATTATATAAGTGGGAGACAAATTGCTGGCATATAATTAGTGCATGACATAAGACAATTGGAAAATTGCTATAATGTAACGTCTGAATGTCTGGCAGAGCCAACTGAACAAGTCGGCGTCGACCGTCCATTCTGTGGAAAGGGGAATGAACCGCGACAGGCTGTCTGCCAGGACATTAGACACAGCCCGGATATGAACTGCACGGAGAGCTGAACCCCGAGAACTCAGCAGAAGAGCCACTTGAAATGACCAGCCCCAAAGAGCTACGGACCCCCACGGTTCAGGCAATGAACTACCAGAGTGCAGTCCGAATGGAGCCGGATCATGGTGCCCCAAGCGAGCAGAATCTGATGCAGCCTAAGCCACACTGCCACAAATTCCCGCACTGTACTGTGAGCCAGACGGACGGATAGAGCCCACCGCCCCTGGCCGGCCTGGTGAGCACTGGTCACAAAACCCCAGCCGAGAGGGGAGGTATCTGTGTACACATTGAGGCAGGGCTCTGGAAGGCACCAAGGCACCGAACCCCGAAAAGCCTGAAGAGGAAGCCAGTGATGAAGCAGCCGACACAAGGCCCCCGGGGGATGAACCCAGCCATCGCAAGCGGAGCGGAAAGGACAGCCCCGAAGGAAACAGAATAGATGCCGCATCCAAACCCGACCCAGCGGGTAAATGATCACAGCGAAGTTCGGACTTCGCACTGCTGCTCGAGCAACCGTTGAGAGACCTGGGACCCCCTCAGAAACAGAGGACGGCGAAACTACAGCCAGATAACTCCTGGGAGCTTTCAATATCAGTCTAATAGCTCCTTGTAGCTGACAGGGCTTCCCCATAGAAAAAGTCCATTTTACATAGATTTCATTTCATGTTGGCCTCCAATCAAATGCATGATAAAACGATGATAAGTTACCAAAAGAATCTGCCCTCAAAGACATTAACTTTGGATTGCCTTGCCTTTAAGCAGGCTGAGAACAATAATAATTAATACACCAAGAACTTTAACAAAATCTTAATTGTAGATCAATTAAAGTTTTGTTAATAGATTTTGTTAAATAGAGATAAGGCAAAATTAATTTTATTTACCCGAGGGCCACTAACACACTAGTGGCCTCAATGAGAACAGGAAGCCGGAGGCTTGTCAAAGGTCCCCCCATTTGCCCTGATGATTTTTCTAGCTGGATTTAAAATTTAACAGTTTTGGCATTTAGGCAGGTACTGTAGGTGGTTCCATGGGTTCATAACCCTGTGGGTGAGAAAACATCTGTTTTCAGTCCTGCATTGTGGCTAGTTGAGCTTGAAACCATTGCTCCTTACATCTAACCTTTAGAAGAAATTATCTGAATCAACATCCTCCAAATTGTTCAGTATTTTAAAGGTTTTGATGAGATCCACCCTATCATGCCTGATTTGCAGTGTTGTTAGCCTATACTATACTAGCAATTCCATCTGTCATCATACTATCATGCAAGGAGAGCATGCCTTTCCATTGTTACCTTCTGAATGATGGGTGGGAGTGGTGTGCATGATACACATCTCAAATTATGAAACTAGATCACCATAAATGTGAGTTTGCTTAGCGACTGTGCTCATGGTCTTTCTCGAACCCATTTTCAATACATGCATTAAACTGTGTAATTAGCTTATCAAGACTGTAACTTAATTGCTTAGCCAAATGAATTTTGGGGTTCAGTTCCTGAGCTCATTATGTTTGTATTATTATCCACTACCTCCCATGGGATGGGTGTGGTATATATGATAAATGAACTAAACTAACTCTTCTCTACTGCTTGAGTTTCTACATTCTTAATAGTAACATTTTGTGACTATTACTGTGCATTTATTTAGCTCTTGCTTGGCAGTGTGTGAGCAGCTAAAGATACTTTGTGTATTACTTGCAGAAGTATGAGTTCTGGCCAGTCCCATTCTCTGTGGTGGTGGATGCAGGGCTGCGAGACAACCCGGTCCTCCCTGGACCCATTGACAGTCTCCCACCAAGTACACCTATGCCAGTACTCATAGGCACAGTCCCTCAGGAAGGACTTTTGTTTGCCCTTGGTAAGTTTGGCAGTCATGGCACATATTTCTTAAGTACTGTACAGTATGTAGATTAATAGGGGTGTACCTGGCTGCTGTTGGGTCTTTCTCCCCCCTTTCCCACAACCTCCTCTTTCCCAGTCTTCCCTGTCAATTCTTTCCTTTTCTTCCTCTCCAACTTTCTTCCCAGGATCCCTCTCTTCCCACCGCCATTTTTCCCCAACACCAGTCCCCCCCTCTCTAAGTCCCCCCCCCCTCACCTCTCCTCTCCACCATTATGCAGTGATCCAGGATAGATACAAACACTTGGGATAGCTGCCTGAGAGAGAGTCATTTACATTGATTTGGGATCCATTTGCAAGGGATGTGCCAATTCCCGTGGTGTAGTGGTAAGACACTCACCTGGCGTTTTGTGAGCGCTTTGTCCTAGGGTTCGTATCCTGGCCGGGGAGGATTTACTGGAAATCAATCCTTAACTATAGCCTCTGTTTACCCAGCAGTAAAATGGGTATCTGGCTGATAAACTATTTGGCGGGTCATATTCCGGGGAACATAGGATTAAGGACTTGCCCGAAACACCATGCGGGCTAGTGACTGTACAAGAATGCAAGAACTCTTGTTTATCACACACAGAGATCGCACTAACGTGATGCATCAAATGAATAAATCCACAAGGGCCGTGACGAGGATTCGAACCTGTGTCCGGGAGCATCCCAGACACTGCCTTAATCGACTGAGCTATGACAGGGTAAAAGGGTTGAAACCGAAGTTCTACTGAACTTACTGGATCCCGTAGCCTCTCCGAGGCACAAACCAGGATTTTACACAACCCCCCCCTGCACCTGTGCTATGTGTACGGCCTATTGACATAGCTCGGGTGTAGGGGGGGGGGGATTGTGTAAAATCCTGGTTTATGCCTCGGAGAGGCTAAGGGATCCAGTAAGTTCAGTAGAACTTCGGTTTCAACCCTTTTACCCTGTCGTAGCTCAGTCGATTAAGGCAGTGTCTGGGATGCTCCCGGACGCAGGTTCGAATCCTCGTTACAGCCCTTGTGGATTTGTTCATTTAACTCTTGTTTATATAAATAAATAAAAAAATATAAAAAATTGATGAGAAGAAACTACTGTATTGAATTTAGTCACAGTGCCAGTGGCTAAATAATCTGAGCCCAAACAACTTATCAATCTATTTTAATGGATATTATTATCATTTGTATTGCAGGAATAATACTAACAGCAGAGCAACCTGACCAACCATCAGCTGTATACGAGGAGTGTGTGCAGTACATCATCAAAGCCTTCTGGCCCAACCTCAGACATGCCTCCAGTGTCGCCCAGCTGGCCGAGGCCTTCTACTACTCACCTGGGGCCAGGCACTCACTCGACACACTGGCTGAGGAAATGACCGAGGTCACTCAACTTGCCAAAAATTGAGGGGTGATGAGAGGGGGAAATTATTAAAAGAAAAATTTAGGGAGAAACTGCAAGGGCTTAACTAAATGCATTTTATCTTCTCCAGTGCAGTTTAAACACACACAAACTAATTGTTACTTTGATGCAACATTGTAACAACATAGTTCAAAAACAGTTAAGAAGTTGTGTGTGATGGGAAATTATTTACTATACAGCTAAATAAAATTGTTGAATAACTCCATGGAAATATAAACCACCATTTCAAATTTCAATGACTTTGATAGTACCTGTAGCAGGATTATAGCCGATGTGGGCAATATTAGTCATATAAAGCAACTGACATTTACAGGTTAGAATAATCATATCTTACAGATCTATTTTTCCACAGCAAATGACGGATTATTTATTTGCCTCTTGTGTAAACGATGCAGTGGTTGCTCTTGCCAGTGCCAAGTACACTGTTTACAGGTGAGTAGCACCAATGACTGTCTTTGCTAGTTTATGCTGATTCTATATGTAAATAGATGGATATTGAATAAGTTTATAAACAAAAAATTAAATATGCTTAAATGTCACTTAGAATTATGAGTGTCATCATTCATTTATTGCCTTTAAATACTAATACTTAATAAATGGTTATCATTAAGTTATTGCATATTAAACAATGGTTTCTACCAGTTCCCTCCTGAAACTGATAGGGATCATATGTAATATTGCCATCAGAATAGGTGAACTATTTAAAATGATGTAACTGTGACCTGCACTGTTGTCAGCTACGTCATGACACACCGTGACCCAGTGTCTCCAGTATGGGCCCAGATCCTGTACAATGAAGCAAAGAAGCACGGACTGACAACCCCACTCTTGACAAATGGTGTCTCTCATGGGGACACCCTTCTCCTGATCTTCTCCAGTAAGGAAGCTGGTACCAGGAATGAAGCCATGTCCCACCTTCTTACCTCCACATGGAGTCAATTTATCAGCACTGGGTAAGTCAAGATATGCTGTAGAAAATGCAGTCAGGGTATAACAATGTTCACATCCTCTATTTCTGAGGTCAAGCAAAATGCAGAATGGGGAAGTAATTTAACAAAATTATTTTATAAGCAAATAAGAGCTTAAATATACATTAAATAAAGCAGATTAAATGTATATTAACATGTAATAGTAAATACATGTAAAATTAACTTATATAGAAATATAAGGAATGCATATATGCACAAAAAGTGACCAATAAAATAACATTGAATAAAGTATAAAGTAAACTGCTTGTATATGTATGTATGATGAGGTGGGGGCAGTGTCCTCTGTAAACTTTCCATACCATCAGCCCAGCTGGCGAGGGGCCATTATAAAGCCTCCTTGAGTTTGATGATTTCATCTGAGTAACTTGAACCCATTACTCTTGTTTACTAAGGTTCTCACTTGAGACAGTCTTTAATAGCAAAGAATTGTGCAGCACTAATCGAAGATATATCAAATATATAATAAGGTATCATAAGCTGTTGGAAGATAGTCCAATACAAACAGCTCCACAATATAATGATGTTAACATG
The DNA here is from genome assembly GCF_040958095.1 of Procambarus clarkii. Taxonomy (NCBI): domain Eukaryota; kingdom Metazoa; phylum Arthropoda; class Malacostraca; order Decapoda; family Cambaridae; genus Procambarus; species Procambarus clarkii. Next base: position 13,015,416 of record NC_091220.1, on the reverse strand, counting down.
TACAGGAGAGTTGAGGGAGGCGCAGGGTCACACTGGACACCCGTGGCAGCTGGGAAACCTGTAGGTTACTACAATATTTCCCTCCAGCCAGCCATGGTCTACACTCCCTACAGGCCAAGGGTCAGTCTTCTCTAATATTTTTCTCTTTTAAACATTATGAACAATTTAACATTTAAATTAAATTTAATAATATAGTATGAATGTGTGTGATTAGATCCACTTTAAAATAATCTTCACAGCCTTGAACTGTAAATATGACACTGTGTATGTATACAAGAAAACTTAAGATGTGTCAATTTCAAGCATTTTTGCTATGAGTGTCATTCTCTACTGATAAAAACATTTTATTGAGTGTTTGTAGTTCATTTAAATATACTTAACATTCAGTACAAGGATCATGAATATGTTTATCTTTAAATATATTATGAATAAAGCATGTTAAGCAGCTAGAAGCAAATTACTAAAACATAAATTAGATTCCTGAGAGTAACACAAAGTTGTATGCACAGGAGATGAATTTCTGGAGCCAAGTCATCCCATTGATGGAGAAGACAATAGACTCGCTTATCGCCATCCCTGCCTCCAATATTCCTTCTGATAATCCTACTGTTAGGCCTGGTGAGGGCCAACTATACACTTCCCTACCAAACTCATATATCATAATTGCTGCTGGCACTTTAATAGTTATGTCTGTTCTTAGGCATTGGTATTAGTTGGTGCTGCCGACTTCCCATGACAACAGGTTGATCTCCGCTCACCACTGAAACCCACTACAACAATGGAGTGCCCTTATTCTCACCACCACCACATTGAAACTGAGACCTTACATTTACAGCCACACAAAACCATGTTGGATTGCTTTTACAAGATTGTTTACTGTGATATATTGATCTCCTCCATTAGGATTCTTTGCATGTACTATACTTGCAGAGAAGGTACACTAGATCACTGAACATTTATAATAATAATAATTATAATAATAATGTTTATTCAGGTAAAACTACATTCAAAATGAGTTACAAACAGAATGTTGGATTTCTAGATAGAGCTGTTAAAGATTGATGTGTCTGCTATAGGGGGATCTAGTATATATATTGGTGTAGGGCCAGCAGTTAGCATTCAGAGGTATCAAGTACTGGAGATCTTAAAGGCCCGGCCCCCAATGAAAATATATGAGTAATACTTATAGTGGCTTACTGAAATTGTCAGCCTAGACATAGATCATAGATCTCCTACACAGGAAGAATGGATACTCCTTTAAACTAACTAACTTATTTATTAACCCCTTAACAACCCCCCATATACATTCACACCAATAACAATAATTACTTTACCACACTATCTTATGTTAAAAGCCTTGGTCCACATAAGCAGGATACAAGGTTTTACAATGAGCACAAGCTAGGGTAAAGTCTACTAGGCAAGGGACACTAGCAAGGACTCAAGGTAGCTTACTGGTACTATTGGAGCCCACGTGGTTCCACTGGGACCCCCTTAGAGTAACTTAGCAATATAAACACTAGTGATCACCTAATAAATACTACACCGTAATACTTTACACATAGAACATGCTTATGACAGAAAATGTTAACACGACTCAGTACTTATCTTGGTAAACTAGACACAGAAATGGTAAGGGAGAGAAGCAGCCACCAGCCTGAGCTCTCTCCAGCTCACTCGCTGCCGGCCGACTACTCAGCTAATCGTACAGCAGCCCTATATCCAAGTTTACTCAGATCTACTTTACTAATACTTTCTAATCACTTGTAAACATAGTTGATGCCTATTTTATTAATTAATAATCAACCACAAGCTCAGTCTTTAAATGCTCTGTGAGAAACAAGAATCGTATTACGTCTGGCAGGGAAGATACAAACAGATACACGTCGGCAAGCTTCCCACATAATATAAAGTATTTTATTTAGCTCAATTTGACCTCTGGTTTCCAATTGAGGAACCCAGGGTCGTAACATACATACTATGCCTAAAGTCACTAATACGCACAGTGTTTCGGGCAAGCGAAACAGACTATTTAACAGACTTCAGATAAATCTAAGTGTATTCAGTCAGCGTTTAGTCTTAATAAGGAAAAATTCCATTAGCCAGATCCTGGTGCCAAACTAGAATTCTTTACTTTCCTTGACTACTACTGAAGCTCAGAGGAATTAGTGATCAGCGCCCACGTCATATCGCCTTCGAGTCTCCTAGAGCCCAGGTGAATGGAATGTTTATTTCCACGGAAGTGTGGATGACAATTTATAATTTAATTGTATGTTGCATGAAATGACAGAGTATTTCATTATGAAATATCTGAAATAATTGCACTGTATCCATATTTCATGTCTAGTAAATAAAGGAAATATACTGTATATGATGAAAGTATAAACTGTGTACACTAAAATCACAATCAACTTTTCCTTTACTGTGTAATATCCAGTATTGAAACTTAATTCTTTTTTGTTAATTCTGTACTTAAATTATCTCCAATGAACAAATCCACAAGGGCCGTGACGAGGAATCGAACCTATGTCCGAGAGCATCCCAGACGCTGCCTTAATCGACTGAGCTACAACGTGGTCAAAAAGAGTTGAAACCAGAAGTTCTACTGAACTTACTTGGATCCTGCACCCTCTCCGAGACACAAACCTTGTGTCTCGTTACTTGTGTAATGAAGTAAGGGCGAAGAGGTAGAACTGCCTATTGACATAGCTCGAGTGCATGGGGGAGTTGTGTAAAACCCTGGTTTGTGTCTCGGAGAGGCTGCAGGATCCAAGTAAGTTCAGTAGAACTTCTGGTTTCAACTCTTTTGACCATGTTGTAGCTCAAGTCGATTAAGGCAGAGTCTGGGATGCTCTCGGACATAGGTTCGAATCCTCATCACAGCCCTTGTGTATTTGTTCATTTGATGCATCACGCTATTGTGATTTCTGTGTGTAGTGTAGTGTATCTCCAATGTATATTATATTGTATCTCACAGAAGTTGCACTGCAAGAAATTTGTTACTATCATTGTAATTATAGTAAAAGTGTAAATAATTTATAAATGTTAATACAAAAGATTGGTTAATGTCTAATTATGATCTTTTAAACTATCTAATTCTTTTGTGCTTCTGCTCACATGATGAGTATAGGGTGCACAATAAACTATCCAACACTGGATTGTATATAAAGCAAGCAGATTGGAATCCATTTCAAAGCTTGGTGATAGCTTCCATGTCTGTATGTAAATGTTTTCTTGTCTCTCTCAAGACTTTATCATAATGAATGCTATAATGATTGATGATAAATATATGTATATAGAGCATGCTCACTTACTATAAATACTGTATAAAAAATTTGAAAATACAAATCATTGTTGGGAAAGAAAAAGACAATATTTTCATTTTTAGTTTTGTTACTAAAATACGGTACATAAAAATTCCTTGGTGATTTCATTTACTGGTTGTATTTATAAAGATATACATACTGTATTTTGAGAAAATTTATGGCTAGAGATAACATTACTTTGACCATTCTTATGTTGTATATTACAACTAATAAGCATATTTTAACGAGAGAAACATTTGTAATATTTTCTTAGGTTTTATACAGAAGCCATTTTATTAATACTGTATACAGGTATGTAATATAAGTGGAAGAAACCCTAAAAAAACAAATAATAATAATAAACACCCTTTGGCAATAATACTAATTGTGTGTATATGATACACTTCGTTATGTTATGTGACTGCTGCGGGAAAGTGGTGGGATTATTTATTTACACAGTACTGTAATGTTAAGGTAGGCATTTTATTTAGAAGAGTAGAAGAAAAACAGGCTTAAAGTGTAAGCTATATGAAACATCTTTTCAAGTGGACTTACTTTGTTGCCTCCTAAGGTAAGCTTACATTGTCATATGAGGGAGTGAATTTTAAAGTCAGATAGAGCAACATTCTAGGTTACACACACAAATCACAATAGTGTGATGCATCAAATGAACAAATCCACAAGGGCCGTGAAGAGGATTCGAACCTACGTCCGAGATCATCCCAGACACTGCCTTTATTGACTGAGCTACGACATGGTAAAAAAAAGGTTGAAACTGAAGTTCTACTGAATTTACTGGATCCTGCAGCCTCTCCGAGACACAAACCAGGGTTTTACACAACTCCCCCCATGCACTCGACCTATGTCAATAGGCCGTTCTCCCTCTTCGCGCTTACTTCATTACACAGAAATCACAATGATTTGACTTGATGAGGCATATCATGGTTCAGGTGCTGCCATTTAGGGGATGGGAGGGGTAGGTAGTTAAGCGAGCCAAGGTAGGCTTGGAAAAGATCAGTGTGTGCATGTTTTTATCTTTTTTTAGAGCCTGCTTTACCTGTATGATCACCTCCTGTGCTCTCAAGTACAGTGACATTTGAATGAGTTTCTGCCCTGCCTGCCTAGATGATTTGCTCTTCAGTAAGACAGATGCCACATAAGGTAATATTCTGCTAAGAGGAATAATCATAGTGAAATTCTGGAGGTCTGTGGACTGTTACCCTATTAATAACACCCCCCCCCCCAAAAAAAATTATGTTCGTCCTTTGCTGTTTTTAAGTACTGTACTGTACAGTGGCACCTTAACTTACGAATGCCTTTACTTATGAACTTTTTGAGTTACGACCCCAATTTCGATGGAAAATTTGACTCTACTCACGACCTTGGCCTCGACTTGCAACTTTATTGATACACGTATGGGCCAACCGAGCGCATGGTTCCTGGTGGCATGGGCAATCCCACCTCGGTTTATTAGAGCCACCCACTTAGTGCCGATCTCGCTTGTAATGAATTTAATTGTTTTTGTGCTTTTTTGTTTTTTGAACATAAAAGTAATTATTATATATCATGCCATGGGTCTCAAGAAAGTCAGTGGTAAGGTTCAACTTAAGAAAACATATGTGAGGATGACCATAGAGGAAAAACAAGAGATCATTCATTGTGAATGAATTTAATGTCTCACTACAGTCAAATGTTAAGATGTAGGGAAAAACAAGTCTTTATGGAAAGGGTCTTAGTGAGACGAACAAGCAGTGAACCACAACCAGGTCCTAGTGGTATGAAGACAAAACGTAGGAAAGAGAGTACCCCAGAGAAGTCATCACTGTCTGATGTTATAATGGAAAGGGGCTCCCCCCTCCAAACAGTAACACCTCTCCTCCTCACTGTCTTCCATATGACAACAAGCGTCCTCAATAAAAATAAGATATACATACTGTATTGTAGATAATACAAAGAGTGGTAATCAGTATAAAATGTATTTTTAAGTTAATACTTTTGGGGTGAGGAATGGATTATTCAGTTTACATGATTTCTTGTGGGAAAATTTATTTCAAGTTACAAATCTCTGGGAACGGATTAAATTCTTAGGCGGAGGTATTATATTACATTCCCAGAGCAAGGGCTGACACTATACTTTAAAATTAAAGTTACATCAAATATTTTTTCATATACATCTTTGCCATAGCTGTTATATCTAATTTTTGTATATTATCTTTTTTAATTTTTGAACAAGGTGGTGGTGGTGGTGGAGGAGGGGGAAGTGATGCCTGGTGTGGATATGAAGCCGTATTTTCATTTGAATTAGGAAGAATAACTGTACTCTCTAAACACTTGCACTGTACTGATGTATCTTCACTATGATGGGCTACCTTTTCAACAGTATTCATTGATACTCTTGTGTTATTGTTTGGTACAGGTGCTAGTGATGTTAGAAACTGCTTAGGAAGTAGGTGTCTGTTAACAGTTCCACCATAAATACACACAGGAGCACAAAATTCATACCCTAGTTTACTATAAAACACTTGTTGGTCATGCGTTGACAAGTAAATGGTATTAAAACCACAAGCACGGACATATTCTTCAGTTTTCGTCATCAACTGACGCCCATAACCTTTTCCTCTTAGATCTTGACGAATTATGACTGACTCGACCCAAGCTGCTGTTTGTTCCTGAGGTAGCATATTAATTCTTGCATGTCCTATTACTTCCACCTTCTCTTTTGAGATATTTCGTAGAAGTGCAATGGAAGTAGGTAATTGATCACATGATGAATGAAGCGATCGTAGCCTGAAAAACACACAAATTACACACAGATAAATCATTTAAGAGTACTTCCGAGTCATTAAATCAGCAATGCTACTTCAGTTGCAGCTAACAGAGAAGGAAAGTGATTACAGTCTAACAAACAGTGCATAAAACATCAAGGATGGATAAAAGCCTTAATGAAAAAGTAGGAAAAATCCTACAGAAATATTGGATAAAATATCTCATAAAAGGTAGATTAAACTTGAATGAACATAGTGGATGAAGCCTGACAATGGATGGAAAAAAGCATCCCAGGAAGAGTGGATAAAGCTTCACAAAAATGATGGATAATCCTTCACAAGATAATGCAATATTATCATTACTTGTCCTGTGTTGAGAGAGATACTGTAATGTTAAAATCTTGTGTGCTGGAGTCTGTTAGTGCACACTTCACTGAAGTGAATGGGGTTGAGAATGCTAGGGAAGTTCTGCACATGAATGTTTATTATAATTTTTCCTTTGTTCGGCTGTTTTTTTTTATGTTAATGTTCAATTATTCACAAATGGAACATTGTTCAGTTGCTCTGTCAAATGGAGTGAAAATCTAAGACCAAATGGGGTAAGCAATATGAAATCCCAAAGCCATCTAAACCTGGCCCAGAGGCTATACCACACATTATTTTCAGCCACTTGAGATTGTGGTGGGAAGTTGATTGTCATACACCGGTCAAGGAAGCAAATACAAACAATGTAGCACCAACACTAAAAGGTATAAGGATGCCATCCAGAGCCAGGATTTATTAAGAAGTTATGCAAGTTTTCTGAACCTATACATCTTTTCTCAATCTTTAGCTCCAGAGCAATAGAAAGCTGTTTATAACAATAACAAAATTTGATTGGGAAGTTTCAATCCTCATAAACTGCCTGAGAAATGTAAACAAAGCTATCAAAGATTGAGAAAATATGTACAGGTTTGTAAGTGCTTAAGTAACTGCTTAATGAATCCGGTCCTGGGTGTCTTTAGGCCCAAACCACAAATTGCACTAAACTGCTGAGAGGTGGAAGCTCTGGAAATAGATGAAACATCCAAAGCATTCCAGCACAAGTAAAGATACTTCCAGATCCATGACCAGGAGACAAGAATGATGACTGGGAGCCTGGTTGAACCCAAGAGAAAAAATCTGAACAGTTGAAAACAGAAATCCCAGTCAATCACTAAACCTTAGATGCATAAAAATGTCAATAGACTTTCAGATAGTCTAGGGCAGGGGTCTCCAAACTATGGCCCGCGGGCCACATCCGGCCCGCCACAATTTCATCCGGCCCTCCAAACAAATCCCTGTGTGGTGGCCTTGAAAAAATAATTATCGTACGAATGGCATCGCAGAATTATTCAAAGCTGGGGCTGCTGACTGGTGGCGCTCAACCCGAGTCAGTTTTCCTCTCTCTCGATAGTGTGACGCACAGATACTAATACTGGTAGGTATGTGCTGTGCATTACAACCAATCAGTTGTGTATAACTGTATATTGTGGGGATGGAGGGCGAGTGGGGCTTCGCTGCTTCCGTTTCAGGGAGCACAAACACTGTACAATATTCTTTTCTCTGTACTTTGACAATGCCTTTATCTTAGTTATACAAAATAGCAATAATACTATTGTAGCCAAAAATATTGCATGTTTAAAATAGTTAAAATGGTAACCATTAAGTTTATCAACGAAAGCTGTTGCCATAATATTTACCACTTTATAATAATATGCTATGCTTTTTAACACCACATACAAGCTGTTTTTTTCCTGTAGAATTTATTTCATTTATTTTACCCTTATGTTTTCAGATATGGAAAAGATAAAGAAAAGAAAAGTGGACAGTGAGTGCCGTCGGTTCAATGACGAATGGAAGATAAAGTACTTTTTTGTGATAGCAAATGATAAAGCTTTATGCATAATATGTAGAGACAGTGTTGCTGTTCTGAAGGAATACAATATTTGTCGGCACTATGAATCTAAACATGGCTCAAGTTATTCTCACATCACAGGAGCAGAACGCACTAAAAAAGTTTGAATCATTTCAGCACAGTCTGCATTCTCAACAAGCTGTTTTCAGTAAGAAAAAATCTGAAAATGAAAATTCAACTAGAGCCAGTTACAAAGTTGCCTATGTGTTGGCTAAAAAAGGAAAACCTTTCACTGATGGTAGTATCATAAAAGAGTGTATAGTGGAAGCAGCAGGAGAGGTATGTCCAGAAAAAGTAAACCTCTTCAAAATGATAAGTCTTGGGTCAAATACTGTTGCTCGTAGAATTGAAGATTTAGGAGGCGACATAATTCGGCAAATAAAGGAAAAAACAAAAAGATTTTGTTGGTATTCTCTTGCGTTGGATGAATCAACTGATGTGTGTGATACTTCTCAGCTCTTAGTATTCATTCGTGGTGTTGATAGTGAATTTAATGTGAGCCAAGAATTAGCATCAGTTCACAGCATGCACACCACAACAACTGGAGAGGACATTTTCAATGAAGTAAGTAAAACTATGACAGAATATAACCTGAAATGGAAACAAGTGCAGTGTGTGACAATTGATGGAGGAAAGAATATGTCTGGGACAAAGAAGGGTTTGGTTGGGCAAATTACAACAGCTTGTGAGGTTGGAGGATTCTCAAAACCCATTTTTCTGCATTGCCTTATCCATCAACAAGCATTGTGCCTAAAATATGTTGATATGTCTTGTGTCATGAAACCTGTTGTTTCTGTGGTTAATTTCATTAGATCTCATGCACTCAACCATCGCCAGTTCCGTGATTTCTTGAAAGAAATTGATGCGGAGTTTGTTAACTTGCCTTATTATACAGCAGTTAGATGGCTTAGTTGTGGAAAGGTTTTGCTGCATTTCTTTGAGCTCAGATTAGAAATTGATTTATTTCTCACCGAGAAAAATAAACCTCAGCCATTATTATCAGAATGTGAATGGATTTGGAAATTGGCATTTTTTGCAGATATGACAGGTCATATGAATAACTTGGTGAAGGTTAAGGTTAAGGCCAGGTGAAGGTTAAGAATTTTGCTCATTTTCCATGTTGTGAAAAATTTCATGCAGAAAGTAAAGTTGAATTTCCTTTTTCATTTGCAAATGAAATAATTTCAGATTTGAAAAAACAGTTTCAGAAGCGATTTGCTGACCTTGATGCCAAAGCAAATGAAATCAGGCTCTTTCATAATCCATTTGACTGCAATGCTGAAAATCTTCCAACTCAATTTCAAATGGAAATTATTGATCTCCAGGCAGATGACAGACTGAAAGATAAGTATAGAGAAGGAAATCTGATTGAGTTTTATAAATGCCTGCAGCCAGATCAGTTTCCAAATTTGATAAGTTTGCTTGTAGTTTTGTGTCCATTTTTGGTTCAACATACTTGTGTGAACAAACTTTTTCCAAAATGAAATATGTGAAATCTAACTATCGAGCAAATTTGTCTGATGATCACTTGAAATCAATTCTTACAATTGGCTCATCTAATCTGGAACCTGATTTTAATGAAATTTTGAAGTCAAAACGACAGTATCATTCGTCACACTAATTTGGTTGCATAAAACTAAAGGCAGGAATCTATTTAGTTTACCCTGATTTTTTCCAAAAAGATATGTTTTAATTTTTCCATGTTTATACTTTAATATTTGAGGAAATTAAATTACTGGCACTGATTTGTTTTTTGTTTTTTTTCATTTTTTATTCCTCCGGCCCGCATAAATATGGGAAATATATAATGTGGCCCTTACATTGAAAAGTTTGGAGACCCCTGGTCTAGGGAAAGAGCAAGGACGTGTTTGAACTTGCCAGGCAACCCACAGACAAGGCAAGCATCTGAAGCCTAGGGCAGGGATGAAAATGTGGATCTCGAGAGCCCGATACTAAATTAGGGCCCGAGATAACCTCTTTTAAGCTTTCTCAGAAAGGGGCATTTCATTACATTCAACACTGGATTTTTGTGATTTCATTCTATAAACTTGTGTAAGTCATAAAAGTGTTTTTAACACTAGTAGCCGCAAACTGTACCCTAACTCAACAAATACAAGGGAGACAGTACACAAAGAGTGTGTAGAAATATATACTAGTGGAAAGTGACAAAATGGAAGTTAAAATTAAAGTTAATCTAAAATCAACTGAAGCCATGGTTCTCAATTTCACATACAAGGGTGCTTAAATGCATGCACCTAAACAAGACATGACCCCCGTTTAAGAAATAGGCATCAAAACATTTGTGCAACTTTCTAACCTGATTGTTTTACTACGTGGCCATTGCTCATTGAGGATGTTCATGCAGTCTTCAGTGTATTCTGGGTGCCGATGGAGAAGTACAACAAAAGTCTCGCTATTTTCTCCATTTTTGCCAGTCATCTTTGCATCTAAAATTCATCAAAATAACTTTTGTAAATATTGGTACATAGAGAAAGCAAAATCAGTAGCACAATTGAGCTCAAATGACTTTTAAAAAATTAAAATTTATAAACACTATAGTGGTCTGATGACTCAATTTAGCATCATCTGCAAGTTTACAATCCTATTTGGTTCAGTGGCAAGTTTTAGCACCATCTGATCTTAAATATTGCAACCTCACTTCCTAAACTGTTCATTTTGTGTTAATGTTATGCCACTCTTCTGCAATACATGTTTGCCACTTTTCACAATGAACCATCCCAGGCTCATACATTTTCATTATCGTGATTCAAAATGATTTTCTCGTACAGTATAAGACAGGAGACTTATCAAAGTCTCCTTAAGTCAACTACTGACCTTTCTCAGGAGAGACCCACAACAATTGGCTAATGGCTGGGTAAATATTTAACTGCTAGGTGAACAGAGGCATCAGGTGAAAGGAAATGTGGCAAAACATTTCTATCCTGCTAGGGATAGCTGCCAGCTTCCTGTCCTCGTCGAGACCACTAATATTAGTGTCCCTCAGGTAAATTCAGGCAAATTTTCAAGATGCATAAGACCACTCATTTAACCAAAACAATGCCAAACAACACTACACTATGCTGAAACCTGCCTACCTATTCTATACAAATCTAACCTAACCTAGGATAAGCTAACCAAAGAAAATAAACAAATTAAATGGATTGAATGAATTTCTTTTGATTAATGAGCTTAGGTATAAACAGCAATATGATGCTTCCCTATTCTACAGGAAAGATTACACAGTATAGACCAAAAACTAGCTATAAGTTCATCAAATATCCGCATCTCACAGGATGGGTAGTCATACTCAGGAGAGTCAGGAGGAGAGTCAGTCAGTCAGGAGAGAACATGAGATGCGAGGCTCATCTATTAGCCTATAAATCCAACTACAGGATCTATTAATAACATCTATAAATCCAACATTATGTTCGTAAAATAACTACGTATGTACTTTTCCTGAATAAAAAAATTAATTTAATTTAATTTAATATTAGCCTCCACTAGCCCACTCTGGGCATCTTCCAATATCCTTGAGTGTATGTAGTAGTTACAGAGCTCAAAGTACCTCCATACCCTTTGGTCTGAAACTACTCCAACACTATATATATGTGACAGGGCAGTCACATATATATATAGTGTTGGAGAATATGTCCTAGCTATATCTGTGACTAATAAATGAAATGGGCGAGTGAAGGGAGTGGGGCGACTCGTCCAAATGCAGGAAAAACATAGGTAACATATACCTAACAAATAATATACATAATTGAAGATGCAAGTACTATATAATAACGGTATCTACACTTACAAAACTGGACTAATTCTTGCCGTGTTGAAGGAGTTATAAAGAGGTGGTGGAGGTGCCGCCCGGCCGCCTCCCTCCTCCACCAGCTCTGCTATAAATAAACAGGGACTGGTCGTTTCGTACACGAGACGTTCAGACAAAGCTCTCGTTTTATGTGTTAAAATCGTAAATATTGTTATACTAGATTGTATTAGCTTAGGATGTATGGGTCTCAGTTGGGGTTAGGTTAGGTTAGGTTGGGTTGAGCTAGGTTAGGTTCAGTAGGTTTAATATCCGCTGGCGAATAGTATGTTGTTGTGTTGATTTAGGGGCGACGACGATCATGGGATCGGATGCGCCCATGGCGAATAGTATAAAAACGATACAATCGTATTTTCTATACGAAATGGTTTGTATCCAAATAACACCCTGCAGCGTTTGTTTTCCCTGCACCTTTTTTACTTGATATATTAAAAACTATATTAATTTATATACAAGAAGGTACATTGGGTATATGAGAGTACAGAGATGTGACGTTTTACATTCATGTAAAGGCACTTGTACTCATTAGTCAGTGTTGCCAGATTGAGCTACAAATAGCGAATTGGGCTACTTTTGAGAACTTCGCGCTCCGCCAGTGTTTGCACCTTACATCTGAAGGACCACAAACATGGTCGAACGCACAAAACACTTAACTGTATTTACGGGCTATTCATGCCCGTAAGGACTAGATTATAGTCAATCATAATGATAATAATGTTTATTTATTTAGGGGGAATAAATTTATGGGCACACTGATTAATAATGGGCATCATTAATAATCGTAACATTATATTAATTCATTTTTTGTTGTATTAAAAATATAAAATACGAATCAACAACGTTTCCCTAGTGTACCTGAGTTTACCTGAGAGCCACTAACACTAGCGGCCTCGACGAGGACAAGAAGCCGACGGCTTGTCGAAGGTCCCCCTATTTCCCTTGGTGATCTTTACCAGCTGTACTTTAAAAGTTAACAGAGTTTTGGCATTTACGGCTTCCGCGGGTAGGCGGTTCCATGGGTTAATAACAGTCTCCGTGGTGTAGTGGTAAGACACTCGCCTGGCGTTCCGCGAGCGCTATGTCATGGGTTCGTATCCTGGCCGGGGAGGATTTAATGGGCGCAATTCCTTAACTGTAGCCTCTGTTTAACGCAACAGTAAAATGTGTACTTGGATGAAAAAACGATTCTTCGCGGCAGGGGATCGTATTCCAGGGACCTGCCCGAAACGCTACGCGTACTAGTGGCTGTACAAGAATGTAACATCTCTTGTATATATCTCAAAAAAAAAAAAAAAAATAACCCAATGGGTGAAAAAGCATCTCCTGCTGTCAGTCCTACATTGTGGCTTGTTGAGCTTGACACCGTTACTCCTTGTTTGTGTTACATCTGTAGCGAGTAAACCTATACTCGCTCCATTATCTCATCATCTTAATGACATAACTAATTACACAAGCTATAATCCTATTACTATTTACAGGTAACGGTTTTTCCACCCTTCCATCTTACTGTGAGGTGTAGTAACTGTATATAAGCCAGCGATTTGAGAATAGCAAAACAGTACAATCTCCAGTCAAGAATGTAGTACTCGGTGTAGGCAGTTCTAATCGACCCAAGACACTACAGCTTCGACACAGAGCAGGCAGCAGACTACGACCTCATCCAGCTACAAGGCTCTCCCACATAGAGCTCCGCGACTCCGGCCACACTCAGCTCTCTGCTCTGCTCCAGGCTTCGTCTCAACGTCTACGACACTTCTGTATCCAGGACTACTAAATAAATATGAAACTCACTAAACACTGTGTATCTAATCTACCCAACAACGTAACATAAACGTACGTTACACATCTGACCTTCTGAAGAAATTGTCCGGACCAACCCCTCATTCTTATTGGCCTTGCCTACTTCACTATTTGACTTGTTATATGATGAGTTTATTGGATACGACTCCTCCCTCTGGCATTCACTTAGCAACCATTCCACTTCTGGTAGTAGCCTTAGTATACATAGCTTAGTTAACTTCTGTGACTCATTTAACTCATAATTAACTAAGACTATGATTGTTGTTTGCTTAAGGATTAAATTCACACTTCACAAATGTGTGCAGTGTGATTGACAAATGTGTCAATCAATCATCGGGAAGAATGTACGATTGCGAGTTACAAGATAGTAACTAAGCTATAAATAATTGTAAATATTAATTAATACTAAATAATATTATTTAATAAATTAGTCCCAATTCAATGCAGAGTTTTCTTCCAAGCACAAAAACTTGTATATATAAATACAAGGTAATAGATAGATCGATAAATAAATAGACAACTTTCAAATATTGCACCAAGTAATGACGAGAGGAAAAAATTAGACAGTATACATTACATTTGAAATTAATAATGGATGAATGGTAATAAATTGGTGTATGTTTGTATGTATACCAGACGAAGTCCATTTAATGGCAGAATTTAGCCATTTTGTGTAAAAACTTTTATATCTCATATTATTAATTATAACAGTAATCGAAAAAAGTCATAGTTTGTATATACAAGCGATGAAACAGAGCCATGAGCTAGAGCGATGTACTGAGTCCATAAGGAGGCCGGGCTTCCAGAAATACCTTCCTGTGATTGGCTGTTGCGGGGAATACCAACACTCTTTTTATGAATATAATTTAAACTAAGAAATAGGTCCTTGTGCACAACAACAAGATTGTTGTAAAAAAGAACAACAATTTTTGTTTTGCACCTGACAGAATTCTCCATCTAACTGAATAATTTACTCGAATAAGAGGGCAGAGCAGTGTATCATTATATGTGTCAAGGCAACTCCCACTGATGACGTCACAAGTTAGGTAGCCAGCCCATGTTTCTGTAACACTCGTTACATCCTGCAGTATTTAATTATCACTATATTAATATTTTTAAATACTTAACATTTCACTTTTTAGGTAGATTAAAGTTGAAGCAGAATGTCATAAGCAAGGATGGTGTGCTGAATAAAGATGATTTATTAAGTGGATGGAGCCTTTAGCTGATCCCTTCCTATGATTGGCTGTTGTGTGAATGTCAACAAAGAGTTTGTACCAATGATATGCCAATGATTATGCACCCCATACCATCTGTGGGCGGAACTTGGAACCTCCTACCCGAGCACAACAACCCACCTTATGGGTTGCTGTTTGGCTATTTGTAGTGCGTTGGAAAAAAACTAGATGGCGTTAGTGGTATTTTGTGGGGTAATTTGTTATAAGTGTAATTTGATGTCAACAGATGGCGTAAGCTGTATCTTATGGCCACTATTTACCAGCTAGTTGATAGTGTTCTCTTCTGCCAACAGATGGCATCAGCTGTATTATTATTACTTCCGAATTCCCTTTAAACACTGATCTACAAATCCCTTGGCTTATGATAAGGTTTTATATCATTTATGATAAGTATTAGATAACTGGAGCTCCGCAATTACTTTTATTTATCAACTGTTGAGGATATCATCATATAATGTCTGGTTAGGACGTACTGCTCTCGATTGATGAAGATTAAGCCACCCAAGAGGTGGTACGGGCATGAATAGCCCGTAAATACTGCTCTCGTAATATTATTCAGGAGGGTGGGGGAATTATCAAGTGAAAGCGCCAAGCCATTACCACTATATAGCACTCGGAAGGGATCAGGATACGGATTTGAGATGGAACGGGGGAAAGGAATGGTGCCCAACCTCTTGGGCGGTCGGGGATTGAACGCGGACCTGTAGGAAACGAGACCGTCGCTCTACCGTCCAGCCCATGTGGTTAGGCGTAATATTATTAAAACAACAATTTATGCATATAATAACAGCATTTCACACTAAAAATATTTGGATATATTGGAATTTGGTAGTGAATTCCAATCTAGGAATCTCCTATGACTAAACTGTACTTTTTAATCATTTTTATGTACTTACTACTGATTATTAAATTATTAAGTACTTACTATAATACTTAAATAAATTATTTTATTTAATATTTAAATTAAATGATAAAATAATAGGTAATAATGAATCATTGTGCAGGGGGGACAGGCAGCCAGTGTATATATACATGTTAGGCTTATACCAAGGTGCCACAAAGGTGCCAAATTAAAGACTGGGAGCTGCCGGGGCGGCCCAAGGGCTGCTGGCGGCCCTGGCCCAAGGGCTGCTGGCGGCCCTGGCCCAAGGGCTGCTGGCGGCCCTGGCCCAAGGGCTGCTGGCGGCCCTGGCCCAAGGGCTGCTGGCGGCCCTGGCCCAAGGGCTGCTGGCGGCCCTGGCCCAAGTGCTGCTGGCGGCCCTGGCCCAAGGGCTGCTGGCGGCCCTGATGGTCAGGCTGAACTTCCGCGCCCTTATAATCACCATTGTTTAATAATCTTCACAGGGAGAAACAACTGTAAATATAGGAATAGTTTATTACAACATACACGGTAAAGAAAACAGCTCGGAAACTAAGGAAATAAAGCTGCCGAAAAATTAAAGTGCACTTCAAGTTCAAGTATGTTTATTGAGACAATAAAATAATACATCTCAAAGGAATAGAGTAGCTTAGGCTATTTCTACCCCCCCCCCCCCTCTACTTCAAGCCCCTCAAGGGGCGCACAAATTCAGTGAGTACAAATACACAAATCACAATACAAGAATCCCATTTAACATTGCAGGTTAAAATAGGAAGCACAGCATATAAGTGTTACAAGTTAAAAGGGAACAAGTGATATATATATATATATATATATATATATATATATATATATATATATATATATATATATATATATATATATATATATATATATATATATATATATATATATATATATATATATAAAATAAAATGTTTATTCAGGTAAGGTACATACATACAAGAGATTTTACATAAATTGATCGATTTATATATAGAGCTAGTACATACAATGCCTAAAGTCACTATTACGCAAAGCGTTTCGGTCAGGAAAAACATTAATGACTAAAACTTAATACTAATTGAGTATAAAGATATAAAATGTGTTGAGAACAAATAAAAATAAAGATAAAAAGGGGGAAACATGGCTGAAAAAGCAGCACAAATACAATTAGGTCGACAAACAGCGTTGTTTAAGAAAAACAGACATGGGTTGACAATAGGTTACCAATAGGTATAGGTTACAGGGAATTTATTAGGTAGTGTTTCGTTTTTATCTTAAACTGGTTGAGAGCGGTACAGTCTTTAACATGTTTGGGAAGGTCATTCCACATTCTGGGTCCCTTGATTTGTAGAGCATTTCTAGTTTGATTAAGTCGTACTCTTGGAATGTCAAAACTGAATTTATTTCTGGTGTGGTGCTCATGGGATCTGTTACAACCTTCAATGAAGCTTTTGAGATCAGGATTGGCATTACAGTTCAGCGTTTTATATATATATATATATATATATATATATATATATATATATATATATATATATATTTTTTTTTTTTTTTTGAGATATATACAAGAGTTGTTACATTCTTGTAGAGCCACTAGTACGCGTAGCGTTTCGGGCAGGTCCCTGGAATACGATCCCCGCCGCGAAGAATCCTTGTTACAACCAAGTACACATTTTACTGTTGCGTTAAACAGAGGCTACAGTTAAGGAATTGCGCCCAGTAAATCCTCCCCGGCCAGGATACGAACCCATGACATAGCGCTCGCGGAACGCCAGGCGAGTGTCTTACCTCTATACCACGGAGACTGGTGTCTCCGTGTATATGTATAATACACATGAGAGAATGTGCAGTGACTTAATATTTAACATATTCAGAGATTTGAGTAAGGGTACCGAGTGATGTCTGGGGCCAGAGGTGGATATTGTTCTAATAGCAGCTTTGTGTTGAGTAATTAGAGGACGTAAATGATTTTGGGTAGTAGAGCCCCAAGCACAGATACCATAGTTGAGATAAGGATAGATGAGAGAGTAGAGTGTCACCAGGGCAGGGCGAGGTACATAATATCTGATCTTAGAAAGAATGCCAACAGTTTTTTAATCTTTTTTTGATATACAGTACTGTATTTAGAATGTGTCCCTGGAAATTCAGTTTGTGATCAATGAGAACGCCAAGGAATTTGCCATCTACTTTGTTACAAATTTTGGTATTATTTATTCTGAGATTTATTTGATTTGAGGATTTATTGCCAAACAAAATATAGAAAGTTTTGTCAATGTTGAGGGTGAGTTTGTTGGCAGTTAACCAAAGATGGGCCTTTTTTAGCTCAGATTTCACTGTGACATTTAGAGCAAGGGGATCAGGACTGGAATAAATGAAGGTTGTGTCGTCAGCAAATAGAATTGGTTTGAGGTGTTGGGAGGCATTTGGAAGGTCATTAATGTAGATGAGAAAGAGAAGAGTGCCAAGTATGCTGCCCTGAGGAAGACCAATGTTGATGGGTAGGGTGGGGGAAATTGAATTATTCACAGAATCATACTGGAGCCTGTCAGTAAGGTAAGATTTGAGGTATTGTAGGGAGTGACCTCTGACTCCATAATGATGTAATTTAAGAAGAAGGTTTTGGTGGTTGACAGTGTCAAATGACTTACGCAGGTTTACAAATAACCCAATAGGAACTCATTTTTATCAAGAGCTGCATGTATCAAGTTAATCATACATTTATTTAATCATTAATCATTTAATCATTAGGTGCATCATTAATCATTTAATCATTAAGTGCATCATCATAATTACTTTTTTGGGGTCTGAAGCCATATTGACAAGAGCTAAGTATATTGTATTTGGCTAGGTAAGAGTAAAGCTGCTTGTAGATTAGTTTTTCAAATATTTTTGACAAGTTTGGCAGAATTGATATGTCTGTAGTTGTTAACATCAGTGAGATCACCACATTTGTGGACAGGGGTTACTCTCGCTTTTTTTAGAATATCTGGAAAGATTTGGAGTTCAAGTGACTTGTTGAAGAGCAATGCAATAGCAGGGGCTAAAGATCTGGAGGCTTTTTTGTAAATTAAAGTTGGTATCTCCTCAAGGGCACTAGACTTGGTTTTAAGGGAAAGGATTATCTCATTAACATCGGTGGAATTTGCAGGCGTTAGGTACAGAGACTGTGGATAGTTACCTGTAAGATAGTCCTGAACATCAGTACTGGATGATGGAATATCATTTGCAAGGGATGACCCAATGGAAGAGAAGAACCTATTGAACTCACTCACTCTCTCTCTCTCTCTCTCTCTCTCTCTCTCTCTCTCTCTCTCTCTCTCTCTCTCTCTCTCTCTCTCTCTCTCTCTCTCTCTCTCTCTCTCTCTCTCTCTCTCTCTCTCTCTCTCTGTGTGTGTGTGTGTGTGTGTGCGTGCGTGTGTGTGTGTGTGTGTGTGTGTGTGTGTGTGTGTGTGTGTGTGTGTGTGTGTGTGTGTGTGTGTTTGTGTGCAGAAATAATATTAATAATCGTGTAGTGTACTCAATATATCAAAATATATTACTTTGAAACCCGTATCATTCCCTAAACAAAAAATTGGGCTACTTTTATTACAAATTCGCTACTTTTAGACCGTCAGCTCGCTACTTTCCGCAATTGTGATCTGGCAGCGCTGCACCCTACTTGTGCAGCGTTGTGGGTATTGAGCTCCAGAGCGACACTGTGGCGGGTACTGTGATGATAACATTATATCGGCTGATATCATGGCGGTGGGTACATCCCAGGGTGGTGTTGTGTTCTCAGGGGATGACGAGGGCTGGGAGAATATTATGTACAGTGTATATGATGCTGTCATTGTAAGAAAAGGGTTCAACAAGTGAAAGTGTCTGAGGGCCGCTGACACTATAGTGGCCTCGATGAGGATAGGAAGCCGGCGGCTTGTCGAAGGTCCTTCCATTTGTTTTGATAATCTTTTTTTTCCAGTTGGATTTTCAAGTTCAACCAGAGTCTTGGCATTTACGGCTTCGACGGGTAATTACCTAAGTGTAGTTACAGGGTGAGAACTACTCTCCTGGTGTCCGTTGCCCAATTAGTTCTATAACATGTTATAAGATTGGCTGTTATAAAGTGGTGGCGTATTGCATTGTTATAATTATTGTACACTACTGGTACTGCATATTGCAGTAAGAATACATTACTACATAAACAGGAACAATAGAATTTCATGCAGTTCTCAGAAATTAGCTTTTTAACAGATCAGTGCATGATTTAGTGTGAATTTATATACTGTAATTATCAATTTGTTTACTAGTATTTGAACCTGTTAAAGTGTAATGCTGATTCAATATTTATTAAATAATGTTGTCTAATATTTTGTATGTGGGCTTTACAGGAACGTGATATGGCATGCGTTATATTTACTGCAGGTCACGCACATAAGCTGAGTGAGGAAATTCAGGCAAGTGATTTTTTTTTCACCTGATACTTTTGTTAACCTAACAGTTAATGGGTATCCAGGAGTTAAGAAACTGTTGTGTGTTGTATCTTTGGGAAGATCAGGTAACTTATGGGCACCTTGATGTATTTACCAGGCTTCCTTGTCAGTAGAAAATCAATACAATCATTTGTGATATTTTAATTTTTTTATTATTATTCAGAAGTAGCTATATATACAGTTGTGTATGCAGTAGTGGCAAAATATTCGGGCAGTAACAAATTTTAAAAAATATTTATTTATGGTTTTTCCACTGTTGGGGGAGACAGGAAGCTTTATTGCTTCCATAAACTAACTACAGTACAGTACTGACTTTTTCTAAGATGCAACCCACAACAGATGCCTAACTTCTAGGTATCTTATTTACTGCTAGGTGAACTGAGGCTTCAAATGTAAGGAAACACACCCAAATGTCTTGCCCTGCTCAGGAATTAAATAAGTCAGAATTAATTCATATGAAGTTTTTAATGGTAAAGAATGTATTTAGTTTATACTGTACAGGGTAATAAAGGAAACAGTATGAGGTTAATAATTCAATTTTGATAATTTTTATGAAACTTGGTATCATATTTAGAATATGATACCAAGTTTCATAAATGAATATGATACTTAGGTATCATATTTAGAATATGATACCTAAGGTGTAAATACTGCAGTGTTAGGAGATGGTCATTCCTAGGTAGGTGGAGCTACTGCAGTATTAGCCAGGAAGGGCTCCTCTTAAGTGAATTGTTTGCTGTTATTATTAACTCTAAAAATAATGTAAATACAGGTACAGTGTACTACATATTTTAATAATTTTCATTTATGAAACAAAAATATTACCAATAAAACCAGATTCCTACAGTTAGAATACTGTGTGTCTAGTTTAACTCCTTAATTTTTATTTGTGTTTGTTAACTTCTCTTAGAACTGTATTAGTATTACCCTCAAATGTATAATTACAACAAAAGCATTATAATCTTGTGGTTTGTCCAAATTGTTGAATGTGATTAGTGCAAATACTGTATACAAATATAAATGCCTATACATACAATTATACTCTCATTTATTTTGTATAAAAGTATAATCTCATTCTGATTTTGTTTACATTTGCAATGTACAGTACTGTTTTACTTGTTTTAATTTTAAAGATACCTAAAATTAATTGTATTTATAAACTACACTTTATTAATGTAGCTACTGTATTACCATAAAAAGTTCATACAGTAATGTAAAAATGTTCACTTATTATATATGAATTCAAGTAAGGACACTTGCTTATTGTGAGACATATTTTGTACATTATATTTCAGCAGTCACATTTGTCTGTTCTCTAAGGTATTATCCGCTGTCTTAGGACAAGACAAGATCTGGCATTGTCAGACATTACAACATTTTGGCACCCGGTGCCACAAAGGAACTTTTCAGTTTGTCATTTTAGGGTTATTGCAGGTCCTTGGGGAGTCACTAGAAAATACTCAATTTGGCCCACAGTGACCAGAGTTTCCACTCATAAAACTTGAAGACCTTCCAAGCCTGCCCATGGCATAACAAGTGACCACAAAAGAAAGACTCGCGTTTATTACCCAACCACTCGCATTATCCGCCACCAACCAGCTGGTTAGATTTCAATTATTTTTTATTTCATTTAACTGGTCTGGACTTTGAATCCCATGCTCAATGATTAGCTTTGTGGAGTGCTTATTGTTGTGAGTGTTTAAGTGTCTTTGTGTCCCTTAATTATGTCCAGACATAAATAATTATGTATGGACATGATCATAATTAGGTCTCTTGATTATGTCTGGACATGATCTCTCTTTGCTCATTGTTTACTCATGAGGGGCACGGGAGAGATTGTGTGGGGACAGTTTTGTTTCTGTGCAGTTCTTATCCTTCAGGGGCTTAAGGCCCTGAAGTCGGGCAGGGGAATTTTGTTGCCTCTCTTTCTCATGTAATGGAAATCCCACTTTTTCTTCTCTGGGGAGGAGGGATGGATATTGGCACTCTGGTCTCACTTTCATTATCTGGAGGCGAGTTGACTTTGTTTCCTGGCTTTGCCTGATGATGTAAATCAGGTCTTTCAATTGGCAACAGAACACACTGTTCAATGAAGACAAGGCATTGAGTTAATATGAAAATCACCTTTCTGAGAAGAATCTTTCAGCTGCCCCTGATTCATCTCTTCTGACCCACTTTTCCCGAGCGTAGTGTTAATTTTTTGTGTAGAGAGATCTGTGGGATGGCTCGAGTCAGGGAATCCATAGGTGGGGTGTAATGCTGCAGTCTGGTAGTTGTGGTCAGCATAGGTGGCCTGGCCAACTGGTAATTGAGTGAGAACCCTCCTTTGGCAGTTACCTGTGATCCTAGGACAGTGTTTGCAAGGGTTTTGAGTTGTTAATAATGGAACATCTGTTGTTCATGCTGAGTTACACTGAGTATGCTTCAGTGACACCATAGCACCTATTATAACCCAGGAAGGACTGCTCAAAACATTTCTTGAGACTCCAGTGCCAGATTGTTGTTTTGCCATACTGCATGGTACTGTCCTAAGCCACAGTGAATCCTAATTTAGGAAGCAAAAAGATTCTGATAATAAAGAAATTTTTCATCTTGAAACCTTATCTGTATCTCAGAATGATAAAAGTGGCAAATATGCTCACCTAAAGGGGGTGCCAAAGGCATTGTTTCCGTCGCCCCGAGGCAAGAGGATCCTCGACCACTGGTGGGATGCCCTGAACACGTAAATATACCTTATTTATTCTTTCTGGTATCTACTCATGAGGCATATTATAATATTTGTTAATAAGACTTAACTAAATAGAATTACAGTAATTATAATTTATCCCTTTTAATTAATCACTTTTTAATCACTTTAATCAAGAATTAATCACTTTTTTTATTATTTCTTGCTGGAATGTAGGCAGATAAAACAAAAATCTATGGAGAAGTTGGAAGGAAAAATTAATGAGGCCTTGCAAAGCACTCTTCACAAATTTCATAAATAGTAATTATCAACAAATGTTTGCATGTAGGGTATAATAATACAGCACACATAATAACTACCATATCAACATAACCTTGTAGCAGATTAAAAAAGAAAAAGGCCTTGGAAAAATGATCCACCAGTCAAAAGGACATTAATACATTGGAAAAAAATTTGCACGGCGACAAAATCATCTCGGAACTTCGGTCAGTTTTCATACTATAAAATGTTGAGAGCCTCAGGGCTAACAATTTTTCAAAATGGTCATGATAGTTGATCTTGTAAAAGATCTGTAAAGTACTAAACAAACTGGTTGACATTAATCCAGGCAACTTGTTTAAAAAGACCCAAGCTATAATTGGGCCTTTTTAAAAGGCCCAATCCTTCACCTTCACTTTACAGTAGTTAATATTGTAATACAGTATTTAATAATTATGTATCTTGTTATAGGCGGCAGCTTTTTAGCAATGTGTTTCTGGTGACCAATGCAGACAAATACAAACATTTTGAACGGTGGGCAACTGCCTCGGATTTCCCTGTAGAAAACATAATAAATGATGGGTCAACCACTGAAGCAAATAGCATTGGTGCGATAGCTGATCTTGAACTTGTTCTTAGAGCCAAGAACCTCTGGAAGCACAACATTCTCGTCATTGCTGGCGATATGCTTTTCCAGGTACAGTATACCATAGTGTTATTGTCAGCTAAACATTACTAGGACTGGAAGTCAAGGTGGTGAGGAACTTCATGGCCAAATATTACTAGGCCTGCCAGTGGCAATGTTGGGTATTTTCAGCTGTATAGTGTTGCATCTCTTTGTACCTCGTGCAGTCTGTGTTTGTATACAATGTTATTGGGAACATGTTTCCTGTTACTCCTCTCCATCTAGTTCTTTTGATAGCTGTCCATTATATTCTATTTCACAAGCTTTCTGATTCCTATCACATTGTAGAAATAATTTCTGCTCTCATTTAAGTTTTGTTTCATTGAGATTGTTTTTCTTTCTTCCTTTGATAGGTTTCTCCTTAATGCCCACAAATTCTCATCCTTATTAGTTTGTAATTTTCTGGTATCCCCGAGTTCTTCAGTCATCTGTTTATCTTCATTTAGGGTCATCCTTAAGGGATGTTTTTTTTCCTTTTCATGCCTTCACTTCTTCAAAATAGTATTCACTAATATTTTTAATACTGTATCCATATTGTCATTATATAATTTCTTTCTAGGTGTTCCACCTATTTGTTCTACTGTATTTGGAAAAAAAAATTCTTATTTGACTACCATGTTTGTCAGTGATACAAGTCTAATTTAGAGGGACCCCCCCCCATCCCTCCTCTGTTACTGTTTTTATTGATTGGAGCAATGTTTGCCTTTTTTCTGTATGTTGGCAAGTTCCCTTCTTGTAAGATTGTTTTGAAAAATGTGTAGTAGGATGCTAAGCTCCGGTGAGTATTCTTTCAAAATCCAGGACAAGACTATCTGGTCTGATGGCTTTGTTTCTGTCTAGCTTTTGAGCAGTCTTTCTACCTCAACTCTAATCATTTTAACCTTTCTTGGTTCTTCATTCCTATCACTGAGGATCTTTTGCTCCTCACAATTTTTGCAGCCTGAGTCACTGTTTTAGCCTGACTCCTCTACTCTCCCCTAGGTGCATTTTTGCATGCCATTATTGGTTGCTTTAGTTCGCTTCCTTGCCCTTTGACTCTGTGCTTGTATTAGTTCTCATCGGGTGGAATGTTGGGTGGGCAAAGTCGGGTAACCTGGTAACACCTGATGGCACTTAGGAATGGTGACCAAATGGTCTGCTTGGATGGAGTTAGAATTCATCTGAATGAGCCTTCTTGGGGCTGTTCAAGGGTAGATTGTGTATATTCTCTTGCATCTCTCTGCAACAGTGTGACTTGACAGAGATGTTTGAAAATACAGTATGCCTTTTGATAGCTGTTAAGTGTGGGTGCAAGTGTTGAATTACCTAATTGGCCATAGTTTTGTTTATGGGAATGCTTTGCTCAGAAAGTAATTTTTCACCCACATCCAAAACTAATGATTTGATTATGAAGCACTAATTGTTTTATTTGCACAGGATTCCAAGTTTGACATTGCCCAGGTGATTGACTACTTCCATCGGAAACCTGACGGAGATTTGGCTATATACTATGAAATGGAAGATTCTGAATGTACTACATCAAGAGGTATTGTTGAAGTTTGCCAAACCACAAATAGGTAAATATTAATGAAGACTTTACCAAATTTATTTTCTAAGCTACAGTACTACTTAAGCTATTTTTGTATTATCCCATGTACTGTACTATAAAATGCAAGTGAACTGCAGTTAGGCATGGTGGCATACAGCCATCAGTGCCACAGGGAGTACTGCAACCCTGCAGGATCATATGAGGTACAGTATGAGGAAATCAATGGAAATACACACACCAACCAATTAACATTGTCACATGTACAGTACTTTATTCTTCGTGGAAAAAAGGTGTTTGAGTATGTTTTATTTGTTAAGTGTGGGATAAGGGTGAGGTGAGCATCCATGAGCATTCCAAACCCACATCTGAGTTCATGCGTACTGGTGTCAGAAGGTGACCAGTACAGTATTTATCAATTCACTGGCTAGAGTACCTTTGTTTGGAAAGTACTCCGACAGTTAGGTCCCCAAACTATCCACCATAAACCTACCAAACCTTGAGTACCACACCAAACTTAAATGTGTCACAAGCACCTACTAGAGACCAGGACCAGAATTTTGCCCCCCCCCCCCATCCCCCCAACAAATAGAGGCAGAGAGAAATCTGGGGATTTCTGGGGAAGTACCAAAGTAGTAGGAAAGGAGATGCCAGTAATCCCAAAGGGACTCGGTGCATGATGAACTGACCTAATGCAATGCGAGGACATATTTGTATTAATACCCAGGACATATTTGAAAATAAATTGGATATTTGTGGCACTGTTATGGGCCACAAGGAAACTAAGGAAACATGGGTGCCAAAAAAAACGTTAGAAAGTTTTCTTTTGTAAACAGAGTGGTAGTGGTACAAGTTAAGTGGTGGAGGCCAAAACCATCAGTAGTTTCAAATTGTTATATGATACAGTAGTGCTGAGAAGACAGGATATCATGAGCGTAGAACTCCTCCTGTAACTACTGTAACTACACTTGGGTAATTACTTGACTCGGAAAAACCACACACATCCAAAACACTTTGTGTATTAGTGGCCTTATTGAATGAATATACTAGTACAGTACTCTCTAACAATTATTAAACCTCAGTGTAATATCTTGTATATTTTTAAATAAATTATTCTTATTACAGTATTCATACTCTTCTTACTGTATTCATATTCTTCTTACTGTATTATTACTGTACATGAAAATCAGTGGAGAACCTCGAACCAGCAAGAGGAACATCCCGAAACTGATCTCTTTGTTCATTTCTATGTATGTCGCAGCCTTGGAAAGATGTGCGGGTTCAGGTTACTGAGCCGAAGGCCTAGGCACCAAAGTTGGGCCATAGTGCTTGGCCCTTCCCTGGCTGTGTAAACAAAATTAGAGTATAGCCTAAGGCTGTGAGATATAGTAATCCTGTAATAATGTAATTATATTGTTTATATTTTAATTTAATCATCAATGAGTCTATGCATTGCAGTAAAATGCTGATCATGCAAAGACAAATTCTTCTATTACTGTGCAGTATTTAAAAACTTATAAATTCATTATAGATGTACATTATTGGTC
This sequence comes from Procambarus clarkii, assembly GCF_040958095.1. NCBI lineage: Eukaryota > Metazoa > Arthropoda > Malacostraca > Decapoda > Cambaridae > Procambarus > Procambarus clarkii. Next base: position 12,988,514 of record NC_091220.1, on the reverse strand, counting down.
TTTCCAGAATTCTCAAGTTCATAGAAAAACCTTTACCAGAAGAAACTCTCTCTCGAAATGCCAGTGTTGTCTTTTATACATTCCGGTGTGAGACAATGGCATTAGTACCCATATTCATAAATGAACACTCAAAGACTACACAGCACTCATTTGGTAACTTCATGGAGTGGCTTATCAATGACCAAAAGGTATGAATTTGTTTCTGGGGTTCTCATAAATTATTATAAATTGGCATTTCGTACCTGAAGCTCTAATGGAGAGTGATAAGGAAAGTTTCCTTTAGTAGTCTGTCTGAGCTTAGATCACTTGGTTACTTTCCTTGGCAATATTCCACATCCCAAGGACACTGATCCAGCCAGGGCCATTATGGCCTTCTCACTCTTGACTCAGCGAGGATGTTTCCAAATCATCCTCACGAGACCTTGTATGAGAGAAGGAATACACGAAAATTCTGAATCTAGCCTTGACTCTCAGAAAATGCATGTACACTAGTCTATATTTTTCAAACGTCTTATAATACCACTTCTTGGCTGCAGGACAGAATGTAAAATGGCACAAGAGTAAAAAAACAGGAAAGGGAATAATCCAAAACCAAACCCAGAAGAAAGAACCAAGAATGTCCCATGAACAGGAGACTGGCAGGGAGGAAATAAAATAGTGCCAAGACTGGAGCCCAGCCATTGTCCCAAAAACTGGAGGAAGAGGTGTTCAGAAATTAGTACACCATCCCTGGTGATTAGAGCTCCTGGCCAACAGAGATCGGTAAAATGAGGGGCCAGCAACAAGGGGGATTCCAGGAATTCCTTCCCAAAAGAAGTGGACACAGGCACAGGAAATCTAGAAGCCTATAGCTCCGGAAACTGGGCACCAGAGGCCCAGAGAAAGCTCTGAAACCAGGGGCCTGTGGCTTTCCCAACCAAGATGAATGGAACATGCCCCAATTATTGAAACGCTACCTAAAAACTTGAGACATCCTGTATGGAAGGCAAAGGACATGAAGCCTCCAGGGGGCCTTTTGCCTGAGAAGTAGAGAAAAATACCCAAAACCCTTAGGGTTTATAAGACAACATATAGCACATTTTTTAATTCCTTGATTATGATAATTATAAAAATAGTGTACATTCTCAAGTGGTCTCTAAACTGTATTATCTGAACTAAAGTGCAATACCAATCATTATGACAAACATTTCTTTAGTGCTGCAACAGAAACCATTGATACCACATAAGAAATACTGTAAATATCTATTTGATATTTGACGATTTCAACTCAACTCAAAGCAAAATTGCCATGCAAATAATCCTAAATTTTGGAATAACTTCCCAAATTCAATTCAGTTCTGTAGTACCTTTAACCAATGTAAAAGAGAAACAAATACCCGGTAAGTACCAAATAAACATGACATAATCTTTTATATATCTCCTACACCAAGTGGTGTAGTAGTCAGAGCATTCGTGTCACACACACAAAGTCCCAGGTTCAACTCCCATGGCAGGCCAAGTGTTTGGTTTGGGCAATGTTTCATTTCACCTGATGCCTCTACTTACCTAGAAGTTGGGTAACTGTTGTGGATTGCCTCCTGGGAAAGATTAGTAGTTGGCCTAGGGGGAGAAAAGAACCTCGGTAAGCCTAACAAGCCTTCTGTCCTTGACTTTGGGAAACCATCTCGCATAATGGTTTCATTCTAAATAACCAATTTGTGTTTACTGCTGTAGTTAGTGTTATACCCCTGTATTGTGTGTAATGAAACTCTTCTTTCCACCGAGTGGACCTACCACTCTTTGAGTCCCTGATGCTACAACCTGGAAGCAGTGGAGCCTTGGGGAACACACTAAGACTGTAATGCACAAGTGCATATTTTGCTAAGTTCTCTGGTGGTCTCCATTCCCTAAGGTTCCCCTTTGCCTCTTTGATGGGGGGGGGGGGGGGCCAGATTCTGATCCTGGCCCTGCGGAGACACTCAAGGGTTATAGAATGCTGTTGTGTTTCCCAAGGCTTAGTGGCTACCAGGGGGGGCCAGATTCTGATCCTGGCCCTGCGGAGACACTCAAGGGTTATAGAATGCTGTTGTGTTTCCCAAGGCTTAGTGGCTACCAGGTTATGATGTTTTATTTCATTTATTGCTGGATTTTTTCCTAGAAAAGTTGACAATATATTCTACTATTAACATCATAAATTATAGTGGCTCATATAGTGCAGAAGTTATGGTTTATAAAGCCAGAATTGTTTTCTAAAGTTTAAATATTTTAGTTTTTACTGTTTTTTTTTTTTTTTTTTTTTTTTTTTAATGCATTCAATTACTGTACTTCTAATAAAAAAGCTTTTGTACATTTCTCGTATATAAACCAATCGGTCTCGCAATAGGCATGATTACTTAAATTTACACTTGAAAACATCCTTAGGTTAATCTTAAAACATAGCTGTTCGAAAATTTATTTCATCTCAAGAATCTGACATGGAACTACAGTAATAATTTCTGTGTTTAGGTATTAGTGTATGGGATGAAGCTGCCTACAGGCTTCCAATTTATTGGAAAAGTAGGACTGAAGGATTATGAATCTTGGGTCTCCTACTTTGCTAACCTAGCAGAGAATGAATGCAAAGACCCTATTACCATGAGGGCTTATGCTAGGTAAGTGTGATTCAAATTATTCAACTTTGTTATTGTATGAAAGTTTATATTTAGGCTAAATATGTTAATTTGAGTTTTCTGTATTGTAGCATGACCGTTTACTGTGTATTTAGTCCGACAGTCATATGTAAACATTTTTAAAAATAAATCAATCAATTGGTAAGCAAATAGCAAATGTGGAGAACATAACAGAACAATGGTATCAACGGCCAGCAGAGAGTTGCAGAAATAGCCAAAGGATCAGATGCACAGTAGTCAACCCGTCCTCTTAAAAATAACATTGCTTTCCACTCGTATGCGCGCTATGGCTAAAAATGGACGTAATTTGAAATGAAATTGGCTCACGAAAGTGATGTACTCTCCCGTTTTCTGTTCGAGTTGTCTGGACTTTATTATTATTAAGCCTTTATTAAGGACTCTTGTTGGCATATGGAAAATGGTGAGGAGGAGAGAAGATGAGGTGTTAGTGTTTAAAAGGGAAGTCCCCTCCATTATAACATCAGGCAGTGATAACATTTCTGGGGTACTTTCTCCTACATTTTGCAGGCATACCACTAGAACCTGGTTGTGGCTCGCTGGTTGTTTGTTTCACCAAGAATCTGTCTAGACTTGTTTTTCCCTATGTTTTAACACTTGTCTGTAGTGATACATCACATTGTCGTTAAAAGGTTTACCCCTGCACTGTGCACCTGTTTTTGGCAAAACATTTCATGGTGTAGTTGTTAAAGACATATTTTGTTGGTTTTATGAATGTTCAGCTAATGTTAATGTCAAAATGTTTCCAAACTCTACCAGTTTCATTTCAAATTGCAAAGAGTGATAAAAATATTAAAATACATTAAAATATGGCCTAATATGGTGCTCTGAGGGTTAACTCTGTGCAGATAAGTAGTTAATGCAACGGCCTTGCTACTGTTTTATTTGGGCAAGTCTTTTCATCAAAACTTTGCAGTTCTTCCCATTACATATCAGACCATGAGGATCCATAGCTTGCCATATAATAACAACTTTTCTCTTTGGGAACCAAAAAAGAAACAGAAAAAACAATTAAATTCTTTACAAAGCATTCAAGCACGGTCATCACAGGACAGAATACACTGGTAAACTGAGCATGCCTCACCCCACGGCCAGCAGAACCCACGTGCCTGACACATACAAGTATTAACAAACGAGTCATACTCTGGAGCAAACACCGTACATCGGGTCAAACTTTACAACAAAAAATTTGTACTCTGGGGCATTCGTATACTGAGGTGTCACTGTACAGTACTGTACTGTGTTATTAATATGGGTTTTGAACTTTAGTACAGTATACCTTTTATGGGGAAGAAGAGCCATCATAATAAAGTATACTAAATATTATTACATTTGAACAATAGTTGTGAGAGAGGTATAAGGATGGAGAGAATCTTGAACTTTGATATTGTGATTCATAACATACTGTATGTATATATATAAGTATCCTCATCAGATGCTGATACTGCATAAAGTATATTAAACAATATGGAATGATATGAGTACAGTATTGTATATTACATGTGCTGATATTCACAAATGTCTAATTGTATTTTGACAGGGTTGGACTGATGGGAAATCCATCCGATGGATTCCATGGCAAGACAATATCTCTGTCTATAGCCAACTTTTGGGCTGAAGCCACCATTGCTGAGAGCTCAAAACTCCGGCTCATTCCTCATCCTGTCAATGATCCTACAGAATTTGGATCCTTGTCTGACTTGTACGGGATTAGTGATAAAGAAGGCTACTTAGGAGGGCTACGCTTACTCCAGGCAACCTGCAAAAAATTCTATTATTATTGTGCCGAAAGAGGGTAAGTTACTTTTGTACAGAAAAAGTTACTCAACCTGGAGCAAATGGACACTTAACTTGTTCATTAGGAAAGAGAAATTACCATGTTCCATTCCTTCCTTGAAGCTAGTTCATGATAGATCAACATGCTTTGGCCTATCTTAGATAAAAGTGCATGTCAAATTAGCCCATAAGAAAACCAAAGAAAGGTTATATAGTGTAACAGTTTAAAGAATGCAACAGGGACCACACCTTTCAGAGGTGTTTGGCAAATCTGAACTGTCTCTGAAACATTACTGCAAAATGGTGAAATGCTGTAAAAATTACTACAGTATTCTTTTTCCTTTTGGGGTAAATGCAGTACTGTATTATTATAAAAAATTATTTTTATAAATTATTTACTGTTTACTATGAATGGTATAATATAGCTAGTATAATCTAAAGTCTTTTTCTGTAAGTGGTCAAGTAATTACCCAAGTGTAGTTAAAGGATGAGAGCTACGCTCGTGGTGTCCCGTCTTCCCAGCACTCTTTGTCATATAACGCTTTGAAACTACTGACAGTTTTGGCCTCCACCACCTTCTCACCTAACTTGTTCCAACCGTCTACCACTGTTTGTAAAAGTGAATTTTCTTATATTTCTTCGTGCTACGAAGTGCTACGACACTGATGCATCCCAGGCATGTAATTATCTAAGTGTAATTACTAAGGTGTAGGTACAGAGTATGAGCTACACTCCTAGTGTTTCTTCCCCTCTATACTGTAATTTCACACTTTAAAGTGTTCAATTACAGTGCCAGCTTGCTTGTAGGAGCTGCTGAGCTGCAGTCCCCCTTAGTCACTGCCAGGTGTATGACTGGAACATATTGGAGGAGTGGCTATTGTAGGAGTGGCAGAGAGGCTTATAACTTTGATGAAAAATTTTCTAATGGAAAATTAACCTGGTTTGTGTCTTGGAGAGACTGCAGGATCCATGTGAGGTCAGTTAAATACCTGGTTGCAATTCTTTTAATCATGTCATGGCACAGACAATTAAGGCGCGTCTGGGATCCTCTCAGATGTAGATTCGAACCCTCATCACAGCCCTTGTGGATTTGTTCATTTGATGCATCACGCTATTGTGATGTCTGTGTGTAATGAAGTAAGGGCGAAGAGGTAGAATAGCTTATTGACAGATTTATTATCCCCTGGGTGCATGGGAAAATTGTGCAAAACTCTGGTTTGTGTCTTGAAGAGACTGCAGGATCCATGTGAGGTCAGTTAAATACCTGGTTGCAATTCTTTTAACCATGTCATGTCACAGACGATTAAGGTGCATCTGGGATCCTCTCAAACGTAGGTTCAAACCCTGATCACGGCCCTTGTGGATTTGTTAAAGAAAATTCACTTTTGAAAACAGAGTGGTAAACAGTTGGAAGAAGTTAGGCGAGGTGGTGGTGGAGGCCAAAACAGTCAGTTGTTTCAAAGCGTTATATGACAAAGAGCACAGGGAAGACGGGACACCACGAGCGTAGCTCTCATCTTTGTAAGCACACTTAGGCAAATACAGAGTTTATATTATGCAAGACAATATTGTTTTATATTTTCAAATATGGTCTTGAGCTTTTCTTTGCTTGTAGTGAAAATTATAAAAAGTAGACAAATGTGTAAAGGCTCTGCAAACTTAATGACCAAAATATTTTGTGGAAGACAAAGGTCAGAGTTAGTTATTCCAAATCATTTTGCACGGGCAATGGTCAGGTGTTGAGTCCATTTTACAAACTTTTGCAATTTTTGGTTGGGTTCACTCCTGACTGATTTAGATAAAATTTAATGACTATATTCCAAGAACTCAAAATTATATTGCATCATATCATACTGAAAATGGTAAGCCTTGTAATTATTATGCATAAAATTTCAGATAATTATTTTCAGTAGTGGACTAGTGGTTTGTCATTTTATTATTTGAATTTTATACAGTATATTTATATGTAGCACTGTACAGTATGTATTTTGATTTTTACAGAATTGCTCTGACTCGCCGTAACTTCACACTTTCTTATGACACCAACATTCCTCGGCAAGTTGGATTAGCCGGCAGTTCAGCCATTGTGACGGCAACACTTAAATGCCTTTTAGCCTTCTTTAATCTCGCTGATCAAGATATGTCGCAAAACATTCAGCCTCAATTTATTCTTGATGTTGAGAGAGAGGAACTGCACATCAATGCTGGCCTGCAGGACAGAGTGGTACAGGTGAACAAGTACAGTGTTATCCTCAAGCTCATTAATGTTTATGGTCAGCTTGTAATTAGGAGTACTGAACTTCAGATAAGATATTTTATCTCTATTCCTTTGAATTGTACAGAAAATACAGTATGCTTGATTGGAGAATTGAACCAATTGCAGAAAATTTAATTTAATTGGAAATAAGAACCTCATAAAGAATGGGCAGCTTATTTGAGAATGGAGCTCTTTTTCATGAAAAAATTATTATTTTTCAGCTGGAAAAAATCCTTTAGAATAATGGGGAAACCTTTGAAAGGAAAGCCGGTGGCTGCTCAGTAAATTAAAGTATAACTGCTTTTGGAATTTCAAGACTTAATTTGTTTGGACAACCTGTGTTTACTATTGGTTTTCCTGTGGCCATTTTATTTTTTTTATACTAATTGCTACTTGGCCTTCCTTAATGATTGCGCGGTCGCCTGTCCCTCAATAGAATTCTTGGTGACTCAGATACTTTTGATATCGTTCGCCTTATGCGTTTTTGTTCTCGTATTGGCATCCTTGGTGATATTTAGCGCCCTCTGATTATTCTGCGCATTTGATGGTGCTACATAGCCTTCCCAGTTTGGTGCCTTCTTTTGATAATTACTTACTTACTTGATGGTGCTGCATAGCCTTCCCGGTTTGGTGCCTTCTTTTGATAATTACTTACTTCCTTGATGATTGCTTGAATAGCTAGGTAATTTGCTTATCAACCAAACAAGTTTGAAATATAATGTTCTATTTTGGTGTTTTTCCACACTGGCTCTATTGTTAAGCTTGGGAAAGTGTGAATGGACTCGTTAGTATGATTCCTTAACTAAAGCACTGAAGCTGTCAAGCCTTGAGGAATCACACCAGGCTTCCTAGATCCACTTGAGCCTGTCAAAAGCCAGGACTGTAATCTGACTCCATACAAGCCAAAGGGAGCTTGAAGATCACATACCAACCCAAATCTGAGAAAATAAAATACTAAACTCAAAAGTACATGAAAACAAGCAGCTACTTGAAGGAGATCAGTAACAAGGCAAACAATCATTGCCATGGGGAAAATAATCCAGCTATAAAGCAGCCTGTTGCAACCACAGTCAACCTGATTCATCACTTGCCAGCCACTTCATTCACTTGATTGATGTACAAGGGACGAGTGTCTCTGCTGGCCGCACCTTTTGTTTCATGCTTTTACAGTGGAGTATTGGTTATTCATTCTGCATGGGGGGAGTGGCTACTGCTTTATTTGTTCCATTTACTGCTTCTTGATTGTGCTTTGTGGCCTTTGTTTACATATTGCTCTTGCTGAAGGTGAGGATTCTCTTCACTGATGGTTGACTTTCATCTCCCTTGCCTCACCAATTATCTTCTGAATATTTGCAGGTGGACTTTTGTCTTCACAATTTAGGGCTCTAACAGAGGTGACGAAGCCTTCTCTACTCTTTCCCCCTCCTTCTTTTGGGGTGTAATTGAGGGTTCGGTACTCTAACTTCTGTGGGCTTCTTTTTCTGCTGCTAGACATTTCATTCGGCCTTGGTGCTGGTGGGGTAATGGTTTTCACTTTCTCTGGGTGTTTCAAATATTATTTGATCTTTGGCTGGGGTCTGTTATATGCTTTGTTCTGTAGCTGTCATTTTGGTGTCCAAATGCTGTTTCTACCATTTCTCATGTCCGATAAGCAGTAGATATGTTGACATATTTTTCTTTGACGGCTTCATTTTTTGTTTTTTTCATGGCTGATATTCAGACTCCTGTTTTCTTGTGATCTTTCTAATTTTGGCTTCTCATTCATTTGTTGACTGTCCTTTGATCACCCTTGGGATTGTGCTTGGGCATTTTGCACACAGCTTCTGTTTGTTGCCCGAGGCTCTCCTCTCCTGCTGGTCTTCTTCCATGGGTCATCCCAGTTTCTTTTGTTTTCCTGAAAAGCCAGATAATGATGGGAGGGGTGGTGGCCTCCAAGAAATCAAAGTGTTGAATGTAAAGGAACACCTTTCCCTGTCCTGTTCTCTTTTCTTCATTGGGGTTGTGAAGTTTTGAACTAATGTTCCAAAGTGAGAGGTAGGCTGGCTGAGACTCCTGAGGAGACTCCAGAGCTGCTACCTGTTAAGTGTCATGTGCATTAAGGTTAAGATACATATCCTGCAGCAACAATTGTTTTATCCATTTTCCCCTGGGGTTTCTTTTCCCCAAATTTACCTTATCTATTCCTTGGTTTCTGTTGGCAATGGATATGTCTTAGAGGTTTGGTATATTGGGCTAAAGCTTGGTTGTACCAGAATTCAGAGAACTACAGGAGGCCCACCAGAAAAAAATACATTTCATTACATTCAATGCCTTATTATTTATTTATTTTTTCCAGATATTTGAGGGTTTGGTGTACATGGATTTTTCAAAGTCAGTGATGGAGAAACAAGGTTATGGCAACTACATCCATCTTGATGTTGAATTACCTCCACTCTTCCTTGCCTACCGTCCTAACCCAAGTGACTCGGGCAGAATTCACTCTGATATATTGGCACGATGGCAAAAAGGTTTGGAAAATTACACACTGTACCATAGTAGAAAATTTTTTCTATCGTAACACAAACATTTCTTGAATATTCAGAGCTTGAGTTTTTCATAAAATGGTGAACATTTTGCTGATTAACTTTGTACTGTCTAACCTCACTTATCTGGACTATATGGGAAGGACCCCCTTACAAAAATAATCTTACTAATGTTGACCAGACCACACACTAGAAGTTGAAGGGACTACGACGTTTCGGTCCGTCCTGGACCATTCTCAAGTCGATTGTGAAGAGGTAGAGAGACAGGCAATAAAAAGGCCTGTCTTACTAATTGGCAATTGTAAGATTGTCTAAAGGCAATCTTACTAATCAAAAATATAATTTAAAAGAGAAACTGAAGCATGCCTTGTTGTAGTTTGTCTTCTTTTTTGATACTGTAAATCTTGAAATGTGAAAATTTTTGTAACCCAATCTCCGGTTATCAAGATTTCTGTCCAGATATGGCAAAATTTGGTAGAAACTTATCCAGGCAAAATTTTGGCAGGATAACCCAAATAAATATTCAGTTTAGCGAAATTCAGATAAGCGAGCACATACAGTACAGTATTGGCAAAGTTACAATCATCGTCATTTTAAAAATAATGAACCTGAAAGAGATTGCTTATCTTGGTTAACCCTTTGCCTGCAACATTGTTTCTCTGGAGGAGGGCCCTCTCAGTAATTTAGTTAAATGCTGATATAGCTATCCCTTAGGCAGATATTTCAGGCCTCTTGAGACCCACCCTTATTTATCACAATGAAATTTATTAAAACATTTGTATTGGGCAAGTAAGAAAATCAGTAGACTGGCAGATATTGTCACAGCTCAAATACAACTTGGCTACAAGTATTTTTGGCAGTTCAGCTTGTTTGGGAATCTTTTGCTTCCTGTCTCTGAGGGTCTTCTGCTCCATATGGAGGATTTTTAGTACCTTCCATCATAGTTTGAGCTGTATGCCTCCATGGCTCTCGTGTGGGTGCATTTCCGAATTCTTTTTGGTTCTATAGATCACCTGTGCTCTGCAAGTTTCTCTAGTCTCTCTTCCCAGCTGTGGTGCTGGCAGACTTGCTTCAATTACTGCTGTGGGATCAAGACAATGCTCTGAGACGGATCCAGCCTTCATTGAGTTTGGATCCATTTCACCTTCATGGCCTAGGATTTTTGGGGTTCCAGCTTTCCTAGCTTGTATACAATTCCTTTTCTGTTGTGATGGCTTTGATGTTTAAGGTGTCTTTGAGAAGCTTGCCTTTTGACCAAATTGATGTCTCCCTTTTTGCCCTGACTCTGCCCCAGAATGTGGATACTTAGCGATTCCATGCGAGTCTGCTGCTGTTTTCAGTTCCGAAGGTCAAGGCAGATCATGTTTTCAGTTGGTTCCGTTGCAAGTTTGGACATGGTTATTCTTGGTTGGTGATGCCAGGACAGCTTCCCTTTCTTTTCTGCTGCCAAACCTGGCATGTCTGGCATCTTTCATTCATTTTGTAGTGTAGCACTCTGATTATTCATTGGCATCTCGGACTGTTGGATGGCAGCCTGAATATTGCCAAGGTGGTGTACCTGCTGGGCTCAGTTTGGCTGTGGGCACTCTACCACTTTGTCTGGGGAGCCCATTTTGCCTTCAGTAGAATCTTCAAGTGCAGAACTTTGAACTGGCTTGAACTCATTAGTACCAACCTACTGCCACCAGGGGGCCTGGTGACTGTGATGGCTTTGACCTAGTAGTTGGGAGCAATCTCGGTAGCTTCAAGGAGCCACAGCAGCTCGTCTAGAAAGAAGCATTTCATTACATTCAACATTTTTTTTAATAGTGTACCCATAACCCCCATGCTGCTTAGCTTTTAACTCTTAAGCTGCTACAGCCTTAATAGCTGTCAACACTGCTGTGCGCAAGAAATAAAAAATTCAAATTTTTTTTCGTCTTATAAAAGTGTTCATTTGTGTTCCCTGGCATGTTTTGTTCACCATAACTAACCACTAAGTTGGTATGGTGAGTCAAAACAACAACAACGAGTGACCTCCACACACCAGCCAGCAAATGCCGCCACCTTCCCTCCCTCAAAAACACCTCACTCGCCAACATTCCTACTCCCACCATAATGTTTTTGCTATTATTCATTATATACAGATGTTATATATAAGTATCTACATGTTTTGTTCACCATAACTGCACAACTAAGCTGGTATGGTGAGTTCAGACAATAATAGAGGTCGCCACAGTCCACCATAATGTTTTTGCTATTATTCATTATATACAGATGTTATATATAAGTATCTACATGTTTTGTTCACCATAACTGCACAACTAAGCTGGTATGGTGAGTTCAGACAATAATAGAGGTCGCCACAGTCAGCTGATGCTCCCTCCAAAATAGTTGCCAGGTGATGGTGATGCCAGGACAGCTGGCATGTCCAGAACCAAAATGGCTCCTCCCAACATACTCCTTTTGCTGTTATTACACTGTATATATACATTATATTTAAGTACCTGTATATACATTTGTGTTCACCATAGCGAACCACTAAGTTGGTATGGTGAGTCCAGACAATAACAGGTTGCCACACAGAGTCAGCAGATGACGCTACCTGCCTCCTCGCCAAGATTACTCCTCCCACCATTACTCACAGCACTAATTATCACCACAATCCTGCTCTTATCAGAATCCTGGTCATTTTTATCACAGTCAGGGGTCTTCTCTAATACTATCATCGCTAAATAATAGCAGGTACATGTATATTTTGACATTTTTAGGCGATGCTGTGGTCACAAGCTAAACAGCAGTGCTGTTAGCTCATGCTACGTGCGCCAGGCTCACTCAGTACTGAAGCTCTCACACCCGGGAATGTTACCCACGATTTTTTTTAAATGGCATCTATTTACTAGCGCCCTGAGGAAGCTTGTGTAAACCCTGTGTAACTGCGGGACATTTAAATCGTGTGTAGCACCCTCAGTTGTATGTACGATATGCGCAGTTCAGCAACATTTACTCAAATTAAACATATACAGTATATACAATTTGTGCAGTTTAAGGGTCAGTAGCTCCCCATCCCTGCCCATTGTCCCACCTTAAAAGAATTTGGGTGAATTTTAGCCAGTGTGGTTCATGAATGAACTGGTTTGCTCGCCAAGGTTTTGGGTTGCCTGAACTGCCATCTGGTGGCAAGTGAGTGTTACCAAAGAGTGATATTCCCATTGTAATAATTATCATCATGAGGGTTACAAATGTTTGTAAGTAGTGGCTTGTTTTGTAGCACTGGTTTGCTATCTTGTGAATTTTCTTTAGTTCTGTGATCTCTGATTCCTGATCTCTAAATTTCTTTGAGGGGGGGGGGGGCAAATTCTGGTTCTGGCTCCCAGTGGGCTCTCCTGGGTCATTTAGAGGTCAGGTGCATTTCCCAAGGCTAAAGACATTTACAAGTTGTAGCATCGGGGAAGCTACTAAAGGCCTTTAGCTACTAAAGGCTCACTAGGAAAAGGCATTTTATGAATTTCAATGCTGAATTTTAATGAATGATTATAAAACTAATTGGTAATCAATATTCTTATTTGCAGGGGATTCAGAGGTTATAGAGGGCATGCAGAAATTTGCAGAACTAACTTGTCTAGCTACTACAGCACTGAAGAGTGCAGACTGGAGTACACTGGCACATTTGATGAATGAAAACTTCAACTTACGAAGGCAGTTGTATGGTGATGCTGCTCTTGGTGAAGAAAACCTTCTTATGATCAACATTGCCAGGCGTTTTGGTGCAGCGGTTAAGTTTCCTGGAAGTGGAGGAGCAGTTGTTGGACTCCTTCAGGACAGGGCAAAAATGGTGAGTACTAAAAAAATAGCCAAAACTCTAAGATAAACTTTCTGAGCAGACTCGCAAAGTTTTTCATAAAGTAAGATTATATAAGTCTATATTGGCCTCTACTTCTTACTACTGTATTTATGTAAAACATTTACTAACAATTGCATAGCAGTAAATAACGGCACATGTTTCTTCTAAATGTTTTCAATTGTGTTTTAAGCTTCTAGTGCACTCCTCTGTAGTAGAAATCTTAATTGGTAGGTTCTTCATTTGTACGGACATGGTTTTTTAAACAAGTCATTTTTTATTTTTCAGGCAGAAATGAGAGAATGTTACCAGAACAGTGGTTGTGTAGTAGTAGACGTAATTCCCAAAAAACCCGATGTTATGTTGCCATACCTTGACCCTTTAAATCCTTGAAGACATCAAAACTGTCATGTCGCCTGTGTGCACGGAAAAAAAAAATAAAAAAAATAAAAATACGTGTGTGTGTGTGAAAAGTAAGGAAAATGCAAAAAGTACACGCCTGGTTTTTTGCCTGTTAGAAAGCAGCTGGAAGTCATTGGGTCTGTCAACACGAGATGTGCAATTTGACCACTCATCATAGGGGGGTGAGGAGACTAGAGTTCATGTATCATGGTTTTTTTGTTCATGGATTCACTTATATAATTTTTTGTATTGAATAAACTAATACTGTAACTCATTTTATGTACATTTAATTGCCAAAAGCAAAGATAAGAGTACTGTATATATACTGTATGCACGTCAAAACCTCAAGGGTTTTGACGTGCTGTTATGAAGGGAGCTCACATGATAGCCTGGGAGCAGTGAGAATTGTGTCGGCCCCATCTAGTGTTGTACATGCAAGGAATGTACCATGTAGGGTACCTGTTCAGGTCATCAAACCACCATCTGGAGGGGGTCGCTGTCAAAAATATCACAGTACAAGTACAGTAATTTTATATTTTTGTGTTGCCCATTATCTTTGTATTCGTATCAAAGAAATCTGAATAATTTTCAGTAGTTTGTTTAGCTTTGTCATATAGTGATGGCAGCAGTAACACTTCATGGCCTAAATGCTCTGTGGTGTATCCCACGATACAAGTGTACCATACAGCTTAACCCCCAAAATGCTGTTATAATCATTTATTCATCTCCTCGGCCACTGTGGTTATCATTTGGTGATTTTTATTATTATTACTTTGCTTTATATAAATTATTTAAATATGGTTTTAATACATTTACATGAAAGTAACAAAGTTTACCAAGACCCATGAAAATGTTTTTGATGCTTTGTAATCACTTACTATGAGATGAGAACAAATTACAATTTGGTCTTTCTGTCTAGTGTTTGAATCTATTCCTGGATGACATCAGACAACAGCAGCCAAGGAGTGGGTTGCAAGACACTTCCTTAAAGTTATGCCAGGAACAGATTTATGTTCAATACAGGTGTACACATTATTTGTAGACCTAGATACAGCACTCGCCATTTTTGTCTTGTGTATATAGAACAAATCCACAGGAGCCTTGATGAGGGATGTGTATATAAATAAAGTTAGTTTACATAATTATCAAAAGAAGGCGCCAAACCAGGAAGACTGTTTAGCACCATCTATGTCGCAGAACAGTCTGCCACAAACGTAAAAACAATCCATTTTGAACATTACTCAAACCCTGTCCTCTAACCCTGCATCACTTTCAGCAACTACAAATGACTTGTCTACATGGACCTCACCACCAGGCTTTCTCCTACTGTGCATGAAACCGGAATGCAAACAAAAAATAGTTTTCGTACATGCAAACGTATCGTTCTATAACATTGTTTATTTTTGTGCACATTCAATTACAATTTTAATGATAGTTGCACATTAAGGATCAAGTGAAATTTTAATATTTTTATTCCTTTATGTATCATTTCTGTTAACTTGGGTATGATTCAAATATTACATCCTTAAAAAACAAAAGCCATCATTTACATTCAATTTTTCCTTCAGATATGAAGTCTTCAGTTGCTGCATTTGACATTTTCCTGAAGTCCTTTAAACACTGAACAGTATTATAGTTGTTTTTTTGCATATGGGATTGCATATGGTCCACTAGATCAGTTTTGTTTAAAAATCCTTTCAGGCATTTGGAACATCGATATGGATGTTTTTTGCTATGAAGTTTTATGTGATTAGATAAAGCAGCATTTCTTAAAAAGCCTTTAGAACACACTAAACAGTTGAATGGTTTATCTCCTGTATGACCTTTTATATGTTCAATTAGACTTGCTTTTATTGGATAGCATTTCAAACATATTGAACACCTAAATGGCTTTTCTCCTGTATGAACTGCCATGTGCTTAACTAGAGAGCCCCGTTGTTTAAAGGCTTTCCAGCACTCTGAACACTCAAAAGGTTTCTCTCCCGTATGAATTGGCATGTGCTTTACAAGTGCAGATTTTACAGTAAAACTTTTTTGACACATTGTACAATGATATGGTTTCTCTCCAGTATGAGTTCTCATATGAGATGTCAGATGGCCTGTTTGCTTGAAGCTTTTTTGGCACACTGAACACTGGTACGGCTTTTCTCCTGTGTGAATTCTCTGATGCTTTTTGACAGCAGATTTATCTCTAAAGTCTCTCAAACACACTGAACATTGATATGGTTTTTCCCCTGTATGAATTCTCATGTGTTTTGTTAGGGAAGTACTACATAAGCAGTACTTTAGACAAACTGAACACTGATACTGCTTCTCTACTATATGAGCTCTTGTATGTTTTTTCAGATAAGATTTATATTTAAAGTCTTTAAAACACACTAAACATTTATGTGGTCTTTCCACTGTATGACTTATCATGTGATGTGTTAGGTTACCACTTGTTGAAAAACATCTTGGACACTTTGTACATTGAAATGGCTTTTCACCTGTGTGAACTCTCTTGTGCTTTGATAAATTAGCTCTAAATGAAAAGCATTTCTGACACACTTCACATTGATACTGTCTCTTTTCCATAGCTACCCTATTTGCTTTAAAAGCAGACTTTCTTAAAGTTTTGCTAACTATTGAAGGAAAAATTATATGAACTACCATGTGCTTGTATTATTAGTGCTTGCTTGCTTTCATTGAAATTTCATGTAACAAATACAAATATTTCAGATAAATCATAAATGTATTTTATTGGTCCTGCTTAATAGCTTGATTTCTATCAAAAAACTTTTGTAAACAAATTTCCAAACCACATTGCATGCATCTTTTAATCTGTAAATTTTCCTTTATAAACCAAAGACATGTATTTACATTAATTTAGAGTATATATGTATACTGTATGTACATTTTATAGCAATGATGAAGCTAGTTCTAACCAGTGCCATGTAGGTCCTGTAACTTCAACCTTTATTAAAAAAAATCAATGCTAACTGTATTTGGTTAGAATTTCAGTAATTGATCACATGCATTTCTAAACATGTAATATTTCTAATCAAACTAAAAATGGATGTCGTTAAAAAGATTACAATGTTATGATGGTACTTTTAGGTTTATTTAAATGAGGAAAATGAAAACATAAATTGGTAATTATATGATGACTAGGAAAGAATTCCTTCAAATGTACATATATATATATATATGAAAGGATACCTGTGCAGTCATGAAATAAAATTCCTTTGAACAGCCACTGTGTGGGAGACTTAATGAACAATACTGTATTCAGATTAAATGATTCTATTAATTCTATGGAGAAGTTAAATTGATTGCTTCCCTGGAACATGAGTAAATAGACTGTACATTAACATTTTTATACTGTACAATGCTTTGTCACTTCCTCTTAAATGAGAATTACTCTCACTGCATTAGATACTGCTACTGTTAGTGCAGTTCAGTACTGTTAATAAGTCAAATTTTACTACAATGAGTAATAATTGTGCATGACTGGTGAAATGAAGTAAACTTAAACACACCGAGACCATATGCAAAAAAGAACTAGTTAAGATGAGCTTGTGGATGTTAATGTTGACATTATATTTATTTCAAGTGTAATATAATTTAACATGACATTGACACAATTTAGACTTGACATTTAGCCATGAACTTCAGCTTGATGACACTTGAGTATTAGGACTGGGTGTGTATTACTTTCTCTGTGGTGATCTGTAAAAAGAAGACATTTAACAATCTGAATCTTATATAACGTCTACTGCTAAAATATTCAGATTATCAAATACTATACTCTAAAGTTAGTTTCTTTTGCAATACACATTGTACAATGCATACGCTACATAAATTTATCTATACAGTACTAAAAACACTGGAGATAATGACTTCATTATTGTTGTTAGCCACAATATTTTAATTTTATGACAGTCATTAGGATAACAAAAACATACCTAAAAATATTCATGTAAGGAAATAAATTAGGGTCTCCTTATATATTCTCTCCTAGCAGAATTGATTATCATAATAGTAGGGGGGAAGGGTTTAATCCTTCAATGTACAGGACAAGGCTTCACAAAACTTTGCAAGGTGGACTCTCCATGGGAAAAGGTAGTACAATACAAAGGAGACACATGCAGCAGTGTACCTAGAGAAAAACTTACAAACATGCCATCCTTGCAGTAAAAGAAAGTAAAGAAGGATGGAGGGTAGAAAGAGCCTAAGCTACTCTGTCCTTTTGAGATGTATCATATTGTCTCAATAAATGTACTTGAACTTGAAGAAGGAACAGGACTGACAAAAAAGGTAGTAGTCAAGGTACAGCACAGGTGGGAATAGGGGTATTGTATGGCCCATGTAAAGTAACAAAGATAATACAGATAATAGCAAATCATATAAGGGGCACTGGTTTTGACATACACGCTCTGAATAGACAAAACATAAAGCAACAGAGCTGAGGCACAAACTAATATGATGCAAAGCATCAAACTGTTAGTAAGTGGGACTGTTATAGTCTAGCTTAGACAGTACAAGTGCAATAAAGGAGTATTTGCCTATTAGCCCCCCCCCCCAGAAGTATGAAACAAGACTTGGAGTAAAATAAGAAATGAAAGTGATATGGGATAATCAAGACAAGTGGGTGTAAAAAGGCCAACTCCTAAGAATTTAGCACTAACCTTGTGCACAGAGACAGTGTTACCATGCCATGGGATTGTAAGATCATCCACTCAAAGCAACAAAAAAATGCTAGAGAGAAGAGAGGAATGACATTCATTCAGGGCTCTGGTATATTTATTGCATCCGGCTTTTAAAGCACCAACAGTGAATGATATATTAAGCTTGAATGATACTTTGACAGAATGAAGGCCACTTACTGTGTTCGTATCTATGATGACTTGACATCACCTGTAATGAGATCCAACAATTCCTTAATTAGTTAACTACAAGTTGCAGCAAGATAAGTTCACTGTATATTAAAGAAATTTATGAAATGCTGCACCAAGTACTGTATTAAAATGCTGTACCAAGTATTAACCAAGGTGTTCCCATAAAGTTAACCTAACCGAACTTCACAAGCCATAAGATTTCTCGTTTTTGCAGCTTAATCAGACTACGAGTTTGTTGAATAACACAACGACAATTGGTACCAGCTATAAACTATGATAAAATACTTAAAACTTATCTATGTGTAGCATTGGTTGATGTAGCTCTGGCACAAAGACTTGATGAAGGTAATTCAACAATGCTACTTTCTCCCTTTTAACCCTTAAACACCAACTATGGAGAAATGGTCATCCTCTGAACATGGTCATATTCTGAACCAGAGCAGATGGAATCAAAACAAAGAAGGCGGATGGGACAGGATCGTCAATGGACACAGCAAAGGAGACAGATAAACTTCAAAGGTTTTACTAAGAAACAAATACAGGAAAGTGGTTTTCTAGGTAAGTTAGTGATGATTGAAGATTTGCTGAAGGCTTATAAATGAACATTTGATAATTTAGAACAAGAAAACTAAGATCTCAAGAGCCAGGTTAATACTTTATCAGACAATTTGTTGCAGCAGAAAAAGGAAATGGCCAGCTTGACTGACAAAGTAAGAAAACAGGAATGACACATCAAGAAACTAGAGAAAGAATATGAGATATGAAAAATCAAGATAAAAGAATTTGAAGGAATAAACAAAAAAGATTGATATATATGGACAAGAATTAAGATAAACTGTACAGGCAAGTAATTTCTAAAAGAAAATCCATGAGTAAATCAAATGGAAGAAGTTACTAGAGGATTATAAAAATGCGAAGAGGAAATGAAAAAAACATGTGTGTAAGTTATAAAAGATAAAGATACAATCAAAGAAGTATGTTTGAAAGCCAAGAACAGAAATGAAGTCAGGATCAGACATTTGACAGGCTATTACAAAAGAACTGGTTATTAGTAGTAAATTAGTACAGAATACACCACAAAGAAATAAGTATAATAATTTTTTAATGTTTAGAAAAGGAGATACCAGTTTGGGTTGACACAGCAACAGAAGAGGGAAAAAAATCATTGAGAATATAGTAGGTATTGTATAGAGGAAGGTCATTTTCCAGTCAGTAAAGGAAAATGTTAGTGATTTTTGGAGAATATTTATTTATTTATATGCAGTATACAGTGGTTTTCAAATTTTATCCGTTCCCAGAGAAGGTTCATATTTGGAGACCAGCACTAGTGTGCACAGAGATAGTTCTGTGATGAATCTCCAGAAAACACTTTTTTCTTAATATCTATGAAGTTTGTACATAACAGCATCTATTCTTGTCATGTAAGGAATATCTCCTTACAATCATACCATGAATTTTACATTAATAAAAATATTTTAAAATTCAAAACTAAGCATCTGAAGACCAGCTTAGCAATCAATAATCTATGCCCTGCAGCAAAGATCTGTCCAAGACTATATAAAGCCTCTCTTCCCAAATATCAAACCTGAAAATATGAACTTCCCTGTAACCTTATGTTATATTATATTATAATATATATATATATATATATATATATATATATATATATATATATATATATATATATATATATATATATATATATATATATATATACAGCATATATAAATGTAATAGATTCAAAAACAATCTATTACAGATTCTTTTTGGCAAATATCAGAGCTCATTGGTCAAACAGTCAATAGTCATTTAACTTTTTGTTCTCCACTGTCAGGTGCAGAAAAGATTTTTGTTCTCCACTGTCAGGCTTATGAAAGTTTACCTACCCAAGGGCAAGCCTGTCCATACAGTCACCTAATTAGGGTACCCTCAAACTGTACGGATACAAGTCATATCATACCAAACACTGTACACCAACAAATTTTATAACCTAACCTTATCCAACTTTGCATAGCCTAATACAATTATATACAGTATAGTGTAAAGGTTCCAAAATTAGAAAATGAGATTCAGTCAATGCATGTATATGATTTGACCATACACAAAATAATATCAGGTGTTTTGGCAAAGTTCATTTTCTAATTGTTAAAACTATGCATATTGTTAATTAGGTTAGGCTAGGTTGAATTTGGTTAGATTTGGTTGGGTTTGGTAGATTTCAAACCATTGGTGGACTATCTTAGGTATGAAGTTACATATATCCTACCCAACAGTTACTGTCCAAACCTAATGGTGTTTCACCCAAGTGATAAACACATGCACCCTCCAATACATCAATCATCCAACAAGCTGTGAGGCTTTATGGGCTATTCATGCCCGTGCAACCTCTTGGGTAGCTTCAAATCATATCAAATCAATCTGTGAGGCTGACCCAGAAGTTACATCTACAATGTTCTCTATAGCACAGTGGTGTATGTCCTGAAAGCTCACAACCGAGGTACCCAGGTTCAATCCCTGGGCAGGACAGAAAATATTGGGTACATTTCCTTTTACCTGATGCATTTGTTCACCAAGCAATAAAATGGGTACCTAGGATTTCGAGAAAAATTGTGGGTTGCATCATAGGAAAGGTCAGAAGTTAACCAAGAGATCCTGATAATCCTAAATACAGGTTTCCTCTTCCCCGACGACGGAAATTTAAATGTTTTATGCTTTTGGTCAGTGCACAGAAGAGTGCGTTAGTCTCCTTTAAGCATCTTCATACACTGCTAAATCTTACTGTTTTGATATATTTCCTCTAACCACATTAAAGAGTAAGAATTGTGATGCATTTTAGTAGTACAGTGATGTAAATACGTACCTTCCAATGGGAGATATAGTCCATATGGAGGCGACAATGACAGGGGGTGTTCCCCCGAGGTATTGTTGTTGTCGTTGCGGGGTTAGGGGCGGCTACAGTCCGGCCGTCGCTCCCCCGCGAGCCGGGGAGACACTCTCCAGCCCGGAGGATATACGTCCCTAATCACCGGACAAAATTGAACTTTATGCACTACAGCAAACAAATGCATTTGCAGGGCAGGTGCTCGGAGACACATTGGCGTCCTCCGGGAAGACGTCGACAGCTAACTGGAAGGATATCAGTCACTTTCTTTTGTATTAGTATTAAGCTATTAGTATTAAGTTCATCTAATATTCCCATCTCACAGGATGGTTAGTCATACATGCAATCAGGGGAGAAAATATCAGCCTCAATACAAAACAAATCAACTCTCACTAAAAATCAGGAGAGAACATGAAATGAAAGACTGATCTATTAGCCTCCACTAGCAAAATCCTTGTACACCACAAAATCTGGGTGTATGAAGTAATTACAGACCTCATAGTACCTCATACCATTTGATCTGAAGACACTTATGACAGGGCAATCACAGATATAGTGTTGGAGAGTATTTCTGGCTCTTGTTCATATAGTTTACAATTGGAATGTTCACCATCGGGGAAATCATTACCTGCAGCCACCTGCCATAGATATCGATATCCCAACCTAATCCTGACAATTACAATGTCACACTGTCTAGTTAAAATTTTATGTTGCCCGCACATATAATTCTCGGTTTTAAACATGTCATAGCTCTTTATACTCGTGGTTAATCTGGCCTTTGTGTGTCAGTGACTGCTCTTCTGTCTTCCCTAATCTCCTGATTGCAGATTTTGCAGCAGAGATTGGAGTGCCCATATCCAACTCAATTTCAGGCTTATCACATGCAGTTTTAGCTGTCTTGTCTGTGTCATCATGCTGGACAAGACCTATGTGAGATGGTATCCATACAAATGAGACACTGAAACTCTTGCTTTTTGCATTAATAATGTTGTATATAATGGATGTTACAACATTCCTGGTGTCTATGGATCGCACACATATGTTGACCAAACCACACACTAGAAAGTGAAGGGACGACGACGTTTCGGTCCGTCCTAGACCATTCTCAAGTTGATAGTTGACCATTCTCGACATATTTCAGCCTCGTTGTGACTCGTCGACTGCATCGCACACATATTTTTACCATTTTGGATAAAACATTAATACGTTTCGTATACATACCATTGCTCAATATTAAAACCAGAATACAATGCTATTAAAGGTCAAACTAAAGGTTTACAAATCCCGTAGCTGATGATAAGGTTTTATACCATGCCTGTTTGACCAGTATGGGTTACATCTTGGGGGGGGGTCAGTAATTCGTCCTTGGGGGAGGGGACCTCGAAATAAGCCTAACGTGTATGAATACACGCTGTCTTCCTGCCCCCCGACACAATGAATTAACATATGTTCATTTTCTCTTGAACAATGTTTGTTACCTTATTTCTAGTTTAGTATTAAGTATCTTCCTTATCAAAGTAATCAAATCTTTAGAGAACAATCCTTTTTATCTTTAAACTGAATTATTTTAAGTTATGCCCGAAACTCTTTGCGTATTAGTGGCCTTATTAAATACACAATATTCAGAAAATCTCTAGACAAAGAAAACAATACTTGAGTCTCCCCATTTATCGTCCATCAAAGAAAATGTAAACGCCATCTTTGTACCAAAAGCGAGATTAACATAATCACAATAATATCCATTATTGCTACTATCGTGCCCATAGAATGCACTTTCCACGCAAATTATACGTGTCATATAGAAGATAACTCTTGAACACTAGCATCAAGAGTCAAAGCAACCCAGCAGGAGTGTGGTGTCTTGAGAAGGCGTAGAACCCGGCACACGCAGCGAGACGAGAAACCCTTATGCAAGCTACACGTATTGCATACGAGTGACAGCTTATCGGGAGGAGAAACATTCACTCAAACTGTACGTATCATACGGAAGGTTCTGAAAGTAAATCCACACCACTATACTCCTCTAATCACAACTCTTTAAGACGGTATCCTTACAACACCAATGAAATTTTTTTCTTCCAAGGAATGTGTCGAACAATGTTACACTCAATAATATTGTAAACATAAACATATTAATTTAGGCAAGACTAATAGGAATCAGGTAGTTTGTTGGACTCATAGGCAGGTACGTCGCCTGAAGCCACTTATACGCTGAGCTTTTCGGGCATCATTTAAGAAAGAATTTAAAAGACTTAAAATCAATGAGATAAAAAATAATAATGAATTGAAGTAGAGAAAGAAAAAATAAAATTACAATTATTCCAGGATGGACAATACAGTAAGAATTGTAACAGAACAAAAGATTGTAATTTTACAGAATTACAAAGAGGAGGCATAAATTTTTTATTACATTTTAAAATGTTTACATGGCAGATAACAGTAGCAGACCAGCTTCAAGTTTATAATTAATGTTCAATAACAGCAGAACATTGGTTGACATTTAGGAAGTAAGGTAGGTTACATAGAATTCACTAGGTTGTCTGTAGTTTCTCTTACCCGATTTACCTGAGGGCTACTAACCCTAGTGACCTCGACGAGAACAGAATGCCGGAGGCTTGTCGAAGGTCCCACTTCATTTGCATTACTTGGTCCCATTAGTCATCTCCAGTGAAGAAGTTTAACACTTTCATGGATACAGTATTGCTCTCAAGAGTATGTTATGTGCTCGTAATTTTGGGCTGTTGAAGTTGGTGCAAGTATCATGGGCATTCTAAACATTTATTCTTTCTTCATTTTTTTTATCAGGTTATTGTTTTTCTTCAAGGATTGCAGTATTGGCATTTTAATACAAAAGTGTCCCAAGTAGTGCACTGTCATTGAAGTTCCTTGTAAAGCCAATTTATTGCATCTATGGTTGGTTAGATAAAATGATTTTGCACATTAAAAGTCTGAGTGCTAGTTTTAACTCTTCTTCCTTAGATTTCACCAGCTGTAGATCCTCTTATCAGGAATTCCTGTGTACTTGCCAGAGTGCCATCATCGAGGAATCAGATGTTGAGATCACTGGTTAACCTGCTTGTGACCTCCCTAATAGTTATGTGACAAGGGGAGTTTGTTCTGCTTCTAATGTCACATCTCTTTTTAACCAAATTGAAAGCATTTTTAAAATCTAGTTTAAGTGCTGCTTTATTATCAGGAGAGGTCATTATATAAGCTCATGCTGCATGAGCTGATGCTTCACTCCCATAAGGAACACCAAAACCTAGTTGATGTTCTCGAAGCATCATGGCAGCTTCTGTATGGATGCTTCTGATAGTAGCCCTGGCAGTGAGGTGGTGAAGTGTGTTACCCACACTAATAGGTCAGATTCCACCATCCTTCTTCAGAGCATATTGGGATGCCCTGAGGTAATCAGGGTGTTTCACACACAAAAGTTGATTGGAGGCTCGCCTTGGTCAAACCTTTCATTGAGAATAATTATCTGTTAATTACATGCTACACTGATTTGCTAATGTTGCTTCCCCATTAAAGAAGCAATAAGTGAAAAAGAAAAATTCACCTTGGCTCAGTGTGGCTTTCACCTTTTTGATAATTTTCACTGATTGTCAACCACAAAAATAGCACTCTAGATGGTGTTGAAGCAGTTTCATTCCTTCATTCTGCTTACACAGCAGAGACTTTTTACACTACAAGGATAGAGTTGAATGAAGGCTGCAGTAGTTATTCTGAGTCTTTTAAGCTTAGCATGATTAAATAACTGCATTGTTATGGCATGTAACCAGAGGTGAATAACTGCTTCTACCTGGCTTAAGTATTGTTTAGTATGTACAGTATATTGTAAGAGAAGCATCCCCAGAATGGCTGATAATCTGAATGTTGTCATTGCAGTGAAATATTCACACAAGGTTCTGATTGGCTAACTCTTTCCTTTTCAGGTTATCCTCACACTGGCAATACACAGCCAGAGCTAAGATACTAGTACTGTATTATCATCAAGCTCAAGTCTGTGTCAGAATACTGTACAAGAGAAAAAATAGTAAATTCCAAGTTTGATAAAAGCATTAGAGGGTAATGTGGTTATTTAGTGTTTGTAATTTGGTTGAAGACTTTGACTCTTGATAGTTTATGCAGTGTTTTTGCCATTAAATATTAGTCTGTTCTGCTGTCTGGAAAGCCAGTTATTATTTAATTTCTATGAAAATAATAATAATAGATTAATTTAATGTGTGCTTTGTTGCACACAGTCTCCACACATAGCAGTTGAAAGTCATTATTATACAATGATAATGTTCTTGACTTTATTTTCCAGGTTCAGCAGTCTCTTATTTACAATTTTGAAAGTACTAACTTTTATCAATTAATTGATAAAGCGATTGGCTATCAGTCCTCTTTTAATATTAATAGGAACAATTTGCTAGAAACTTTATTTCACTTAAATATATATTAACATGAGACAAATATTTATGCATGTTGTAAATGTGTCTAGAATGTAAATTCATAGTAATTATTTTAGTAATACATGTTTTTGTTAAGAATTAATAGTGAGAAACTCAAGAAACTAGAATTTATATTCAAGAAATTACCTGTGTATAGTGTTTTAAGATAATGTTTAAAACATTTGAGTGAATTTCTGTACAGGATATTTATTTTACATTGGATAGAGAAAATTTCAATGCTTTGCATTTTTAAATTAAACATAAAATAGGTTTAGTAAGAAGAATTCAGGCAGAAGAAACACTTATCAGTGGTCAATGTTTAAAAGACTTCTTCAATAGATTTGATCAAATTTGAGAGTTCATCTAGAAGATAAATCATTCCAATGTTTGAGTATAAGAGTCTTCTCTGAGAGTGTCTGGGTTTGCAAAGAACAGATACATTATCAAAACTATAAAAAAATCTTTTATCAGTAATATAAAACATGAAATTTCATTCATGAAACAAATTACAATATCTCTTTGTAATTCACAAAGTTTTTAGTGCTTCAAACTTTCCAAGAAAGTCTACTACAGAGTTTTATACAAATATGAGTGTTCATACAGAAAATAAGTCACATCAGTGTCAGGTATGCACAAAAGCATTTTCTTGTGGTTCTCGTCTAGCAGTACATTATAGAGTGCACACAGGAGAGAAACCAGAACAATGTTCAATATGTATAAAATTCTTCAAGGATAGGTCATCCTTGGCAAAGCATATGAGAATTCATAGGGAAGAAAAACCATATAAATGTTCAGTGTGTCATAAAAGCTTTAAACAAGGAAGTCACCTAGTGACACATAAGAGAGTTCATGCAGGAGAGAAATCATATCACTGTTCAGATTGTGAAAAATCTTTTACATTTAAATGTTCTCTAATAAAACATATGAAAATTCATGCAGGAGAAAAACCATATTGTTCTGTGTGTTCAAAATGCTTTTCAACCGAATCTGATTTAACAAATCACAACATCAGAATTCACAGTAAAAAACAACCATATCGCTGTTCAAAGTGTCTAAAAGGCTTTTTGTTTAAATCAAAACTAGTAAGACATATGGTAATTCATGTACAAGAGAAAAACCTTAGGAATGTCAAGCAATCTAAAAAACTTACAAAAATCTTGTCTAATAAAACATATGAGGACTTGGACTCTAACAGGAAAAGTTCGGTGTAGTTTTAAGTTTATTGGAGAAAATATCTTCATCAGACTTGGCTTAATAATATAGCAATAACAGAATAAATCAGCAGTTAAATAGAATTAAATGTTAATCTAACCAGGCATTCAATTACCACCTTTGTAGCTCAGTGAGGAAAGTTTGTCAGTTTGTGTATTTAGAATATTATCTGTTGATGAAAATAAACAAAAAACAGATAAAGGGAGAGTTTAATTGGAGTGCTAAACTATTTGTATGTTGAGTCATACCTAAAAAAGAAATATAATTCATTGCATGTAAAAGAAAGAACAGTACTGCAGTATTTGGCTAATGAATGCCTGAAGTAACCTTTGTTATCACACCTGTTGAGATACAATTACCTGCTTAACACTTTCGCTCGGGGATGACGCAGCATTGCGTCATCCGTTTACTGGCGGTAATGCCGGGGATGACGCAGCATTGCGTCATCCACTTTAAAAATTCGCCAAAAATCAGGTTTGTATCCGATTTTTTGGGGACTGGTTTTAAAATGTGCGCCGATGTCTTCCCATTTCCTTTGTTGAGCCTCGTGGCCCTCAGGCGGCTTGGCACACGCCGTGGGCCCATTGTCTTTGCTCCACTGTTGTGACCAATGTCGTCTCCCCTCGCATCTCAAACGTGTGAACATTTCGGCTATTTTCCGTGGCTATATTTCTTACTGCGGCTTTAGAAACTATCTACGCTTACTCCACGATGGATAGTAATCATGAACAAGGCCCTTCCAGGAAGAAAATTGCGAAAGAAAGGCTTGAAAAGGGTGGGAATTGGGAGTGTAGTAGGAAGGCCTCTGAGCGCTCACTCACGGCTAACGTGTGGCCCGTCTTCAACTCGTCGGCGGTTGGAGCGTGACCAGGTGTTTTTTTTTATATGCTAATGTTCCTCTAGAGAATTTTATTACGAACCCATTGAGACCAAAATGAAAGACCTAGGACAAAAATTGAGGTGACCAGAGTGAAAATAGTGAAAACATTTTATCCCGTTTGCGCGCTCCCGGGTAACTCGTTCGCACTTTCTCTGTTTGCTGCGGGTAATTAGCCGGGCTTTTGGAGTTTATATGCATTTAGTGCTGTAGAGAATTTTATTGCGAACACAATGATACCAAATTTATTCTCGTAGAAGGAGAATTGAGGTGACAAAGTTGAAGAGAGTATACACTTTTCGGAATTAACGCGCGCTTCCGTGACACGCTGGGGCCCATATCGCCCTGTCGAGGGGTGGCGCGCGGGGTGAGCGAAAGTGTTAAAATGCTTTATTGTACCTATGAGAGATACGCAGCTAATTTATTAAAATAAAAAATTTAGGTGAGGTGAAGGCATTAAGGATTTGACAATACAATGTATATATATATTTCTTGTGGTGTAGTATTTAGTCGCTGTAGATTCTGTACACATCCGTCTTACCATTGATCCAGTGGTAAGAGCTCCCTTATTGCTTCTCAGAAGGTAGGTGGATAATAAGTGTGTATGTAATTACGTAAGTGTAGTTACAGATGAGAGCTACGCTCGTGGTGTCCCGTCTTCCCAGTACTCTTTGTCGCATAACGTTTTGAAACTACTGACGGTTTTGGCCTCCACCACCACTTCACTTAATTTGTTCCAATCGTCTACCACTCTGTAAAAGAGAACTTTCCGATGGTTTTTACCACCTTTGTTTCCTTAGTTTGAATCTGTGATATCTTGTTCTTGAAGCTGCAGGTTATGTCAACGATATATTCGTATGTGTTAATGATGAAAACATTGGTGAGGCTTTGTAGTAAGCTTCAAGAAGTCTCAGGCATAATTAAGGTTAACAGTAGAGCAGAAGGTAGAATACCATTCCTTAACGTTCTAGTGGATAATACTTTGGGTAGATTCATCACAGATGTGTACTGTAAATCAACTGATGTGGGTCAATGTATGAGCAGTAAGAGTGAATGTACATGAGAAAAGTGTCATCAGTGTATATACAGTATAGGGCATGCAGGTTACATCTACTCTTCTTGACAGCTCTTGCATCATGAACTGAAATGTATCCACCAAATACAGGAATTGTGAATAATGATTATAATGATGCAGCAATTGACAAAGTCATAAGTAAAATACTAAGTCACCATTACACTGAGAATAACTGCCCCCAGATGAAGACATTGTAATGTACTATACAAATACATTTATTCAGGCTTATAAGAATAATGATAAGGCAATGCAGGATATAATTTACAAATTGACAGGAAATTGTAAACCTTATGGTGAAATTCCTATCATTTACTATAACAACCCTGGTACAGCTTCCCTTGTTATGAAAACAAAATTTCTGCCTCTGACAAACAAAAGTGTTCTAATGTAGTACAGTATATGAATATATATGCAATTTTGCACACTGCTCCACAACATATGTTATATTGGACACATTATTAATACTCTGAATAGGCATTTCACAGTTCATATGCAGAAAGGAGGAATTAAACAACAACAACTGTGCCTTGTGAGCTATTTGTCTAGGGTCAAGTCCTGGCCAGGGAGGATTGTCTGGCTATCTATCCTTAATTGTTCACCTCTGTTCACTCAGCAGTAATTTGGTTATCTAATTGTTAACTAACTGGGGGGCTATTTTCCAGTGAAAACTAGTGGGTAAGGCTTACCCACTAGAGCTATGGGAAGGAAAAGCTCTGAGCCTGCTAACAGGAGTCCGAAATCATTTGTTTCTGTACTCGCCTGTGTGAAAAAAAAGTCTTGAATCATCAGGACATCATACAGGACACCACAGTCATCACATACACCAGTGACTGAAGGAGCCTATGAACACCTGAAGCTATCTTTATTTGCAAACTTATCCCATAAATTAACATTCAAATGAATTTAACATTGAGCATTCAGTGTTAGATGGCTTTTTCTTGATCTAGAGAGAAGATACCTGTCTTGTTAAACAACTATCACCTGACTTCACAGTTTGTTGCTCTCTATACTTAAGGACTACTGTACTAATTTCCAAGGATGAGTATGATGGGATGAGGTGAACTCATACTCATATATTTATGTTCTTGTATGTAATCCTCCTGAAATTATAGTACTTTTGTAATTATGCAGTCGATTGTTCCAATATGTAGTAATAGAGGCCTAGTAAGCCACTTTTTGTTCTATTTTTATAGAGTTCAGAAAAAATCATGCAAAAAACCATACTTAAATATTCCTTGTCCAAGTATAGCACATACAGTATATAATAATTAATTATTATCATATATGTGCTATACTAGGCCAAGGAACTATATGAACTAGGAACTACTGTATACTATACTGTATATGTATATATATATATATATATATATATATATATATATATATGTACTATATTAGGCCTCAGATAGCATGTATTAGGTCTTGGATTAACTGAAAGGTTAAAAAGGTTAGGGTTTTATTAACATAAATATAAGCACTTTTCCAGTTTGTTGAAATTCAGTAATATGAACTTCTCTAATAATAATAATATTAATAATAATAATGTTTATTCATATAAAAGTACATGCATTCAAAATTAGTTACAAACAGAATGTTGGATTTCTAGATACAGCTAGTACATATTATGCCTAAAGTAAAAATAAGTACTTTCATTTTAGGAGGAGGGCTGGTAATGTGAATATACTTAAGAGTTCTCATTATCAGGTGTATATTTCTGAAGATGTTGTTGACAAAGCATTGTAATAAAATGGAAAGACTAAGTTATCTAATGTTTTTATACCCTCTAGATGGTAGAAGGTATTTATGTAAAATTGAAAATATCATAGGAAAATTAGCAAATGAAATAATAATGTTGTGTTTAATTGCAATTCTCTCTCTCTCTCTCATCTCACTCACCCCACCCTCCCACTCTCCTCTCTCCCCTCTTCCCCTCTCTCCTTACTGTTTTCCTTATTCTTTTTGCTACTGGGCGTGTAAAACATGTATATTTTATGGTACAGATAGAATGGAATATCATTAACTAGTACATTGTATACAATTGGAATATTTAGTGGAATGATATTGGCAACACTTCTACTCAATCAGTTTACATATATTTACAGTAGGTTGCCCCGGCTTGTGCGTTGGCAACACTTTCCCGCCTATAAACTTTTATTTTATTTTATTTAAGAATTTATTGTGTTGGGGGACAGGAAGTCAGTGTGTATTCATACACCTTAGGCTTATAAGGAGGTCTTCAAGGTCGAATTACTGACCCCGCCCAGGATGCAACCTAACAAACTAGCCGCATCCGGCGGCAACAATTCAAATTCAACAAGCTGACTAACTCCTGAGCACCTACTTACTGCTAGGTAAACAGAGGCATTAGGCGAAAGGAAATATGTCCAACCATTTCTGTTCGGCCCGGGATTCGAACCCGGAATTCTGGATTGTGCGTCGAGAACAAACTCGACAGTACTACCGGGACCATCTATTAAGAGGATCTCCAATATACAAGAAATATACACGATACATATACAATATATAACTGTAAGAAATATACAAGTTATTACATTCTTGTAAAGCCACTAGCGTGCATAGCGTTTAGGGCAGGTCCTTAATCCCAATTTTCCCCGGAATACGACTCTCCAAATCGTTTAACCACCAGGTATCTATTCATTACTGGGTGAACAGTTAAGGATTAGCGCCCAGTCAATCCTCGCTGGCCAGGATTCGAACCCAGGCCTAATCCCTTGGGGAGGCGCCGGACGAGTGTCTTAATTACCACTGCGCCACGGGAACTGCAAACAGCACTGGTCAGTTTTTCTCTCTACACAGAAGGTAGTATATTGAGTAAGGCAGGAATTATATTTAACATACCTTTGTTAAGGTTAATCATACAGCAAATATTGGTAAGTTTCCAATCATCGCATTTTGTTTTATTAGGTACATGATGATATTAAAAGCATTTAATCGTGTAATGTACTCTATGTACTAAAATATATTACTCTAAAATAATAAATTTAAATAACAAAAGTCGCTATGCAAAATATTGTACTAGTTTTAATTGACAATTCGCTACTGTGAGGCCATGAGGTGGGTGGGCGCAGGTGATGTGGCAACTGTGCAGTGATGCCAGATTGGGCTAAAAGTAGCCTATTGGGCTACTTTTAAGTCCAAATGTCGCGCCTAAATTTTGCGCTCGCTACTTGCGACATTTTGGGCTAATTTAAAAATATGTTGACTAATTTGGGCTACCGATGTTAAGATAGTCAATGACTTATTATTTATAATGTAATATGTATAAATCACAGCTGCGTCCAACTGCCTGGTTGACCAGACCACGAAAGAAGGCCAGGTCAAAGACCGGGCCCTGGGGGCGTTGATCCTCGGAACCATGGAAAGAAAAGTACTCGCAGAGTAAAGTAATCCTCCCCCAGGGGCGATAGATTTCCCAACCTTAGGTGCCATTAATGCTTCATTCCAGGTAATGTCTATGTTAGTAATCCATCTTCGTGAAATGATAGTACTTAAATTTTTGGTAGAAAGTACCGATACGTAGTGATGGACCAGCAGTAAGCCACTTATAGATGAGTAGACAGATATTGCGTGTGAAAAACATTTGTGTGTGTGTTTATTATTATTTCTCGCTTTCCCAGTAATACTGAAATTTTCAAAACGGTGACAAATCTGTCACCTAACATATGCCCTAGCCACACACAGCCACCATTTTCAGAACTTTCATTAGTTCTAGTTAACAAGACTAAGGTTAGTGAAATGGAAAGAATGCGTCGTCTAATGTTAACCAGTGACTCCTCAACACTTGTGAGGGACAAATTCTAACATCTGGATCGACATTTTGGACCAAAGCAAACTGAGAAATGGAATGGAACCTATAGCTTTTGATATCAATCTTGAGAATCAAAACATATCTTGAAGAAAGACACTTGTTGCTCATCATTGGACACTACGCATGTCATTATATAACATACATATTTATGTTATCCAATTATCACGTTTTTTGGTTATATACATGCAGTGATAATACAATCGTGCAGCGTTACACTATGTATTAAAATATATTGTTCTGAAAACCGTATTAGTTGCTAAACAAAAGATTGGGCTACTTTAATTACAAATTCGCTACTTTTTGCTACTTTCATCAATTGGGATCTGGCAACGCTGCACCAGTGAGCGAGGGACGCGCGCTCCACCATCTTGTCCCACTGACTGATGCTGCTCCTTGCACCCTCACCTCTCACTCACTCACTCATTATTATCCTCACTCAAGCCCAAGAAATCGTCCTCAACGCTGCGATGGTGCTGACAAAGGAATGTGGTGCCTTGACCAGCCTCTGAGCCTTGCAAGGTGAGCCACTCGTAATTTAGTGGGTGATAATTGGTCCCATCCTCCCCCCTCCACACATTGTTCTTGATGCCGTATTTTGGGATGTGATTATCTGCAATATCATCTCTGAGACTAGTAACAACAAGCTGGAAAAAAGTTTACTTCAGACGGTCTGGAAAAAAGTTTACTTCAGACGGGTCATTTACAGCAAGCTTGATGCTGTATTGCTGGCCATTTTCCTATGTATTCTATCATACTACATACTGGTACAGTAATTACGTTACTTGTGATCAAGTCTGATATGGAAATACGTAAATTTATGGACATACTGGTGACATGTATCACATTAGATACATTTATCGATAAAAAAACACTACTGTAGTCATTTCTGCAGATATAATATTTAGATATTAACTATATTAACTAGAATGGGTCTAGGCATAAAATATGTAAGGTGTGTAGTGCGTGTGAATGTCCAGGTAACTGTATATCGTAAATAAATTTTACCTGCGTTATCATGTATTATTATGGTCTATATTATTCCTGCCTTTGTGAGCTGGCTCTTGAGACATCAGAAAAGTTTGGCCTGTGTTACATCGTTATTGAAACCTAACCTAATCCAGCCTACCTGTCCTAACCTATCTTAACCCCAAGCCAGTCTAAAATGACAAAAATCAAGATATTTTGTTTTGTATTTGGTGTACACAAGGTGAGATACATCGCTTAATGCTGGCACAGGTTAAAAGATGCTACTACATTTTGTTTGAATATTCAAATCAAATCAAATCAAATGTTTATTTAGGTAAGGTATATACATACAAGAGATTTTACAAAGAGTGATGGATTTATAGATAGGGCTAGCACATACAATGCCTAAAGCCATTATTACGCAAAGCGTTTCGGGCATATTATTAGGCTGTAAAGTAAATTTGTTCCTTTATGGATGCTTGGCCCATTATCTTTCTAGTTGCCATCATCCTGGGGATGCAGATGCCAGCACCAGGTAGCTCGGTGCTCATTTCTTGGGAATTGCAGAACGTTTGCCATTTGATACCATATACTGTACCATGTCAAAGTATCGGTATTCTTTAGATCTAAAGTCACTGGTCCTAGGATACTTGGTTATGGATTATTCTCAGTGGATTAAACAAGAATAATATTCAGATTGTTGCGAAAGTTATGGTATGAATTGGAGGAGTTCTATAAAATGATAATGGAATGAACATTGTGCAGTCAAAATCCCAAGATATATTATAAAAAACTGGCCGTATCCGAAGTTTGAGCGAGTGCCATGTGTTTAGAAACCTGAACACTAGTCTTTGGACAGAGGAGTATTTTTACCCAACATGATTAGTAATATCATGTAGAACAACTTGTATATCTTATCTGCTCTATGCATACTATTGCAGAGCAAGAGCTTAATGTGCACAGTCACCAGAATGAATCTGGCAATATTTTGTTGGCAATATGTGTTGTCCAGTGTTGTACAGTGCAACCTCTATTATCAGGTTTTCCCTGCTTATCTGTATTCTTGAGCTATCTGGGGTATAGAAAAGTTCAGTGAGTTTACCTTAACCCATGTAAAAAATCCTGTTATTTCATGGTTACTATATGAATGCAGTTATTGTCATAATGAAAATAGGCACTCGTTATATAAAATTCCCCCTTATTGTAA
Source organism: Procambarus clarkii (assembly GCF_040958095.1). Lineage (NCBI taxonomy): Eukaryota > Metazoa > Arthropoda > Malacostraca > Decapoda > Cambaridae > Procambarus > Procambarus clarkii. Next base: position 12,953,711 of record NC_091220.1, on the reverse strand, counting down.
TTATACAATATGCATACCAATTATGGTTTTCATAACTTGACTCCATGTAGTAAGTTGACCACATGGTCTGGTCAACATACTTTAGCCACGTTATTGTGACTCATCGTCTCCATGTGGTAATGTAATGAAGTATACACCAGGTTAACATCAGTTGAACCATTATCATGTGTTACATGTACTAGGATCCTGCTTGTTCTCGAGGATCCACACTAGTATCCTTGGTTTGTTTTTGTCTTTGTTGTGAATTCCGGGTTTGAATCCCAGGCAGGACAGAAGTGGTTAGGCATGTTTCCTATCACGTAACAGTAAATATAGGTACCCAGGAGTTAGGCAGGTTGTTGTGGGGTTTCATCCTGGGAAGGGTCAGTTATTTTACCCTGAGGGGGACCTTGATATAAGCTTAACGTGTGTATACGTTAGCTGCCTGTCCCTCGATTTAAGGAATTATTATTACATGGCTCTTAGCCTGTACATATTCGATTAGGCTGGCATGGCAGTGGGTTAAGCTAATGAATTATCATATAAAAGAACATTTGTTCTATCAACTGAACAATTTGAACCAGTTACAAATCATTGGTGATAAATTTAGTGTCTTAACCTAATAATCTGTGTGCACCATGAATAAGTGTCACAGATCGTCAACCACCTAACTGCACAAAGTACTCTGAGGGTTTGCAATTTTTTTTTTTTTAATTAGGCCATATTTCAACGTTTTTTAATGTTTTCGTTGCCGAGATTTGAATTGAAATTGGTTGATTTTGGAAACATTTTGAGTTACATTAGCTGAACATTTATAAAACCACCAAAAATATGTCCTTAACAGCTGCTCTATGAAAATTTTTGCCAAAAATACGTGTGTAGTGCTGGGGTTAATTTGACACCAAATTTATCACCAATGACTCATGAACAGTGCAAATTATTCACCTGATAGAAAAAAAAGTTCTTTCGTATGATGATTCGTTAGCTTAACCAGTCGCTATGCTATGTCATGCCATGACAGCTTGCCATCAGGCATGACAATGGGTAAAGCTAATGATTCATCATACAAAAGAACATTTTCTCTATCAACTAAATTTGCTATGGTCTTGAATTATTGGTAGTAAAATTTGTATCAAATTAATGATTTATGTCAATTATTCTTGGTGCACACACAAAATAATGATCAAGATGTTAGTCTGACTATAAAAATTCACAAATGTAATTTATTATGCATTAATCATTTTGACTGTCACATGCAATAGTGACCACTAGTGATCTTGCCTTGCGGTTATCTTGCAGTGATTCTGGGGGACACAGGTGACACTGGTCTGTAATTTAGTTTTCTTGTCCACATTTTCTCTTTAAATATTAAGACTATTTTTTGCTATTTTCATTATTTCTAGATCTCCATTTTTGTGTTTTATTACAACTTTTAGTTACCGGGTGACAAAGTGACCCGCAACCTAATTCAGTAGCCATCTTGAGGTTATCTTGAGATGATTTCGGGGCTTTTAGTGTCCCCGCGGCCCGGTCCTCGACCAGGCCTCCACCCCCAGGAAGCAGCCTGTGACAGCTGACTAACACCCAGGTACCTATTTTACTGCTAGGTAACAGGGGCATAGGGTGAAAGAAACTCTGTCCATTGTTTCTCGTCGGCGCCTGGGATCGAACCCAGGACCACAGGATCACAAGTCCAGCGTGCTGTCCGCTCGGCCGACCGGCTCCCTGATGCCATGGTGACATCGTTTGGTCTTATTGCTTCTTTCGTGTGTTCAGTTACATTGGGAGTGTTAATTACCATACTTTCTAATATTGCAATTGTCTCCCACCATCATTCTGGAAACTTACTTATTTCGTGTAGACCTGTTGGAATGTCTTTCTAAGTGCCTTTATTTCCCCTCTTCTTCACCCCTTCTCCTTTCCTCTTCACTCCCTCCTCTTTCTACTTCACCCTCTCCTCTTTCCTCTTCTATTTTCCCCTCTGAGCACTACAGTACCTAACTCCCACAACCTCACTCAATGCAATTGCCACACTTGCAGCCACCGCTACAAACACAACTTACAACAATCTATGTTCATTACATTTACTTTGCTCATTTTATCAGCCTTTGCACCTTATGCCACCCTGTTTTGATATCTTGCCATTTCAACATAAATTATTTAGTTATATGATGATTTAGAATCATATCACTGTGTATTATTATTATGTGCAGTGAATTAAACTATAAGAAGTTTGTTTATATCTGCTGAAATGCAAAGACATGCCTATTATATTGCAACACGTTCTCTTCCTCATTTGCTTTTCACAAATAAATTCTTTATTTTCTAAAAAAGCTCTGTAATTATAGGAGTATTTGATTAAAAATGTTTTAAGATGCTTCACTTACAAATAAAGTAGTTCTTAATGCACTTGTAATGTAGTATTCAGAATTCATTGCAAAATACATTTTCCCATATCACCATTTAATCTGAATAAACAGTAAAGGTTTCACAAGTTCTTATTATTTGTGAACTTTTCCTTTTGCAGGTCATCCATACACTGGTGGTAGGACAATATAGTGCTAACTCTCAAGTGTCTCCAAGCTCAAGTGATTGGCAGAAATACAAAGTACAAATAACATCAGTGCCAAGTTTTCATAGAGCATATTAAGGTGTCAGAAATAGTACTAATTATGTCTATTATCATCTTAAAGTTGAACTTGGCATTATCCTGATTATTGTACAGTACACGCTTCCTTAACCATGTAAAGTCAAATTTCAAATTTAAGGCTTGCAATTGAAAATGTACACAGTGCAATACAATCTGTAAAATCATATTTAACTGGATTACTATCTAGCAAGGCATTAAATATTTAACTGCGATATTGTAAGTGAAGTCTCCCTTGTTTAGAATATGGCTGTTTAAATTCATCTTATTTATTGATTGCATAGGCATCATATAATATTACCTTTCTTTGTCCAGTCTTGAGAAACTAATTTTTTTTCTCTTCCATCAAACTTAATCACATCCCTATCAAATTGACAGTACACACATGTATTTGATATAGTTGATTATAAATATTCTTGACTTCAAGTACTGTATACTTGACTTTTTATATAATGAATTTCTATTATTTCAAGCTTTTGAGTTAATATTCATGATGATAATATTACATTTTGATTAGACTGTTATTTCCATATCATTGACATAGACACCAGAAAGTCGATATCGTTACATACACGTGACTAGTTACCCAATTTATGGTCAGATGCTGCTTGTTTTTGTCTAATATAATTTAATTCTTTATGATTTATCTAAGACATTCTATGGAAACTGTAACTTCACTGTCTGATATTGTAAGTACATGCAAGATATAATGGTAGAGTGTGTTATAGGTGCTATTATTTCCCTGTTCAGCTTGAGTTTGTTCTACAACATTTACTCAGATTTGAACAGGTGAGATTTCAAATAACATAAAAGCCGAGATTCAGGGTTTTATTTACAAATAGTTGTACATTTGTTATAGTAACATAAAAATTCAGGCCGAATAAAATCATATCGGAAGGCTCTGCCAAAGTTTGCCAAAGTTACTGTATAGGTATTCATTATCAGAATTTATCTACCATGACTATTTTTATTGAAGAAAAATACAGTATACCAATTTTTGCATCATTTTCAGTTGAGAAAAAATCGCCAGTATGAAAATGATAGAAGTTTTTAAAAAAATTTGTTGATAAGACTCAAAAAATATGTTCTACAATATCATGAACTGTCATGAGCACTATAGTAATACACAAAATGCTCATAGTGTATAAGTGAAGATCATCAGTGGTCTTTGTGTATACAAGTTTTGATTAATTTCACTTTACAAGCAAATATGAATGCCCCCAGAGAAAAGAAACATCAGTGTCCTGTGTGTCTAAAATATTTTTCACAAAAATATGATCTATCAATTCATGAACGTATCCATACAGGAGAGAAACCATATCAATGCTCACTGTGTTTAAAAGACTTCTTAGATAAATCTTCATTTGCAAAACATAGGAGAGTTCATACTGGGGAAAAACCATATCAGTGTTCAGTATGTCAAAAAGGTTTTAAACAAACAGGACATCTACTGACACACATGAGAGTTCACACTGGAGAAAAACCATTTCAATGCTTGGTTTGTTCCAAAGAATTTGCAGTTAAATCTAATCTAGTAAAACACACAAGATTACATACAGGAGAGAAACCATATCAGTGTTCAGACTGTTGGAAAGCATATACACAACATAGTGGTCTTGTTCAACATATGGCTATTCATACAAAAGAAAAACCATTTGGGTGTTCAGAATGTCTGAAGGAGTTCTCAAGCAAGTCATCCTTATTAAATCATATAAAACTTCATAATGGTGAAAAACCATTTAAGTGTTTAAAGTGTTCTAAATGTTTTTTGAAAAAAAGTCATTTAGTAAAGCACATGAACGTTCATAACAAGAAAGCACCATATCAGTGTTCAAAGTGTCTAAAAGATTTCTTTGGTAAAACTGATCTTGTTAACCATATGACAATTCATTTTCAAGAGAAAATCCCTAGCAATGTTCAACAACTAAAAGACTTTAGGAAAATCTCTTCTAGTTAAGTATATGAGGATTCCAACGCCACAGGAAATGTGCAGCATAAATTATGGTTGCACGAGACATAAAATTATATTAGATTTCACCTTTGCTTTATGATAAGCAGGAAAACTTGCTTCATAAAAAAGTCCTTAAGTGAAGCAGTCAAATTTTAAAAATTGCCTCAAAACATCCTGTCCTGCAATGTTATCTAGATACTGTATCTGGGTTTCAGAACAGGAGTTTAAACTTGGTACTGTATATGCAACAGTTTGTCCATAGAGGAAAATGTGATGTTATGAGGTACATCTATACGGCAGCATTAATTAATTTATTTAACATTGAATTTATTTAAATTTATTTAAAATTTATGGTCGCTGCTCCCACTGCTGACTTCTAGGTGCATCATGTAGGGCTGTTATATGTGCAACAGGAGTTGGAAATAGAACCCTATGCGCTCACAGTGCACAGCAATGTACACAGTCGCTATCAACACTGGATTGTATTTGGGCTCTCAGAGCCCATGACTTGAGCAGCATTTTGATATTACAGAAGCCACTGTGGGTCCAGTTAGTAAAGAGTTTGTGGAAGGAAGTGTATTACCCTGTACTGTATTTTTTAGCAGAAGATCCTTGCTGTCTTGGTCATGTCGAATGTAGTGCAGTACAGTAGATTGCTCCAGGTGATCACAAGGGATTACCTCGGGTCTGGTCGGCCATGGCTGCCTTACCAGGCCATGATGCAGCTGTGATGTCACCAAGCCCATGGCAACCTATGAGAAAGCTAGCATGCCCAAATTGTAGTAAGTGATCTCTGATTGGTAGAATCAGGAGACAAAGTCCTGGATAGCTGGAGAAGCATTACCTTATGTTAGATCCTCATTCCCACCAGTACTACTGTTACATTAGGATGCATTGGGAATAGCTACCAACCAAATAGCTAGACCACCACAAGTCGTAGGGTAACATCAAGTTATCTCGACTGTTTGTAAAATTGTCTGCAAGTGGCAAGCAATCCTGTGATTCAATAATTGTAAACTATTCAAGAGTAACCGACAAGAAACGAAAATCACAATAGGTAAAGCCAGATGCAACAGACTATATAGAGTACCTATCACCGTGATTTATCCAAGTGATCATTAAAGAAACTGACCAGTAAAGTAACAAGATTACAGTATAGTACTGTATATGAACCGTACAATGGTAGAAGATTGAAACGTGGAAAGCTTAAATCTGTCTGAGGAAAGATATATAAATTCTAGCCATTTACTGTTTGCCACTTATCCTGTTGTTTGAACCTGTTTGATCAACTGCGTGTATGAATAGTAAAGCTCACACCTTTCACAAGCACAAGTTGTGATCCACTGTGCTGTGAACACACGTTACCGCTTTCAAGTTCTTCTCTCAGGCCACACCTGCACCGACCAGCTATAGTTGTCCATTGCCAGTGTGTGAGTGATCTTGCTTAAATACCACATGCGGTCAATGCAAGTCAACAAGACCAGCACACTAGCCCACTTGTGAGCTGCCTCAAGGAGCCAACCATTTAGATCTATGTTGGCTGAGTGAATGTGTGTGTGTAGGCCAACAAGTATATTCAAAGTACTGATACTCTATCTTGGTTTTTTATTCTCACCAGCAATGGGTGGACCCTGGAAACACAAACCGAAACTGTCTCTATTTTCTGCTTATTACAACTTGTAATAAAGTTGTTACATCTTGGCTTAACGTGTTTATGACGTATTAGAACGATGTTACAACTTGCTATATTGGTTGTTACAACTGGTTAGGAAGTGTTAAAACTTGTTCGAACGTTGTACCAATGTCGTAGTTTCGGTGTGTGTTTGGCGGGGAGATAGTGTCAAGTTTTAATGGTGATAGTTATACTTCTAAGTAATAAGTCATTTAGCTAAGAAGGTAAATATGTAACACACACTACACATGTTGGCTTATGTGCATGTCATTAATTGTGATTAATTTTGCATGTCATAAAGTGTTCCCGAGTATCTGGAAGGAACTCCCCTAAGTCCCTAGTGACCACCAGCGATTGGTTGTCCACGAGTGTCACGACAAGACTGTAGACGTGTGTTGCCACATAATCTGTTGGCGAAACATTTAAGGGGGGGTCTCTGATGCATTATTAGCTTTTAAGAGCACCAATTAGTAAAGTTGCTCTGTGTATTAGTACATAAGTTCTTTAATTAAAATTATATTTTCATACGTTTGTAGTTTGCATCGATCCTTTTTGAGCACCGCCAAGCTATTGTAGTTGAGATACTTGCACAAGACACTTGCCCCAAGGCCCGTACTATTTAGGTCTGTGCATAAATAAATATTTGATGTAGAGAACCCTGGAATGGATCTCTATATTACATTTCATTTGCTTTAAAGGACTTTTACAACCAATGTGATTCGGGAGTGGTGGTGACCCATGCAATTGCAACCCAGTGAAGTAAAAATCCTCATTTGTCGTTCCTAATAACGACTCTGGATGTGATGTATGTACACCATAGGTCAACCCTCTCAGGATGTTATTCACAGTGCAAGTGTTAAAGTGCAATTATCATCATTCTCATCTCTCAGGTATGCAATTTTCATCACATGATGATTTTGGGTATCATCTGGTTTTTATAGAAATTATGTTAATACAGTGGCACCTTGATTTACGAATTTAATCCCTTCCAAGAGATGGTTCATACACCAAAAATTTGTAAACCAAAATTAATTTTCCCATAAGAAATAATATAAATGGAATTAATCTGTTCTGCACTCCCAAAAACAGTAGCTTAAAAATTCATTTTATACAGTATACTAATATTTTTTTTACAATATCTCACCTTTATTGAGGATTCTTGTTGGCATATGGTGATGGAGGAGGAGAGGTGTTAGTGTGTGGAAGGGAAGCCCCTCCATTATAACATCAGGCACTGATGACATTTCTGGGGTAATCTCTTCTACATTTTGCAAGCATTCCACTAGGACCTGGTTGTGGCTCACTGCTTGTTCGTCTCACCAAGAATCTGTCTATAGACACTTGTTTTCCCTACGTTTTAACAGTTGTCTGTAGTAAGATGTCACATTGTCATTAAAAAAGTTAACACAACGGCCTGCTACAGCTTTATCTGGGCAAGTCTTTTCAGCAAAGCTTTGTAGTTCTTCCTATACCGCACACATTTTCTTGATTGGACATCCTTTACTGCCTCTACTCACAACTATTTTCTTAGGTTGAACTTTACCACTGACATTCTTGGGGCCCATGGCATAATATTTACTAAGAACTTTTATATTCAGAAACCCAAAACGCAGAAAAACAAGGAAATTCTTTACGAAGAATTCAGCACGGTCATTACTAGGCAGGATACACTGGTAAACTGAGTATGCCTCTCCCCGCACCCAGCAGAACCACGTAATCCAAGGCAAAATTCGTACACTAAGTTGATTTGATAAAGGAAATTTACTTCGTATATAAAAAAAACTCGTAATCCAGGGCATTTGTGAACCAAAGTTCCACTGTATGGGTTAATACTTACATCTGCATGGATGTAATAGAGTTAATCTAGTCCCTAGATAGGTCCCTGGCAGAGTTGGGTTTTTGGGCCCTTGCACTTCCTTCAGCTGGTACCTCCTCTGCTCCTCATGAATATTGTGTGTTGCTGAAGGGTGGCTCTGCTTGTGGGTCTTTGTGCTGGCACTTTTGTGATTAGCCCCTTTGACAGTGCTGTAGGGGGGATGTCTAGCCCATTTTGCTAGTTCATGGTCTCATGGCTTGTGGGCTTACCAGTTAGTCTCTCTAGGTCTTTGGAGAAGTTGGTCAAAATGGTCCCCTCCTCTGTTAGGTTCAGGTTTGTTGGATCACAAGTCCTTCCCTCAGCACCTTAGTCATTGCCATGTGGTTGGACTATGGCATTATAGAGTTAACCTTTTTGGACAGTGTTCCCAAGCAGCACTTGGCAGATCTGTGGTATATTCTTGACCAGTGGTTTGGATAGCTTCATTCTTGTTCAGACATCTGCATGACCATAATTTAGCTCAGGTTTGCATAGTATTGCAAGTAAGTTTCTAGATAGTATCCCTGGACCTGAAGGCTGCATATTGACACATTCCTATGCAGGCGATGAGTCACAATAACGTGGCTAAAGTATATTGACCAGACCACACGCTAGACAATCGACTTGAGAATGGTCCAGGACGGACCGAAACGTCGTCATCCCTTCACCTTCTAGTGTGTGGTCTGGTCGACACATTCCTAGTCACTCAGGTTGCCAGTGCTGGTTTTAAGGTTTGTTGTGGGGCATCAAGCTTACCACTTTAAGGTTTTGCCCTTGAATCTGGCTCCTCAGGTATGTTAGCTGGCCAGGGATCTGGTTCTTTCCCAGCTTGCCAGGTTTCAAGTTCCTGGTGGACTGGCAGAAGTTCCAATGAGTTCCATCCTCGGTTGTCACTTAACCTCGCAGTTCACACGCAGTGTGTGTTCAACATTCTCACACAGTTTCTCTCTCTTCCATACCATCTCCACAAGTGGACTGTCAATGATACATTGGGTTCGAATCCTTCTGGGGGATTTGTGAGTCACCCCAAGGTAAACCCTTTTCCGTCAGCGTGGAACCAACGGCTTTCCCTTATGTGGCTCCAGTCCTCGATTGCAAGACTTGGGTAAATGCCTTTTCGCTGGACTGGATAAGGTGGAGTTCTTCTATCTCTTCTACCTGGTTCAATTATTGCACTAGGCATCATGAAGTTTGGAGACATACTTGGACAAGATGACCATTCTGGTTCCTTGGTGGCAGGTTCAGCCTTGATGACCAGACAGGGCATCACCACTGGAACAGACACTGGTCTCATCTGGCATGGTGTCTGTTCCAGTGGTCTTGTCCTGGTTGTTGATCGGCATCTTCTGCCTAATACTGTCACTTCTTACTGCTTGCTGCTGACAGAACCACTCCCACTTGCATTTGGTGTTACACGTAATGCATCCTTGGTGCTGTTTTGCAAGCTGTCTTAGGGTTTGTCACCCCTGGCTGCCTCATGCTGCTCCCGAGAGGTCTTTGTTTCTCAATTGAGTGCTGGTATTTTATTCCTCCCTCAGTTCACTACTTCGTCTTCTGTTTGGGATATCTTCTTAAGATTTGTTTTGTTAGTTCTTGTCTTGAATTACAGGGTTGGGGTGTTTCATGCTCTCCTAGAGGCATGGATTCTGTTTTTTCAGCCCTAATGGGTAGCAACACTCCTTACACAATGTATAGTTCACTGTATCCTTTCCTGTTGATTTAGTACACTGATGAAGCATGATCACTTTGACAATCTGTTGCTTCTCAGGTGTTCATGAGGTGTGTGTACTAGTGCTCATAAAACGGCTAATTCATGTAATTTCGCATGCAATTCTGTGGTGATAGCTTGATTATCAGTATATGCACTGTGGGCTAACATGACATTGGCTAATGTTATGTGGTGATCACTGCTAGTTGGCCATACCAGGTGGATCGTATGTATCAGATAAACTGGGTTTATGGCAGGCTTGCTTCAACCACCACAATCATTCCTATGGAATTAACAGTCCACTCTATGAATGGACGAATGGAATGCAGGCACTAATACTTGACCAAATTAGATAGAATAGGCTTGCACTTATCAGGTAGGCCCATGATATCATGAATACATCATGCTTTTACAGCAGAAACCATTTGGAAACCAGATGTGCTGTAACACACAACGCACCGACGCTGGCCTGCTGCACACACTCCAGTTGGTGATAATATCTTGATTTGGTGTACTACCAGAAAGGCCTCGTAAGTGAGCCTGGGTGCAGGAGCATGGTCCAATATTGGGTCCTGAATGGGTCTTTGTATGCCAGGGTGTCTTTGCCAACCTTTCCTAGTAATTGTTTCACAACTTGAAAACTAAATGAACGGAAATATGGTTTTCTACCTGTTTTCACATGATACATGTAACTGCTCAGCAGTGTTATGTCCATAAGGTGGAAAATCATCATCTTGGTCCACTTCACTGTTTTCCGTACACATTCTACAGCGCCCACCATCATGTCACATTTATCGACTAAAAGCATGTTGATTTTGTAGTCCATCACACAATCGGGCTTATATATTATTTTTGTTCTGTTCACCTTGCCACTGTCCACCATTGTACCAGGGTGAATGGTGGTCAACATGTTCACTTCACGTCTGTCTTTCTACCGGACTGAAAGCATTGCACCACTTTTATTTGTGCACATATATCTGAAGATATGTATATTTTCAAAGTTATACATAAACACCATCTGTGACACATAGATACAACTTGTTAGAGTAAAAAAAAAAACTAAATAAATACAGTGAGAAACATTGAAAATAGGTCATCAAAGTTATTCCCATGCAGCAAATCTCCTAATTGTTACCCCAAAACTGCAACTTCTCCAGGCAACTATGGCTAAACTACAAGAGATAGACGTACTTGGATTTTTGTGCTTCCTGGGTGCTAATTAACAATACCAAAGGAACAAATACTGTACTGTTTTTGGAACACTTTATTTTTGGCGCACAGCCAGAATGTCGCAGTAAATGTGGCGCATCACAATGGTTAACCTACTTTATTCCCCTCTCTTCTTTCCTCTTCTGCTTCTATCTTCCCTCTGAGCACTACCTAATTCCCACCACCTCACCCAATGCAATTGCCACACTTGCAGCCACTGCTACAAACGCTACTTTCAACAACCTATGTTCATTACTTTTACTTTGCTCATTTTACCAGCCTTTGCACCTTACACCACCCTGTTTCGATATCTTACTATTAAAACATAAATTATTTAGTTATATGATGATTTAGAATCCTATCACTGTGCATTATTATTTTTGCAGTGAATTAGACTAAGAAGTTTATCTACTCAAATGCAGAGACATGCCTATTATATTGCAACACATTCTCTCCCTCATTTGCTTTTCACAAATAAATAACTTATTTTCTAAAAAGGCTCTGTAATTATAGGTGTATTTGATTAAAGCTGTTTTAAGATGCTTCACTTACAAATAAATTAGTTCTTAATGCACTTGTAGTGTAGTATTTAAATTCATTGCAAAATATATCTTCCCATATCACCATTTAATCTGAATAAACAGTAAAAGTTTCACAAGTTCTTATTATTTGTGAACTTTTCCTTTTTGCAGGTCATCCTTATACTGATGGTAGAACAATATAGTGCTAACTCTCAAGTGTCTCCAAGCTCAAGTGATTGGCAGAAATACTAAGTACAAATAACATCAGTGCCAAGTTTTCATACAGGTGAAAAGGTGTCTAAATACTAAGGTGTCAGAAATAGTACTAATTATGTCCATTATCATCTTAAAGTTGAACTTGGCATCCTGATTATTGTACATGCTTCCTTAACCATGTAAAGTCTAATTTCAAATTTAAGGCTTGCAATTGAAAATGTACACAGTTCAATACAATCTGTAAAATAATATTTGGATTACTATCTAGCAAGGCATTAAATATTTAACTGCGATATTGTAAGTGACATCTCCCTTGTTTAGAATGTGGCTGTTTAAATTCATCTTATTTAATGACTGCATAGGTATCATATAACATTACCTTTCTTTGTCCAGTTTAAGAAACTAATTTTTCTCTAACATCTAACTTAATCACATCCCAATCAAATTGACAGTACACAAATGTATTTGATATAGTTGAGTATAAATATTCTTGACTTTCAAGTATTCTTTACTTTTTAGTCATTATTCTGGAGTCTTATTTTAAAGAACTTTTTAGTGCTAATATAACAAATATCTAATATTTCAAGCTTTTGAGTTAATATTCATGATGATAATAGTGTAATTTGATAGTTATCTCTATATCATTAACTTCAACACTATAAAGTCAATGTTGTTACATGTCACTAGTTATCCAATTAATGGTCAGATGTTGCTTGTTTTTGTCTAATATAATTTAATTCTTTATGATTTATCAAAGACATTCTCTGGAAAATGTAACTTCACTGTTTGATATCGTAAGTACATGCAAGATATAATGGTAGAATGTACTATACTTGCTATTATTTCACTGTTCAGCTTGAGTTTGTTCAACAAAATTTACTCAAATTTGAACAGGTGAGATTTCACATAACATAAAAGCTGAGTTTCAGGGTTTTATTTACAAATAGCTGTAAATTTGGTATATTAACATTAAAATTCAGGCAGAATAAAATCATATTGAAAGGCTATGCCAAAGATTTTTAATATAAGTATTCATTATCAGAATTTATCTACCATGGCTATTTTTATTGAAGAAAAGTATACCCATTTTTGTAGCATTTTCAGTTGAGAGAAAATCCATATGAAAATGATAGTGTTTAAACAATTTTGTTCGTAAGACTCAAAAATACATATGTTCTTCAATATCATGAACTGTCATGAGCACACTAGTAATACACAAAAAGCTCATAGTGTATAAGTGAAAATCATTGGTGGTCTTTTTGTATAAAAGTTTTGATTATTCCACTTTACAAGCAAATATGAATGCCCCCAGAGAAAAGAAACATCAATGTACAGTGTGTCTAAAAAAATTTAAAGATAATTATCATCTAACAGTACATCAGAGAGTTCATACAGGTGAGAAACCATATAAGTGTTCCGAGTGTTTAAAATGTTTTTCACAAAAATATTATCTGTCAAGTCACAAGAAAGTTCATACAGGAGAGAAACCCTATCAGTGTCCTGTGTGTCTAAAATATTTTACACAAAAATATAATCTATCAATTCATGGACGTATCCATACTGGAGAGAAACCATATCAATGCTCACTGTGTTTGAAAGACTTCTTAGATAGATCTTCATTTTCAAAACATAGGAGAGTTCATACTGGAGAAAAACCATATCAGTGTTCAGTATGTCAAAAAGGTTTTAAACAAACAGGACATCTACTGACACACATGAGAGTTCACACTGGAGAAAAACCATTTCAATGCTCAGTTTGTTCCAAAGAATTTGCAGTTAAATCTGCTCTAGTAAAACACACAAGATTACATACAGGAGAGAAACCATATCAGTGTTCAGACTGTTGGAAAGCATTTACACAACATAGTGGTCTAGTTCAACACATGGCTTTTCATACAAAAGAAAAACCATTTGGGTGTTCAGAATGTCTGAAGGAGTTCTCAAGCAAGTCAACCTTAATAAATCATATAAAACTTCATACTGGTGAGAAACCATTTAAGTGTTCAAAGTGTTCTAAATGTTTTTTGCGAAAAACTCATTTAGTAAAGCACATGAACATTCATGACAAGAAACCACCATATCAGTGTTCAAAGTGTCTAAAAGGTTTCTTTGGTAAAACTGATCTAGTTAATCATATAAAAATTCATTTTCAAGAGAAAATCCCTAGCAATGTTCAACAACTAAAAGACTTTAGGAAAATCTCTTCTAGTTAAGCATATGAGGATCCCCAACTCCAGCAGGAAAAGTGCAGCGTAAATTATGGTTGCATGAGACATAAAATTTATATTAAATTTAACCCTTGCTTTGTGATAAGCAGGAACATTTGCTTCATAAAAAGTCCTTGAGTGAAGCAGTCAAGTTTTAAAAATTGCCTCAAAACATCCTGTTCTGCAATGTTGTCAAGATATCTGGGTTTCAGAACAGGAGTTTAAACTTGGTACAGTATATGCAACTGTCTGGCTATAGAGGAAAATTTAACCTTATGAAGTACATCTGTATGTCAACATTAATTAATTTTTCGTTAACCCTTAACCCCCTGCGAAGGGTTATGGGTTAAATTTTGAGATAGGGGTCTCTGCTCCCACCGCTGACTTCCAGTTGCATCATGTAGATCTGTTGCATGTGCAACATGAGTCAGAAATAGAACCCTATGCACTCAAAGTGCACAGCAATGTATACAATAGATATCTTAACACTGGATTGTATTTGGACTCTGAGAGCCCACGATTTGAGCAGTATTTTGATGTTGCAGAAGCCACTGTGGGTGCAGTTAGTAAGGAATTAGCGGAAGGAAGCTGTATTACCCTGTACTGTATTTGTTAGCAGCAGATCCTCGCTGTCTTTCTCAGTGTAGAATGTAGTACAGTATATTGCTCCAGGTGATTACAAGGGATTACCCTTGTAATCATGGCCTCAGCAGGCCATGATGCAGCTGTGATGTCACAAAGCCTATGACAACATATCAGAATCACTTACAATGATGTGGGCATGGTAATGCCCATATCATTGTAAGTGATTCTCTGATTGGTAGAATCAGGAGACAAAGCCCTTGATAGCTGAAGAAGCCCTGCATTACCTTATGCTAGCTCCTCATTCCCACCAGTACTTCGTTACATTATGATGCGTTGGGAATAGCTACCAACCAAATAGCTAGACCACCACAAGTCATAAGGTAACAAAGTTATCTCAACTGTTTGTAAAATTGTCTGCAAGTGGCAAGCAATCCTGTAATGTGAATATTGTAAACTATTCAAGAGTAACTAAGAAGAAACGAAAATCACAATAGGTAAAGCCAGGTGTAACAGACTATGTAGAGTACCTATCACGGTGATTTATATAAGTGATCAGTAAAGAAACTGACCAGTAAAGTAACAAGGTTATAGTACTGTACAGGTATATGAACCGTGCAATGGTAGAAGATTGAAGCGTGGAACGCTTAAATCTGTTTGAAGAAAGATAAATAAATTCTAGCCATTACTGTCTGCAACATATCATGTTGTTTGAACTTGTTTGATCAACTGCATGTATGAATAGTGAAGTCCACACCCTTTCACAAGCACAAGTTGTGATCCTTTGACCTGTGAACACGTGTCACTGTTCAAGTTCATCTCTCATGCCACACTTGCGCCGACCAGCCAGTTGTCCATTGCCAGTGTGTGAGTGATCTTGCTTAGATACCACATGCGGTCAATGCAAGTCAATGAGACCAATACACTAGCCCACTTGTGAGCTGCCTCAAGGAGCCAACCATTTAGATCTATGTTGGCTGAGTGAATGTGTGTGTGTAGGCCAACAAGTATAGTCAAAGTACTGATCCTCTATTTTGATTATTTGTTTGCTCATCTGCAATGGGTGGAGGTAGTATCAAGTTTTAATGGTGATAGTTATACTTCTGAGTAATAAGTCATTCAGCGAGTAAGGTAATTATATGTCACACACACTACATATATTGGCTTATGTGCATGTCATTGTAATTAATTTTTCATGTCATAAAGTGTTCCCGAGTATCTGGAAGGGAACTCGCCTAAGTCCCTAGTGACTAGCAGTGATTAGTTTTCCACAAGTGTTATAACAAGATTGTTGACGCGTGTTGCTGCATGATCTGTTGGCGAGACATTTAAGGGGGTTCTCTGATGCATTATTAGCTTTTGAGAGCACCAATTAGTAAAGTTGCTCTCTGTATTAGTACATAAGTTCTTTAAATAAAATTATATTTTCATACATTTGGAGTTTGCATCGATCCTTTTTGAGCACTGCCATGCTAATGTAGTTGAGATACTTTCACAAGACACTTTCCCCAAGTCCCATACTATCTCTTTTTGCATGCATAAATAAATATTTGATGTAGAACCCTGGAAAGGACCTCTATATTACATTTCATTGGCTTTAAAGGATTTTCACAACCAACGTAATTCAGGAGACAGGTGAAGCTAATCAATAAAAAATATGTCCATGGTTGGACCCTTATCAGTACAGTGCACCCACTTCCTGGTGATGGTGATGCATGCAATTGCAACCCATTGAAGTAGAAATCCACAAATATTTGTGGTTCCTAATAAGGACTCTGGATGTGATGTATGTACACCATAGGTCAAACATCTCAGGATGTTATTCATAGTGCAAGGGTATAAAGTGCAATTATCATCATACTGATCCCTCGGGTATGCAATTTTCATGACATGATGATTTTAGGTATCTGGTTTTTATACAAATTATGTAAATAAAGTGGCAAATTGGTTTACGAATTTAATCCATTCCAAGAGACAGTTCATACACCAAAAATTTGTAAATCAAAACAAATTTTCCCGTAAGAAATAATGTAAATGGAATTAATCCGTTCCGCACACCCAAAAATAGTAACTTAAAAATGAATTTTATACAGAATACTGCTCATATTTTTTTACTACAGTATATCTTACCTTTATTGAGGATTCTTGTTGGCATATGGAAGATGGTGAGGAGGAGGAGACGTGTTAGAGTGTGGAAGGGAAGCCCTTCCATTATACTGTAACATCAGGCATTGATGACATTTCCTAGGTACTCTCTTCTACAGTTTGCAGGCATACCACTAGGACCTGGTTGTGGCTCACTAAGAATCTGTCTATAGACAGTTGTTTTCTCTATGTTTAACACTTGTCTGTAGTGAGACATTACATTGTCATTAAAAAGGTTAATATAAAGGCCTGATACAGCTTTATCTGGGCGAGTTTTTTTTAACAAAACTTTTCAGTTCTTCCTATACTGCAACATTTCCTTGATGAGGATGGGACATCCTCTGCTGCCTCTACACACAATTATTTTCTTAGGTTGAACTTTACCACTGACTTTCTTGGGACCCATGGCATGATATTTAATAAGAACTTTTATATTCAGAAAAGTTCTGAATATAATAAGTTCACAAAAGTTCACAAAAATGCAGAAAAACAATGAAATTCTTAAAGAATTCAAATGCGGTCGTCACTAGGCGAGATACAATGGTAAACTTAGCGTGCCTTGCCTTACATGAAATATTTGGCATATATTTTTGTGGAATTTTGACTACTTGTATTAGTAAAACTAAACATATTTTGGATAATCCTTTTTATAAAAATCCTTTATTATATGCTAATGTGATAGATGAGTGTCATAGAAATGATTGCATTTGAAAATTGTGGTGGTAGAGTATTATTGAAAATGTGTAAAATTCGTTAGAAAAAAAATATATACTGTACCTGTACCTCCATTCCTCGATTACAAGACTTGGGTTAAATGCCTTTAGGCTAGACTGGGTGAGGTGGAGTTCTTCTATCTCTTCTACCCAGTTCAATTGTTGCACTAAGCGTTGTGAAGTTTGGAAACGTACTTGGACAAGATGACCATTCTGGCTCCTTGGTGGCAGGCTCAGCCTTGATGATCAGACAGGGTATCATCACTGGAACAGACACCGAACTCATCTGGCCTGGTGTCTGTTCCAGTGGAACTATCCTGGTTGTTGATCGGCATCTTCTGCCTAATACTGTCACTTTATTGCTTGGCGTTGGTAGAGACACTCCCACTTGCATTTGGTGTTAATGCATCCTTGGTTCTGTTTTGCAAGTTGTCTCGGGCTTTCTGTCGCCTCTGGCTGCCTCATGCTGCTCCCGAGAGGTCTTGGTTTCTCGATTGAGTGCTGGTATTATATTTCTCACTTGGTTCACTGCTTCTCCTTCTGTTTGGGTTATCTTCTTAAGGTGTTTTTATAGTTTTTGTCTTGA
Source organism: Procambarus clarkii (assembly GCF_040958095.1). NCBI lineage: Eukaryota > Metazoa > Arthropoda > Malacostraca > Decapoda > Cambaridae > Procambarus > Procambarus clarkii. Next base: position 12,935,720 of record NC_091220.1, on the reverse strand, counting down.
ATTGCAGGGTTGGGGTGTTTCATGCTCTTCTCTTGAGGCATGGGTTCTGTTCTTTCAGCCCTAGTGGGCAACAACACTCCTTATACAATGTATAGTTCACTGTATCCTTTCCTGTTGATTTAGTACACTGATGACTGATGAAAGACGTTCACTTTGACAATCTGTTGCTTCTGAGGTGGTCATGTGTACTAGTTTGTCACTCACACAAACGGCTAATTCATGTAATTTCACATGCAATTCTGTGGTGATAGCTTGATTATCTCCAATATATGCACAGTGGGGTAACTTGACATTGGCAAATGTTACATAGTGATTACTGTTAGTTGGTAATACCAGCTGGATCATGTACGTCAGACAGACAATGGGTTCAGGATGGTTTGGCAGGCTTGCTTCAACCACTACAATCGTTCCTAAGGAACAAACAGTCCAGTCTATGAATGAACGAATGGAACGCAGGCACTAATATTTACCCAAATTAGATAGAATAGGCTTGCACTTATCAGCTAGGCCCATAATGTCATGAATACATCATGCTTTTACACCCGAAGCCATTTGGAAACCAGAGACGATTGGCCCCTTATCTTCCCTCTCTCATTTTTTCTGTTACATTTTTGCAGCCTTGATTTTCTCCTAAATCAAGTTATCCTCCTGTTACAAGTTCATCTTCAGCACTTTAGCAGGAATTCATGTTAGTAACAATGGTCTGTAATTTAGTTTTTTTTTTTTATATAAATATTAGGATTACATACAATTTTCCATATTTCTAGATCTCTGGTTTTGTGTTTTATTGAAAGTTTTAGATAGTGGGTGGCAAAGTGCCCCGCAGCCTCTTTCAGTAGACATGGTGATAACAAGTCTGGTCTTACTGCTTCTTTTGTGTTCAGTTAGTGTTGACTGTTGTTATTGGAAGTGTTGACTACCATATTATCTAATATTGCAATTGTCTGCCAACCTCTTTCTGCAAACTTATTTACAGTATTTTGTGTAGACATGTTGAAACCTCTTAAGCTCCTTTATTCCTTCTACTCTTTCCTCTTCTCCTTTCTTCTATTTTCCCTCCGAGCACTACCCAAATATAAAAACTAATACAAACGCAACTTACAACAACCTATGTTCATTACTTTTACTTTGCTCATTTTACCAGCCTTTGCACCTTACACCACCCTGTTCTGATATCTTGCCATTAAAACATAAATGATTTAGCTTCTGTATTTGATAATTTAGAATAATATCACTGTGCATTATTATTTTGTATAGTGAATTATAATATAAGAAGTTGGTTTATATCTCCTCAAATGCAAAGACTATTATATTGCAACATGTTATTTTCCTGATTTGCTTTTTGCAAATAAAACATTTATTTTCTAAAAAGGCTCTGTAATTATAAGAGTATTGGTTAAAGCTATGTTTTAACATGCTTCACTTCAAATAAATTATTTATTAATGCACTTGTAATGTTGTTTTCAGTATTCATTGCTAAATGAATCTTCCCAGGTCACTATTTAATCTGAATGTCTGAGCAGTAAAAGTTTCACAAGTTCTGGTTATTTGTGAACTTTTCTTTTTGCAGGTCATCCATACACTGGTGGTAGGACAATATAGTGCTAACTCTCAAGTGTCTCCAAGCTCAAGTGATTGGAAGAAATACAAAGTACAAATAACATCAGTGCCAAGTTTTCATAGAGGTGAAAATGTGTATGTACTAAGGTGTAATAAATAGTACTAATTATGTCTGTTAGCATCTTAAAGTTGAACTTGGCATCCTGATGCTTCCTTAACAACCAGTATAATGTTTGCTCTACATATCCATATTTTATACATAAAGGATTATCGCCCATTGTTATCCAAGTTTACCGATTCATCACAAGCACTGGACAGGGAGTAGCAGCATTTTATACAACAGAATTTACTCAGATTTGAACAGGTGAGATTTCACGTAACATAAAAGCCGAGATTCAGGGTTTTATTTACAAATAGCTGTACATTTGTTATAGTAACATTAAAATTCAAGCAGAATAAAATCATATCAGAAGGCTCTGCCAAAGTTTTATATAATATAGGTATTCATTATTAGAATTTATCTACCAGGACTATTTTTATTTAAGAAAAATATACCAATTTTTGTAGTATTTTCAGTTGAGAGAAAATCCACAGTATGTAAATGATAAGTTTTTTTTTTTAATATTTTGTTCATAAGACTCAAAAATATTGTGTGTTCTACAATATCATAAACTGTCATGAGCACTATAGTAATACACACAAAGCTCATAGTGTATAAGTGAAGATCATCAGTGGTCTTTGTGTATAAAAGTTTTGATTAATTCCACTTTACAAGCAAATATGAATGCCCCCAGAGAAAAGAAACTTCAATGTTCAGTGTGTCTAAAAAAATTTAAAGATAATTATCGTCTAACGGTACATCAGAGAGTTCATACAGGTGAGAAACCTTATCAGTGTCTAGTGTGTCTAAAATATTTTACACAAAAATATAATCTATCAATTCATAAGAAAGTTCATACAGGAGAGAAACCTTATCAGTGTCCAGTGTGTCTAAAATATTTTACACAAAGATATAATCTAACGATTCATAAACGTATCCATACAGGAGAAAAGCCGTATCAATGCTCACTGTGTTTGAAAGACTTCTTAGACAGATCTTCATTTTCAAAACATAGGAGAGTTCATACTGGGGAAAAACCATATCAGTGTTCAGTGTGTGAAAAAGGTTTTAAACAAACAGGACATCTACTGACACACATGAGAGTTCACACTGGAGAAAAACCATTTCAATGCTCAGTTTGTTCCAAAGAATTTGCAGTTAAATCTGCTCTAGTAAAACACACAAGATTACATACAGGAGAGAAACCATATCAGTGCTCAGAATGTTGGAAAGCCTTTACACAACATAGTGGTTTAGTTCAACACATGGCTCTTCATACAAAAGAAAAACCATTTGGGTGTTCAGAATGTCTGAAGGAGTTCTCAAGCAAATCAACCTTAATAAATCATATAAAACTTCATGCTGGTGAAAAACCATTTAAGTGTTCAAAGTGTTCTAAATGTTTTTTGAAAAAAAGTCATTTAGTAAAGCACATGAGCGTTCATAACAAGAAACCATCATATCAGTGTTCAAAGTGTCTAAAAGGTTTCTTGGGCAAAATCGATCTAGTTAACCATATGAAAATTCATGTTCAAGACAAAACCCCTAGCAATGTTCAACAACTAAAAGACTTTAGGAAAATACCAAGTTAAACATATGAGGATCCCCAACTCTAGCAGGAAAAGTGCAATATAAATTATGGTTGTGCAAGATATGAAATTTATATTAAATTTAACCCTTCATAATAAGCAGGAATATTTGCTTCACAAAAAATCCCTGAGTGAAGCAGTTAAATTTAAAAAATTGCCTCAAAACATCATGTCCTGCAATGTTATCAAGATTTCTGGGTTTCAGAGCAGAAGTTTAAACTTGGTAGATATAACCATTTGGTGTCCATAGAGGAAAATATGACCTTATGAGGTAGATCTAAATGTCAGCATTAATTCATTTTTCATTAGCCTTTAACCCCTGGTGGGGGGGAGGGGTAACAGTTAAATTTTGAGAGAGAGGGGTCTCAGCTCCCGCCACTGACTTCTAGTTACATAATGTAGGGCTGTTGCATGGGCAACAGGAGTCTGAAATAGAACCCTGTTTGCTCAGAGAATCACAGCAATGTGCACAGTAGCTATCTTCCTTAAAACTGGATTGCATTTGGACTCTGAGAGCCCATGCCTTGAGCTGCATTTTGATGTTGCAGAAGTCACTGTGTGTCCACTTAGTAAGGAGTTAGGGAGCTGAAGGAAGAAGGAAGCTGTATTACTCTGTACTATATTTGTTAGTGTCTTGGTCAGTGTTGAATGTAGTGCAGTATACTCTGTTGCTCCAGTTGATCCCAAGGGATTACCTCAGGTCAGGTCGGCTGCCTCAGCAGGCCATGATGCAGCTGTGATGTCACCAGGCCCGTGTGACTTATGGCAACCTATGAGAAAGCTAGCATGCCCATATTGTAGTAAGTGATTCTCTGATTGGAAGTTGTAATAGTCACTGGAAGGCCAGGTCCCTAATCTACACAGTAAAATAACAACGTACTGGAGTGAACGATATGGAAGAAAATGCAGAATAGAACCAGTGAAGAACAGAGGTGCCATAGGCACAATCAGAGAACACTGTATAAACATCAGAGGTCCGCGGCTGATGTCCATGGTTGCTGGAACAACCATGGACATCTTCAAGAGAAAACTAGACTGTTTTCTAAAAGACGTTCCGGACCAACTGGGCTGTGGTGGGTATGTGGGCCTGCAGGCTGCTCCAAACAACAGCCTGATGGACCAACCTCTCACAAGTCAAGCCTGGCCTTGGAGAGTAGAAGAACTCCCAGAGCCCCATCAACCAGATTGGTAGAATCAGGAGACAAAACCCTGGAAAGCTTGAGAAGCATTACCATATGTTAGATCCTCATTCTCACCAGTACTACTGTTACATTAGGATGCATTGGAAATGGCTACCAACCAAATAGGTAGACCACCACAAGTCCTAAGGTAACATCAAGTTATCTCAACTGTGTGTAAATTGTCTTTGAGTGGCAAGCAATCCCACAATGCAAATACTGTAAACTATTGAAGAGTAACTGACAAGAAACGAAAATCACAATGGGTAATGCCAGGTGTAACAGACTATATAGAGTACCTATCACTGTGATTTATCTAAGTAATCATTACAGAAACTGACAGTAAAGTAACAAGGTTATAGTACAATATATGAAACATGCAATGATAGAAAATTGAAGTGTGGAAAGCTTAAATCTGAGGAAAGATAGATAAATTCTAGCCATTACTGTCTGCCACTTATCCTGTTGTGTGAACCCGTTTGATCAACCGAGTGAATAGTGAAGCTCACACATTTCACAAGCACAAGTTGTGATCCATTGTCCTGTAAACACACGTCACTGTTCTCAAGTTCATCTCTCATGCCACACTTGCGCCGACCAGCCAGTTGTCCATTGCCAGTGTGTGAGTGATCTTGCTAAGATATCACATGCGGTGAATGCAAGTGAACGAGAGCAATACACTAGCCCACTTGTGAGCTGCCTCAAGGAGCCAACCATTTAGATCTATGTTGACTGAGTATGTATGTGTGCAGGCCAAGTATATTCAAAGTACTGATACTCTATTTGGATTATTTGTTCTTTCTCACTGGCAATGGGTAGATGTAGTATCAAGTTTTAATGGTGATAGTTATACTTTTGAGTAATAAGTCATTCAGCCAGGACGGTGATTATATATGTAACACACTACAAGTGTTGGCTTATGTGCATGTCATTAATTGTGATTAATTTTGCATGTCATCAAGTGTTCCCTAGTATCTGGAAGGATCTCGCCTAAGTCCCTAGTGACCAGCAGTGATTGGTTTTCCACGAGTGTTACGACAAGACTGTTGACGAGTGTTGCCGCATAATCGGTTGGTGAAACGTTTAAGGGGGGGGGTCTGATGCATTACCTGTATTAGCTTTTGAGAGCACCAATTACTGTAGTAAAGTAGCTCTCTGTATTAGTACATAAGTTCTTTAAATAAAATTATATTTTCATACATTTCGGGTTTGCATCGATCCCTTTTGAGCATTGCCATGCTAATAATGTAGTTGAGATACTTGCACAAGACACTTGCCCCAAGTCCCATACTTTTTAGGTCTATGCATAAATAAATATTTGATGTAGAGAATCCTGAAAAGGACCTCTGTATTGCATTCCATTTGCTTTAAAGGACTTTCACAACCAACGTGATTAGCGAGACAGGTAAAGCCTATCAGTACAAAATTCTTCCATAGTTGAACCCTTTTCAGTACAGTGCACCCACTTCCTGGATGCCTCTGGATGTGATGTATGTATATTATAGGTGAAACCTCTCAAGATGTTATTTGTAGTGCAAAGGTTTAATTGCAATTATTGTCATACACTGATACCTCGGGTATGCAGTTTTCATATGTTGATTTGGGGTATCATCTGTTTTTGTATATAAATGATGTAAATACTGTATAGGTTAATACATCTGCATGGATGTAATAGAGTTAATCTAGTCCCTTGGCACAGTTGAATTCTCGGGCTCTTGAACATCTTTCAGCTGTTACAGCCTCTGCTCCTCACTATTGTGTGTTGCTGAAGGGTGGTTCTGCTTGTGGGTTTTTGTACTGGCACTTTCATGATTAGCCCCTTTGATAGTGCTGTAGGGGGGATGTCTAGCCCATTTTGCTAGTTCCTGGTCTCATGGCTTGTGGGCTTACCAGGTAGTCTCTCTCTAGGTCTTTGGAGAAGTTGGTCAAAATGGTCCCCTCCTCTGTTAGGTTCAGGTGTGTTGGATCAAGTCCTTCCCTCAGCACCTCAGTCATTCCCATGTGGTTGGACTATGGTGTTGCAGAGTTAACCTCTTCAGACAGTGTTCCCAAGCAGCACTTGGCAGATCTATGGTATATTCTCGACCTCTGGTTTGGATAGCTTCATTCTTGTCCAAACTTCTGCATGACCACTTTAGCTCAGGTTTGTATAGTATTGCAGGTAGGTTTCTAGATAGTATCCCAGCCTTCTTCAGTAGCCATGGTGATATCAAGTCTGGTCTTACTGCTTCTTTTTGTGTAGTTACATTGGGAGTGTTGACTACCATATTATCTAATACTGTATTGCAATTGTCTGCCACCCTCATTCTGCAAACTTACTTATTTTGTGTAGACATGTTGAAAGCTCTTAAGCTCCTTTATTCCCTTTCTTTTTCCTCTTCTCCTTCTATCTTCCCTCTGAGCATTACCTAACTCCCACCACCTCACCCAGTGCAATGCCACACTTGCAGTCACCACTACAAATACAACTTACTAAAACCTATGTTCATTACTTTTACTTTGCTTATTTTATCAGTCTTTGCACCTTACACCACCCTGTTTTGATATCTTGCCATTAAAAATATAAATTATTTACAGTAGTTATATAATTATTTAGAATCATATCACTGTGCATTATTATTTTGTGCAGTGAATTAGACTAAGAAGTTGGTTTATATCTGCTCAGATGCAAAGACATGCCTATTATATTACAACACGTTCTCTCCTTCATTTGCTTTTTTGTAAATAAAACATTTATTTTCTGAAAAGGCTCTGTAACTATAGGAGTATTTGATTAAAGCTATGTTTTAAGATGCTTCACTTACAAATAAATTAGTTCTTAATGCACTTGTAATGAAGTTTTCAGTATTCATTGCTAAATGAATCTTCCCAGGTCACAATTTAATCTGAATAAACAGTAAAGGCTTCACAAGTTCTGATTGTTTGTGAACTTTTCTTTTTGCAGGTCATCCATACACTGGTGGTAGGACAATATAGTGCTAACTCTCAAGTGTCTCCAAGCTCAAGCTATTGAAAGAAATACTAAGTACAAATAACATCAGTGTCAAGTTTTCATAGAGGTGAGGTGGTGTCTAAGTACTAAGGTGTCAGAAACAGTATTAATTATGTCTGTTAGCATCTTAAAGTTGAACTTAGCATCCTGATTATTGTACTTGCTTCCTTAACAACCAGTGTAATGTTTGCTCCACATATCCATATTTTATACATAAAGGATTATCACTCGTCATCCAGGTTTACATCATCAAAACCCGATTCATCAAAAGCACTGGACATATGGTATCAGCATGTTATACAATACTTATAATTTGCATAAATATTTAGTAATGTGTATGTGAAGTCAAATTTCTAGCTTAAGACTTTCAATTTAAAATTTACAGTGAAATACAATCTATAAAATAATATTTGACTGGATTACTATCTTACCTTTCTTAGTGCAGTTTAAGGAACTAATTTTTTCTTCCATCAAACTTAATCACATCTCTATCAAATTGACAGTACTCAAATATATTTGATATAGTTGATCATATTGTCTTCATAAGTATTCTTGACCTTTCAGTCATTATTCTGGAGTTTTATTTTAAATAAGTTTTTAGTGCTAATATATAATGAATATTATTACAAGCTTTTGAGTTTATTAATATTCATAAAGTTAATAGTACTTTTTGATGAGATAACTTTATCAACAATACATTGACGTTGCCACCAGAAAGTCGATATGGGTACATGTAATTAGGTACCTAAATTTATGGTCAAATGCTGTTTTGAGTTTTTGTCTAATATAATTTGATTCTTTATGATTTATCTTGAGTCACTGTAAAATTAACTTCACTGCTTGATATTGTAAGTGAATCCCATTGACAACATACATAACAGAAGAACATACTATAGTTGCGGTTATATTGCTGTTCAGCATTAGTTCAACAAAAGTTACTCAAATTTGAGCAGGTGAGATTTCACATGACATAGAAGCTGAGATCCAGTTATTTAAAAATTATTGCAAGTTTGCTATAGTGACTTTCAAATTCAGGTAGAATAAAATCATATCGGAAGGCTCTACCAAAGTTTTTTTTAATATAGGTATTCATTATTAGAATTTATCTACCATGACTTTTTTTGAAGGAGAAAAAATACCAATTTTTTTTGTCTAGTATTTTCAGTTGAGAGAAAATCCAGTTTGAAAATGATAAGTGTTTAAACATTTTTGTTCATAAAGCTCATTAATATGTTCTGCAATATCATGAACTATCATGAGCACTCTAGTAATATTGTACACAAAAAGCTCATAGTGTACAAGTGAAAATCATCAGTGTATAAAAGTTTGGAGTAATTCCACTTTTCAAGCCAATATGAATGCCCCTCCAGAAAAGAAACAACAATGTTCAGTGTGTTTAAAAAAATTTAAAAATAATTATCGTTTAACTGTTCATCAGAGAACTCATACAGGTGAGAAACCATACAGGTGTTCTGAGTGTCTAAAATGTTTTTCACAAAAACATTGTCTAGCAGTTCACAAAAAACTCCATACAGGAGAAAAATCCTATCAGTGTTCAGTGTGTCAAAAGTATTTTACTCAGAAACACACACTATCAGTTCATGAACGGATCCATACAGGAGAGAGACCCTATCAGTGTTCACTGTGTTTAAAAGACTTCTTAGATATATCTTCATTTATAAAACATAGGAGAGTTCATACAGGGGAAAAACCATATCAGTGTTCAGTATGTCAAAAAGCTTTTAAACAAACAGGACATCTGATGACACACATGAGAGTTCACACTGGAGAAAAGCCATTTCAATGCTCAGTGTGTTCCAAAGAATTCGCAGTTAAAGCTGGTCTAATAAAACACACAAGATTACATACAGGAGAGAAGCCATATCAGTGCTCAGAATGTTTGAAAGCATTTACACAACATAGTGGTCTAGTTCAACACATGCTTCTTCATACAAGAGAAAAACCATTCAGTTGTTCAGAATGTCAGAAGAATTTTTCAATGAAATCAAACTTAATAAATCATATGAAAGTTCATTCTGGTGAGAAACCATACAAGTGTTCAAAGTGTTCTACAGGTTTTTTGCAAAAAAGTTATTTAGTAAAGCACATGATGACCATTCATAACAAGAAACAATCATATCAGTGTTCAAAGTGTTTGAAAGGTTTCTTGGGCAAAACTAAGCTAGTTAACCATATGAAAATTCATATTCAAGAGAAAGCTCTTGACAGTCTTCAACAACTAAAAGATTTCAGGAAAATCTCATCTAGTTAAGCATACAGGGACCCCCAACTTTCATGGGAAAAGTACAGTATAACTTACAGTGTTTACAATCACAAAAAGTCCTTAAATGTAGCAGTTTAGTTTTAAAAAAATTTCAAAACAATAGCTTTAACATCCTATCCTCGACTGCTATCAGGACGTCTTGCTTTCAGTACAGGAGTTTCAGATTGATAAATGCAACTGTTTGGCATCAGTAGAGGAAAATGACACTAGATGCAAATCTGTCAAATCATTAATTTACACTTAAACCTCCCCAGGGGTTAAGGGTTAAATGTTATGGGATACCTAATATGACTGGACATCATGTGCACCATGGGTCAAAACATCTATGTTATTCACAGTGCACATTATTGTGCATTTGTCATATATTGATCCCTTGGATAATGTAGTTTTCATCAAATGTTGATTTTGGTTATCTCCTGGTTTTTATACAAATGATGCAAATATGATAATACATCTGTATGGATGTAATGGAGTTGGCCTAGTTCCATTAAAAATTTCTGCAGTTATAGTTGTTTACAGTCAATAAGGTTATCTTGTACTACAAGCTGAGCAATTTTCAAAAATCACAATTTGGCATTTTGCATCTACAGTGGCACCTCGATTAACGCGTTTAATCAGTTCTGGCACCGAGCTCGTTATGTGGAAAACTCGTCTTCAGAAATAAATTTCCCCATTTAAAATAAAGGAAATAAATTTAATCTGTTCCACTCCCAAAAACATCCATACTTGTATGACATTTTATTATGTAAATATAATACTGCACATGTAATTATAAATATTTTGTTGTATTGTTTTCATGTTTACTTTACCTTATGAAGAGTCGTTGCTGGCTTGAGGGAGACGATGGAGAGGTGGGAAGGAGGAAAGGGGTTATGCAGTATCCACTCAATTTAACGGCCTCTTTTATACCGATCTGCCGGTAATAACGACCGGTTTGGGAGACCGGTATGTAGAGCCTCATATAACGGTCTGGTGGTCGATATTACAGAAGGTCGGTATTGGGTTTGTCTTGGCATCAGAGGGTCCTCACATGGCAAGCAGGCCACCTACCCCTTTCATCCCCTCCCTCACCCTCACTGAACCTCTCCCCCCCACACCCTCACTTTCTGCCTCCCCCCCCCCCCCCAAGACCCTTCTGGGAAATGGCTCAGTAGACTGCCAGCCAGCCAGAGACAGCCTGGAGAATCTCCATCTAATAAAGAAGTATTTTATAACTTTTTATTATCCTAATATTATTACTAAACAAAATCTGTAAGCAAAAATATATATGATGTACATCCAGAATTTAATTAAGAAACATCTGGTTAACTGGGTCAAGTGTTAGGCTTATCTCTTCCCTTCCCCACCACTGGCACCCCACCCCCACCCCCACCCCCATACTTCCCATACACACGCTGTCTCTGCTTCACTTCAACATCCATTGTGCTCCATCCCTCCCTCCCCTCTCTTCTTTCCTCTCTCCATCCAACCATCCCTCCCTCCAACCATCCCTCCCTCTATCCAACCATCCCTCCCTCCTTCTCAGCTCCCTCCCTCCCTCCCTCCCTCCCTCCTTCCCAGCTCCCTCCCTCCATCCAACCATCCCTCCCTCCAACCATCCCTCCCTCCCTCCCTCCCTCCCTCCTTCCCAGCTCCCTCTCTCCCTCCATCCAACCATCCCTCCCTCTCTCCTTCCCAGCTCCCTCCCTCCATCCAACCATCCCTCCCTCCCAGCTACCCTCCCTCCTTCCCAGCTACCCTCCCTCCATCCAACCATCCCTCCCTCCCTCCCTCCTTCCCACCTCCCTCTCTCCATCCAACCACCCCCCCCCTCCATCACTTTGTCCTTCCTTCCCTCCCTCCCTCCCTCCTTCCATCTCTCCCTCCTTCCCTCCCTCCCTCCTGCCATCTCTCCCTCCTCCCCTCCCTCCATCTCTCCCTCCTTCCCTCCCTCCATCCCTCCCTCCATCCCTCCCTCCCTCCCTCCCTCCCCCTCCATCCCTCCATCCCTCCTTCCCTCGCCTCCATCCTTTCCTTCCCTACCTCCCTCCTTCCTTCCATCCCTCCCAGCTCCCTCCTTCCTTCCATCCCTCCCAGCTCCCTCCCTCCATTCAACCTTCCCTCCCTCCCTCCCTCCTTACCTCCATTTCTCCCTCCTTACCTCCATCCCTTCCTCCCCTCCATCCCTTCCTCCCCTCCATCCCTTCTATATAGATACTAGCGTTATTCGTTGGTATGCGTTCGCTATTTAAACTACTCATGTCCTTTTCGTTCATAGAACACCGATCCCTACACGCTCTCTGATATATTGCTTAATTAACAAATATTCACAAATAAAGATTATATTTGTATATGTTATCAGAAAGGCAGATATAAAATAGTTTGTGTTAATGCATCACAGAGATTATACCTTATTAGAGAGGAAAAATATTCATATTTTAAACAAGGCTTCTTGGCCGACGCTCTCCCTTTCGATGGGAACTACGACCTTTTGAAGATCAATGTTAATTGAATCTAGATATTGTAAAAAACGAAGTTTTTTATGTCATCAGAAAGACATATAAGCTGCATGTTAATATTTTGGTATAAATATAACTGAAGTGAAAGTGAAGATATATGCCTTTTTATAGTTACTTGATGGCTCGCTCAGGGAGTGTGAAGGCCTGCACACAAGCCAATCAATTTTATAATTAATGTACATATATGCAAAGTAATGTCAAAGGTTTTTATTTCGGAATAAAGACAGATGTAGACGATAATGTAAATACATTTCAAGGAAAACATATCTTAAATGAAAGCAAATATATGGTCAAATAAATAGGCAATACCACCATCGCCAGTGTCCGGACACATGAATAGTCGCATTAGGTGAAAGGAAATGTACCCAACCATTTCCATTTACGCGACCAGTTTCCGTTCTTATGTTCTTACTTACATTTATTGAAATTTATCATCATCATCATTTACAGAAATAAATTAACATAAAAATGTAGTAATTTTAATACACAAAACAGAAGTAGATATGTATGTAAATTATGACGCAGGATAGGATCACTATTGCAGAACTATTCGCATACTTTGTGTCATTATATACAGTACTGGAATTTAAAAAAAATCGCGGAATTCAGAGATAACACCATCATTGGTGTCCAAGAAAAGTGTAAGTGCTTCATTTATAATGATGTGCTGCCCAAAATCTTAGCGAAGTATCTAAAATTTGCTTACTGTAAGTAATTCATGCAAATGATTGTAAAGCCGTCGCCCAGTTGGGTGGGTGTGGAGCACATGACTGTTAAGCTGCCGCCCAGTTGGGTGGGTGTGGAGCACATGACTGTAAAGCTGCCGCCCAGTTGGGTGGGTGTGGAGCACATGACTGTTAAGCTGCCGCCCAGTTGGGTGGGTGTGGAGCGCATGACTGTTAAGCTGCCGCCCAGTTGGGTGGGTGTAGAGCAAGACTAGTAATTGGACGACTCACCATAGATGTAAAGTGCCTAGTATAGTGACTTGTGAGCCTCTTGTTGAATCACTTGTGATACAAAGATTATTGATGTGTGTATTTGTGTGGGTGATTGAATATGTATGTGAATGCATATGTATGTATATGTATATATGCAATTGACGATCACGAAACAATAATCATTTGTATGCGGAAAATTCCATATTTCATTTCTCTGGATTTACCGCATATGTATATATATGTACATGTATGTATGATTATGTGTACATGTATATATAACATTAATAAGAGGAAATGAAGATGAAGATGAAGAAATGATAAAAAGAATGGCAATAGTGGATAGTAGTAACACACTTAAGAATTATTCAGTAATAAACACAAACTCGTCCTTCACCTATGGTAAAGGAAAGTCAACTTGGAAGGATTCAATTTACATGAGATTAAGATTAGGATACAAATATATCTGTCAATACGGAGTTGATGTAAGTGAAAATGATAAGGATTGTAAATTATGTAGTATGCCGCACGCCCACACCTTAGAACATTATGTATTAGAGCGTCAACTTATTGATAACTATAGAAATAAGGAAATAAGTAATGTACCACATCAAATTGTTTGTATGTGTGATAATGGTATGATAGACAGTATACTTAGGAGCTACAAGCACTTTGCCTCAAGAGTGTAACAATTATATGCTGTACTTACTATATTAACCTGCAACGTTAAATGGGATTCTTGTAATGTTAATTGTCTATTTGTACTTACTGAATTTGTGCGCCCCTTGAGGGACTTGAAGTAGAGGGGGTAGAAATAGCCTAAGTTACTCTATCCCTTTGAGATGTATTTTTTTCTTGTCTCAATAAACATACTTGAACTTGAACTGTAAATATTTGTGGCTTCCTGACCATAAAGTTACCGCCGCAGTCGAGGGTAAATATTATGATAGATATCGTGCGGAGACATTCACATACAGGATTAATGGAACAAGAACCCAGCAATGTGATGTTATAGTGGCCAGAATACGCTTGGGATATAGACGTACCTGGCAGCTTTCTCAAAACCCAAATGTCGAGTACACAATGTGTCAACTTTGTGAAAGAGGAAATATGCACTCCCTTGAACATTATATTGTAGAATGTCCCATACTGACTGACTTTCGCCCTCCTGGGCTAAGGTATGCTGAACTGTAATTACTATTTGAGTACTGGAACACTTGATGATATATTGGACTTGTACCCTAGATTGACCATGTAACGTATTAATTATACAATGAATGTATGTGATGTAACTCTATAACGTGAGCTTGTGAAAGCACCTTAATCACCTTCAGTGATTAAGTGCTTAATTGCACACTAGTTTCTCTATCAGTTATCTCACCTTGTCAGAGTAAAAGAGACAAATATATGTGTATGTATGTGTGTATATATGTATGTATATATATGTATATGTACGCATATGTCTGTGTGTGTATATGTATGTGTATAAAGTATATGTGGAAGCTGATCAGAATTCCATTTCACCTTTGTAAATGCACGTTAATGACACTATGTAAAAGACACATCGAACACTTTATGTAGGGCATACGTAAATCTGTGTATTTATGTATTTACGTATGTAGCTTAGCCTAGCATTTTAAAAGCACTACAATCACCTTATGTGGTTGATTGTTCAATAAATCCCTGAACTATATGTTTAACAAATCTCTAACCCTATCCATGGAGTTAGTTTAGTTCTTATATTATGCACCCTATACCCATCTTGTGGGCGGTAGTGGAAAGGGTTAGAGTCCATGGCGGACAGAAGAAAATGTATATATGCTGATTAGCATTGTTAATGTGTGGCCACGTCTGTGGTAGAAAATAATACAAAAAATCAAATAAAGGTATTATTGAAACTTTATAGGAAAACATTAAATCCTAAATATATCTTTAATATTATACTTGAAATATTATATACTTTGCTCTCTCCATCGTACTTCTGCACCTGCTGGCAAGTGGTTCGGTGCAGTGTGCAGGTGATGTTCATTACTGGGTGAGCTGGCAGGTGGTGCTCACCTGCCAGCTCACCCAACGAAAATTTGGTTTTTAATACACTTTCACATTTATTGGGTCTTTCCTTCACCTTCATTCAAGCACTAGGGTATTACAGTGTGTTTTAATTATAATATTTATTAACGTTATTATTTTTAATTTTTATTATTATTAGTATTATTATTAACAGGAGAGGAGTGTATGTGTGTGTGTGTGTGGGGGGTGGGGGTGTAATGGTTCACATGTCCACATCCCAATGCCCGCCCTTCCAGGACTGGGGGTGCGGGGGTGTACAATAAACTATACCCACCTCCGGCGGCAGCTTGTCGAAGGCGGAAGTGTAGCCTAGACAATTTGTCATGATAATTAGTGATGGCTCTTATTTTGATTATGGGTCCGTAATCCAGTTAAGCTTTTATTCTTAATTTATATTACAATGCTGGTAAAATACACTTCTTGATGATGAGTATGGAGTACAGTTACTGGATGCCAGTTCCCTGCCGTCGATTTCACTTTGCTCCTGTTCTAAAAGATGTAGCCGAAGTTCACGGCGTACTAGCTGCGGCTTGCAGACGCTCATTGACAACACAAGACTACACTCAGCGGCCACTTAAGGCAGACTCCTTGGCTTCTATTCAGCCCTATCACCCGTCTGGAGGCAGAGATGGGATGGAGACCAAGGGTAATGTTCCCCGCTCACATTCTACATCCGCTTAGGACACAAGCATGTTATAGATTTGGCTTTAAGAATTGGTTCTTATTCCATTGTATTGTTTATGTATATATTGCTTTGTTGTATATACCCGTTCTTGGTATATGCATTGTTTATATTATCAAGATTTATAGTGTTTCGTATTATCCCTGTTTATAGTTGCTTTGTGCTTCCTTGCCGTTTCTCCTACTGGCTTTCTCCCACCTTTGCTCATAGCAAAGGTACTTCCCCCTTCCGTTTGCTGGAAGATTCTTAGAATTGTTAGCCCCCTTCATTGCTACAGTATAATTATTCGGAAAACTCTTATTCATCCAGGATTGTTAATTATGGAATCTCTTAATTCCTGCTGCTGGGCCCCCTCCCCCCGTTTTTCGTCTCCGTATTGATTCAGCTAGGGTTTACCTCTCGTCTGTGCTCTTGCCTGTCACGATAACACTGCATGCCGCTTCTGCCCACCCTTACTGCCTTATATCTTTCAGCCCGGGGAGGTGATCTACGCGACAAAAAATCGACGCACACTCCGACTGGACCAGGTATCGCTTACATGGTCAGGAATCAACACTCTTCGGATCCTACAAGCACAGCGCAGGACGCACGCATACCCTAGCCCAGCGAGCGCCCCCCGGCAAGTTCTACCCGGCCCGTGCCCCAAGGAACAGGCAACACTTCTTCAGGGCGATTAATTCGCGCCGCCTTCGCAGAGCTAGGCTCGCCTTCAGCCAACCACGCCCCTCTTACCTTTAGAATTGACAGGGCCACTCGGCTCTCTTGACGGGCTCGCCATCAGAGATAATGGCGGGTCCAGCAACCAGCTGGAACCCCCAGCTGACTACGTCCTGGACGTTGTTGCTCTGCCACTCTGAGGCCTCCTTGCGGCCAGCGGGTCTCGCCCTTCGGGGGGGGTCCGGCCAGCTGGCCTGCGGTGGGGGTGCAGCGCCGGTCCCCAAGTGTCCCGCTGTCCGCAGCTAATCCTTTGCCCAGTCTAGGTGCTAGTAAGAGTCAGGAAACACTTCTTATTCCTTGGCGGCCGGCCTCACGCCCTGGGAAAAACTTCTCCCATTTGTCATATCAGTTTTCCCCAGTCACTAGGTATTTTCTGCCCGCCTGTTAATTCTAGGATTTCCCATTATGTCTTGGTAGGGCTCCGTTAAGTGTTGTGTCTATACACTTTATTTCCCCTTTGTGTCCTGACTGTTATACCTAGTTCTAATTATATTTCATCTGCCATTAGGTTTCTGCAGAACGTGTTTGCCATGTCTAGGCTATGCTTACTACTACGGGGGTACATTTTAAGTTAATTAGTCCTCAGACATGGACATGTTACATTTGTTAATTCCTACTTATATTATTTACATGCTCTGTAGAATTTAATTTACTAATAAAAAATTTAAGCCCATTCGGCCTGTGTCTTTTTCCCCCTGGTCAGAAAAAACAATTTTTTTTTTTTACCGACGCTCTCCCTATTGATGAGAACTACAACCTAATGAAGATAAATGTTAATTTTATGTAGATACTGTGATAAACGAAAGTTTTTAATGTCATCAGAGAAGCTGAAATATAGGCAAATTTTAAATCCCTTGGCATAAATATAACTGAAGTGAAAGCAAAGATATATGCATTTTGATAGTTTCAAAGACAGCTCTTTAACACGGGTGGAACACGAACAAGGGGAACTTAGTACCCAAATGAGCCACAGAGATATTAGAAAGAATTTTTTCACTGTCAGAGTAGTTAATAAATGGAATGTATTAAGCAGTGATGTGGTGGAGGCTGACTCCATACACAATTTCAAATGTAGATGTGATAGAGCCCAATAGGCTCAGGAACCTGTACACCTGTTGATTGACGGTTGAGAGTCGGGACCAAAGAACCAAAACTCAACCCCTGCAAGCACAAATTAGGTGAGTACAACTAGGTGAATACAGCTGAGGGGCGGGACCAAACAGCTGAAGCTCAATTCCCTACGCATAACTAGGCGAGTCCATAAGAATTACCGTTTGTCCTGGCGCCATCTATGTTTTGACAGCAGTACTACTAATGTTCCCCCGTTATGTGATGATCGCTATACGGGTGTTAGGGTCAGTTGCTCTTCTATATATGTTTATGGACAACGTAGGTGATTTGAGGCAATTTGCGGCCAGAGTGAAATAGTATCCACGCGGTGAGTGATGGAGGAGGATATATACTGCTGTGTACTCGACCAGCGGGTGAGAGGTAAGTTATATCGAACAATTATGGGGAATAGATGGGTTATTTTAAGCGTAGAATGTCGGGTAACCGGTAACTACACAGATGGGGTAGTGTTTTTTTAAGTCTTTATTTACTAAAGTGGAACATTACATTATGCCTTTAGCTGAACAAGTCTACTGGTGGGGGAAGTAGACGGGTTTTATGAAAGTATTTTACCTAAATATTTGTATTTGGTTAACTAGTTCAGCCGTTACCAGGGAGGGTGTTCCTTTAATCTAATCTAAAAATTCTAGCCGGACAAAGTGATTAAATAAAGAAATTGAATAGAACGAAGTGGTTTGCCAGGGTGCTTAACATTTAGTTTAGTTCACTTAATATGCAGTCCATGCTTAAAGAATGCAAGTTTATCATATTGAATTTACCGTAGTTTTACTGCATTTAATATACCGTTTTTACCCTATTTAATTATGTCGGGTAAAGGCCGGTCGTGGAAAGTTCCTAATATAGCAAGTTTTAAAGGAAAAGTTTGAGTTAAGCGTTAAAGTTAAGTTAGTGACCAATTAGCTTAGTCTATTGTGAGGAAAGTTACTAGAATCTAACATTGCAAGTGCCATTTCTCTACTCTTTTTGAGAAACATGACTAGATATAGGAATCGCATAGTTTTATTACTAAATGTTCATGGATTAGGTTGCATAGTTGAGGAAATAGTGATAAGGTTTGTGATTTTGTGTACCTTGACTTCAGCAGAGATTTTGATAGTGGCGCTAAATTGATAGGGGCTCGGATCATTGGGAATGCTGACTGAAGTTGATTAGGTCATGGCTATACTAAAGGAAATTAGTATAAATGGGGTTAAGTTGGGAGAAGTGTTGTTAGTGCCTAAAAGCTCTCCTTGGACCTCGGTTATTAGCAAGATTATGGTTTAGACTGCAATAGTTGCAGAATTGGCAAATAAAAAAATACCGATGCCCTATATAGTTTTGAAATGGTTAAGACTACCAGATGCAGTTTAATGCTGACAAATGTAAGGTTTGGGGGCTAGGTAAAGATGAGATAGATGGTGTAGATTGTTAAGAGTATTAAATTTTTTGCAGGTGATAAATTCTCCCCGAGCTGGCACTGCTCTCCAGCCTGGGATGTTGATTGGTTAGTCTTCAACTGCCTCCCAACATGGTAGTGAGGTCCTGAGCTGACATGCAATGAGGAACGTGGAAAGCTTCCTGAATTGGCACATGGTATGCCTCCCTTTCAAACCAGCAGCTGGCACAAATGTTCCAGCTAACATCAGAATAGTGGATAAAGCCCACACTAAAATGTAAGTGGTACAGTAAATGGAATAAGAATTTGTATATATAAATTTTGTATTGCTTTTATTCAAATGTTATACATGGTTAAATTAAAGTTTTTGCAATGTTCCAGAAAAATGTTCATGACTAAAGTTGTTGGAAAATAGAATTTGTATAGGATGTTGACTTGAAATGACTATAGCTTTGTTTGTAATAAAGATTGGACAACAAGATAGTTAGTGCCATTTAAAACGGCAACTGTTAACCTGGTGGTACAGGTATGAACAAAATAACATTGCTATGCAAATAACTTTTTAGTAATATTTACTGTTCACATGACAGGTTGTGGAAGGTCCTGGCAACAAAGAGCTGCAGTAAAATACTTGCAGATCTACAGTAAGTAGTGTTGTGTACATTAGAATTAGAGGGTAGAAGTCAATTGGTAAAAACCTATTAAATATTAGGGTATGGAAATTGAATGGAAGTCTAGGCTTAGGCTAGTGGGTACCATATCTGCAAGTTTAGTCCTTTCAGGAATGTATTGAATAGAATGGTATGTTGAAATTGTGAAAATTGTAATGTGGGGCATTAGGTCTTAAACAGCATAGTTGAGGGTGTTTAATTAATAAAGTTTTAATGAAATATAAATCTTTTTGTCAACATTAAATGTTTAAATAAGCTTTAATCTATAAATATATAACACTGTTAAGGGTAATCATGAGTCAAATAAAGTTAATGGCAGGAAAAGCTTTGTTCTAAGTGATGGTATTTTTCCCTTGAAAGTAAAAAAAATAT
This sequence comes from Procambarus clarkii, assembly GCF_040958095.1. Classification (NCBI taxonomy): domain Eukaryota; kingdom Metazoa; phylum Arthropoda; class Malacostraca; order Decapoda; family Cambaridae; genus Procambarus; species Procambarus clarkii. The sequence continues at coordinate 12,915,566 of NC_091220.1, read as the reverse complement.
TCAATGTTTACTTTAGCTTGGTTTTAAATTTATATAGTTTTCCAGAATGTGGTTTGGAGAGTCCAGAAGTCCCTCTTCCAACTGACTGAGTTAATTTGCTTCAACAGAATCAGGTGAGTTGTAGTAAAGGTTAATCTGAATAGATTTGCATAAAAGTAAAAAAATAGTAATAACTTAAACAATATAGCATTGGCTAAAGATAAATGTAAATTGCCATTGAAGTGCAGTTGTGGATAGTTTCTCAAATGACATTTACTGAAACTTGGCAAATTGATGCCATATATTTATATTGCTAAATTAGATCTTTACTAGTGCTACTAGAATATGTAGGAAAGGTAAATCCCTTAAAGAAATTTTTTCCATCTTAATTTGTAAAGTAAAGCAAGATTGGCTTTAAATCTGAAATTAATTTCTTGAAATATTTTTCAGGTGAAAGTGATTATGATGCATGGACTGGCTTGGAGTGAGGCTCCTTTACTCTGCAAAAGTGGGTGAGTTTGAATTTGATGTTTTAGCTATATCAATGACCTAATCTTAATTCTCTTATCTAGTCCATTTATAGGTGTGTAACCATGTCCTACTGTTACAACCCACAGGGATTGATGCAGTTTGTACTGATCCTACCCCATTTCATAAAAGGGGACCAGGCAGTCCTGCAGATTTTCCTGGCTTGGCTTTTTCAGAGCTTTGCTCTACTACCCATCTAATGGATGGACTAGATTTGCATAGGTTTAGGGACCCTTAACAATGGTTACATTGTTAATTCTCACAGGGTTTGTTTGCTGAATGGGTGGATGCATCTAAAACTTTAGTGCCTGGCATGCATTGTACAGTGCTTTCAGTAAAGCATATGTACAATGTGTTGATGGCACTAAAGTGGTGGATGTAATGCACCCATTCAGGGAACAAGCTCTGAACTAAAATCAGAGGAAGGGATAGGCCTTGCTGAGCCTATCTTAAAAGATAGGCAGTTAGGATTTTTGGGGCTTGTTATTAGGCATTGGTGATAATAAAAGTAGTGTCCCTGTCTAATGTTTATTTTTCTTTTACAGGTGATTGTCTCTGGAGTTGTCTTGGCCTTTTGGATCTTCTGTTCATCTAGGAGCATCTGTCCCACAACCTGAAACAATAATAAATATTAGATTTATTATAAACACTATATGTAAAACTTATTAAATAAAACAATTTTAATGAAACTACTTTATATACCTTATCCTGAAATTATGCTGGAAATTGTTTACTACTATTGATGCAATGTTTAAACATCTGAAATGTTTTTACTTTGAAAATAAATACTTGGTAAAATTTACACCTATTTGTAATGTGTTACATAGGTGCATGCAAAATGCATTGAAAAGATGTAAAAGTGGACTACCTATTCAATTTACATAAACTAACAAATATTGCAAATTAGTCTGAAATATTAAAGTGGAAGATACTTTAGTCAATATTTTAGTTTCCATATTTGAAAGTAAATTTAAAGCTATGCAACACCTAAGCTTTGTACAAATTATGATTAAATTAAAGATCATTTAAATTTACAGAACATTTGAAAAGTGACACTGAAGCATCTATACAACATGGTTTTCACAGTTTTAGTAACTTAAATTTATTCAAAGCTCTTAAATGATTTGTCTGCCAAACTCTTCAGATATTCTGAAATATTTTACCTAGATTAAAACCATCATTGTTTGAAAAGGCAAAACAGATTACTGTCAATTAGTTTGACCTAACGTCTGCAAGGTCCTGAAGGAATGGAATTTTTTTTTTTTTTTTTGTAAAACTTTGTTTGCTAAAAACAAACCCTGCCTAATGAACCTGCTCATTTTTTTTAGAAATGGTAATTGCAACTTTACCAAAGCCCATTGTTTTAATAAACAAGGTACCAAATGAAAGACCAAGAAGCAACAAACAGGTACATGGTAGAAAGGACAAAAGAACTGTTATGAGGACCCTTTCATTTGTTAAAGAAATGACTGGGGAAAAATGCTGTCATACCACAAGGGGTCTTAACCCTTGTCATATACATCACTGACATTAATCTAAATATTACCAACCACAAAAATTGCTGATAACATGTTATAAAGAAAATAAAGAATATAATATTGAGGCCTTAATGCAGATCTCTAACTCTACAAATAGTAACAAGACTGGCAATTTCTTAATATAAAACAGAAAAAAATCCAAGACCTTGCATGTGAGCCAGAACAATCCATATCACAACTACCACATTAAAATGAAACAACAATGAAGGTAAGGTAATTACCAAAAGAAGGCACCAAACCAGGAAGGCCATGTAGCACCATCAAAGTGCGAAATAATCAGAGGGCACTAAATATCACCAAGAATGCCAATACGAGAACAAAAACGCATAAGGCGAACGATATCAAAAGTATCCGATTCACCTATAATTCTATCGAGGGACGGTCGGAAAGCAAGACACACACTCGTCCTGGAAGTCAGGACATTCAACAAGGATATGCACAACTGTAAGAGGGACAACGCAATTCGGACAATAAGGAGCAGGGCGGCGCTCCATTAAGTGACCGTGGGTTAAGGGGGTATGACCAACCCACAGCCGTGCCAAAGCAGTGTCCCACCGCCGGTTACGGTGGTAGGAGGAAGGCCATGGGGACACACTAAGTTTGAGAGTACGCAGCTTGTTACCAACCACAGAGGACCAACAACCCTGCCAACGGGGAAGATTGAATAACAGGATAAAAGTCGGAATAAGGAATACCTTTACGGGAGATGGGACAAGAACGGATAGCTTCCTTAGCGGCAGCATCCGCACGCTCATTGAAACACCAATATGGCTGGGAACCCAGCAAAACTCTACTGATTTAAATTTACTAGAAATAAGAAACAGCCAATGTTGAATCTCAATGACCACCGGATGGACAGGATTAAAGGACCCTAGAGCCATGAGGGCACTACGAGAATCAACTACAACCACAAAGGAGGAATGAGAATGAGAAAGCAAGAGACAAAGAGCATAGAGAATAGCATAAAGTTCTGCCGTAAAGACGCTAGCCTCCGAAGGGAGGCGATACATGTAAGTATGGTCAGGAAAAACAACAGAGTAGCCCACACCATCCGCAGACTTAGACCCATCAGGGAAGATGGAAATAGTGGGAGTGCGAAGAAAAGTGCTCAAGGAAGAGGCTTTTCAGAATTGTAGGAGGGGTAAAGGCTTTAGTAATACAAGTCAAGGACGTACAAAACTTGGGAAGGGGGACTCTCCACGGAGGTAATGAAGGAACAATACGAGGAGAAACAATAGAAATATGAACAGAAAGAGAATCCTGTAAGCGAGATAACTGGACAGAAAGTGGGAGACAATGAAGACGAACAGGAACCACAGGAGGAGGAAAAGTCAATGCACGACAGAGGCGAGAGGAAGGATGTTGGAAGGACCGCGCAAGATAGCGAAGACAGTAGCGATCACGGCAGTCCTGAAGAGAGAGAAAGCCAGTGTCAACATACAAACTAAGGGCGGGAGTCGAACGAAAGGCACCAGAGCCGAGACGCAACCCAGTATGGTGCAAAGCATCAAGACGGCGAAGAGTAGAAGGAGAAGCAGAAGAGTATGCAGGGCAACCATAATCGAGTTTAGACAGGACGAGAGAGGAGTGCAAATAGAGGAGCGTGCGCCAATCCGATCCCCAAGAAGTATGGGACAAAACCTTAAGGAGGTTAAGGGCCTTAGAGCATTCAACTCGGAGGCAAGAGATATGGGCTGACCAAGACAAACGAGTGTCAAAGACTAACCCCAAAAGCTTCGCGGAATCCCTGTACACAATGAGATGACCATAAAGCAACAACAATGAAGTAAAGGTCCTTTCAGTAAGAATCTATCATTCACTGAAAGTTGCTGCAGTTAAAAATAAAAGAAAATACAAGTCCCTAGAAATAAACAAGCAACCTTTTTGACTAAGGAAAAGAAGGTAGTTATTCTACTGTATAAATCTAAGTATTCACTTAGATAACTGTATCCAAGCATAGAGGTTCCCCCCCCCTTACCTTTCAGAAAAACATCTACTTTCGAAAAAGTTTAACATTGGCCAACAAAAATGATTCCAGAACTAAATTGCCTAATACCAGGAACAACTGAGAGCCATGACAAACACTGCAACCCTCTCCTACCCCCCAAGTCTTATGCTATTTATGATCCAAGGTAATTTGAGATACTATACTGTACTTCCTACAGACGAGTCTAGTGAGAGGGTGATCTCCTGGCGATTAAATTGAAGCACGATACAGGTGTCAACGAACATCAGTCAGCCCACTTGTCAGCACAGTGGATAACTAATGACATCATAATCTGCAGTGTTGTATGCCTCCCTGTGGCCATTTAAATCAATAAAACACAGGGTTGTGGCAATGTTTACAGCATAAGGCAAGGTATAGAGGAATCCTGGAATGCCATGTAATGTGTAGTCCTTGAATGTGCTTTAGGCAACCAAATTGAATAACAACATTTCTGGTGTTCGGCTATATAATCCGAGTTTCTCATTCGGTATAATGTTTTAAACCTAAATAGGAATTCACTTTAAAGGTCAATTTATTTGAAAAGTGCTAACCAGATTCCAAATTACTGAGCTCTGAAAGTACTACAAGGCAAGTTTAACCGAATGAGTGTTTGCCTATCCATACCCCCATGAGGTATGTGACAACACTGAATAAAGAAAGGGTCTTCGAGCATTCACCGTGCAGGTATTTGACATGACCAATATAGCCAAGTGTTAAAGATCATTCTAAGCAGTTCTGCACAATCCATATACTATCAATTAATATAATTGTACAATGGTGCTTGGTGGATGATATTTCCTATTAAAACTCATTGCACAACTGTTTGTATTAGACATTTTAAACCTACAAATGGTAGCCCTAGATATCGCACTACAGTATTAATTACAAGATGAACAATGTAAAATCAATACCACAACAGCAAAGGATGACGGCTTTTCAACAACCCACAAACACGCAGGTCTAACACCAGCCATCCCGAGAGAGGACGTCCCAAGCATGTACACCCCACAACTTTACATCACCTTTGCTACCTCACGCGAGCACGCAACAGCATGAGGATGCCATACTCCCAAACCAACTCCATGCACTTTGAGGCTTTAACAACTCAACATTTAAAAAGTTGATTTAAAAAATCAAACACCTGAATTTTTCCCTAATTAAATTTACTAGGGAAATGCACACCAAGCCATGAAACTTACAATGAAGATGAACAAACTACACACAACTGTCACCAAACTTCCACATACCACCCCCTCTCACTCCTGCCCTCCCTCCTTAGGTGCTCTGATTGGCTGAGCACCTGAGCCACCACCACTCACCTCTTGTTGTGAGAGCCTAAAGCATGTTTGGTTGCACTTTAAAAGTTCCCGAGTGTACTCGCCTAATTGTGTGTACCGCCTGCCCGGTTCACAATTTTGTTTTTCAATCAACCTCAATTTACCCCTTTACAGTCAAATATTATGCAAAATTCTGTTTAAGACTTGTCCCTTCTTAACTTAAATAACTGCTTTGGCCATCTGCAATCTTTCTAGGTGGGTAACAATGACTCTTGAGGCCAGAAAGGACTTATCAGATGGCGATCATAACAATACGGTACACACACAAAAACACAACCTGATATACACCAAGCAGAAAATCCACTGGAGCTGTGAGGCGACGTAAACCCTTGCCCAAGGCACTGGCAGCTGCATACTCTACCACAGTATATTACTGACTTTGTAAAAGTCTTACACCTGGATTTCCCCATAAATCACAGCAAGTTTTGAGGCCCCTCCTTGAGTCAACGTCTTACGTAAGACCTACAAGCACTCGGGTGAAGGCTGAAGCAGTTCAACACCATACGCCCCAACTTTAAATACACAGTTGAGAGGCGGGACCAAAACGTGATTTTCTGTGTGTGCCTGAAGTTGGGGCATACGGTCTTGCTTCACCCTTCACTTTACCCTTCACCGGTGTACTTCAGGGATTTTATTTAATACTTGGACTGGCTTCAGTAGGGCCTCCAGACTTTCTGTGGCTTCACAAGTGTCACGTGAATCCCCTGCATAGCAATGGAACTGCCTTTTCCCTTCACCTTCAATGCCTCTGCACTGGAAGTATACATCTACACCAGCCCAGAAGAGTCATCAGTCCTGCCAACTCTCCATACCCCCCAGGGCCTGGCACGGCCTGGTACGACTCAGAGGCAAGCTGGGTGCCACTGCTAACTGGCAGTTTGTCCCCACAAAAAAGCAGTTAGCCGCCTTCAACTGACAGTGGTACAGCTCAACACAAAGGCACCGCCAGCCACCACGAGCAGTTTGCGAGTTGACCAGATGTCCACCTCGTGTTGACACTGGATGAGTCATCACCGCCGGACTATATAAAGAGCGCTGCCTCCCTGGAGAGGCAATCTCTCCCTTAGTGCTCTAGGATCACCTTCGTGTCTCTAACCCGTCGTCCGCTTCCAGCCAACGTCGTGTGACTGATGCCATGGTGGTATGGTAGCTGTCTTCAGAACACCACTATATCTTCATACTTTTATTCATTGCTTATAGTTTATTTTTTGCATTTAAGGTCATACTAACTTGTTCACCTTTGCATTACATGATAGTCAAGTATTGTCATGTGTTATTTTTGTTCATTACTATTTCAGTAAATTGTTTAATTATTTATTTGATAATTTTCATTTGTTTCCACCTGCAACTTACACACTGCAAGGCCAATAGCAGCATTTCTTTCATTTATGTGAGGGAGAGCCATACCATCTTGGTTCAGTATAGCTGTGATACCATAACCCGTCACACAAGATATCCAGTTGTAAGACTTTTACCATCAGTGGTGGTAGAGTATGCAACTGGCAATTCCTTTGTTACAGGTTCGCTTCATCTCACAGCCCCAGTGGATTTTCTCACACATTTGAATACATGAAACAACTTTATTTGATACATTCCAAACCAAAGTACTGTACAGTACAGTAATTATCAAACCATCAAATGTGTGGGATAATCATAGTGCGCTAAATATCACTAACGTTGCCAATACAAGAACAAAAACGCATACGGCGAACAATATCAAAGGTATTGAATTTACCAAGAATTTTATCGAGGGACAATTGACAGTGAGGGATGGTCGGGAAGCAAGACACGTAAGTCCTGGAAGTCAGGACATGTAGAGACAACGGTTTGGACAATAAGAAGCAGGGCAGCGCTCCATTAAGTGCCCGTGAGTTAAACGTGTATGACCAATATACAACCTCGTCAGAGCCGTTTCCCACCACTGGTTACGGTGGTAGGAGGAAGGCCACGGGAACACACTACTCTTAAGAGCACGCAGTTTGTTACCAGTAACAGAAGACCAACAACCCTGACAACGGGCAAGAATGGGGAAATGAATAACTGGGTAAAAGTCATAATAAGGAATACCTTTACGGGAGATGGGACAGGTGCGGATAGCTTCCTTAGCGGCAGTGTCCGCACGCTCATTTAAGAACGCACCAATATGGGTGGGAATCCAGCGAAATTCCACTGTCTTAAATCTACTGGAGATAAGAAACAGCCAATGTTGAATTTCAACTACCAAAGGATGGACTGGATTAAAGGACTCTAGAGCCATGAGGGCACTGCAAGTGTCAACTACAAACACAGAGGAGGATTGACAGCAAGAAAAAGAGTTGATGAAGAGCATAGAGAATAGCATAAAGTTCTGCCATGAAGATGCTAGTCTCCGGAGGCAGGAGACACAAAGGTGCAGTCAGGAAAAACAACAGAGTAGCCTACACCGTCTGCAGACTTAAGACCCATTGGTGAAGACGGAAATAGAGTGGAAGTGTGAAGAAAAGTGTTCAAGGAAAAGGTGATTTAGAACTGTAGGAGGGGTAAAAGTTTTAGTCATGTGGGTCAAGGCTTACAGAATTTAGGAACGGGGACCCCTCCATAGGGGCAAAGACGGAATGACACGAGGGGAAATATTGGTAACACAAACTGAAAGAGCATTTTGTAAGAGAGACAACCGTACAGAAAGAGATAGGTGGTGAAGGGAAACAGGAACCACAGGATGGGTAAAGGTCAAGGCATGACATAAGCAAGAGTGAGGGTGCTGTAAGGACCGTGCAAGGTGGAGAAGACAGTAGCGATCATGGCGATCCTGTAGAAACAGGACGCCAGTTTCAACATACAGGCTTAGGGTAGGTGTCGAAGGAAAGGTACCAGAGCTGAGCCGTAACCCAGTATGATGCAGTGTGTCCAGATGGTGAAGGGTAGAAGGAGAAGCAGACGAGTAAACGGGGCCATAATCGAGTTTAGACAGAACGAGAGAGGAATGTAAAGAGAGGAGCAGTGTCGATTAGCTCCCCAAGAAGTATGGGACATGACCTAAAGTTAGTTAAGGGCCTTAGAGCATTCAACTCGGACGTAAAAAATATGGGGCGACAAAGACAAACGAGTGTCAAAGATTAGCCCTAAAAGCTTTAGCAGATTCTTTGTACAAAAGGGGATGACCCCTGTTACCTAACAGTAAATAGGTATCTGGGAGTTAACTGTTACAGGCTGCTTCCTAGGGGGGTGCGTGTGTGGGAGAAAAAAAAATTTGAGTAGTTAACCACTGAACTGCTCTGTCTCCAAATAACACCCTGGTGCACAAGAAATAAATTCTTTCCAAAAAAATTTTTCTCTTCTTATATTGTTAAAATGCAGAGTCTGATCACGGGGAAACCAAACAAAAAATATTGTATGTGACTTACTTTAGCTGCGATGGAGCTGGGAAGTTGAGCAAATTATGGGCGCTGAGCGTTGGAGCGATGGAGGTCTGTCGGCCCCGCCACCCCGTACGACGGCAGTTGCTGCGAATAAAATGTTGCGCAATTATTTTGAAGTTTCTCATTCATTTCTTCCTTTTTTTTGCTGTAATATTATTTAAAAGTGTGTAATTTGTGGAATTTATATAATTCAAAGTATAGAACATCGCTATGCTCAAAATTATGGGCCTCATATATGCGACATATTCTACAATCAAACAGTGTTTTTGCTGTTATTACACTATATACACACATTGTATATACCCATCTACGTATGTATTCACCATAACGATCCACTATGTTGGTATGGTGAGCCCAAAAAACATGAGTGAGCCGCCACACCCTGCCAGTCCTCCCTCCCTCCTCCAACACATTACTCGCCAACATTCCTCCTCCCAAAGTACTGTTATTGTGTTTATTACACTATTTACACACGTTATGTATAAGTATGTACATGTTTTATTCATGTACATACGTACATACTTGCCATCTCCTCACCTCTCTCTCTTGCCTACTTAATGCTCTTGCTTCCCTCATCTCATCACAATCGACTTTATAATGGTCCAGGACGGATCGAAATGTCGTCGTCTATTCAATTTCCAGTGTGTGGTTTGGTCAACAATGAAATCTTCATGCAAGATCTTATAAAGAAAACCCCTAGAACGAGTTTTGCAGATACGAAAGAGTTTAAGGTGAGTTGGGGATGGTTTGAGAAATTTTGAAAAAAGACGTGGTATTCATAGTGTTGTGAGGCATGGTGAGGGTGCCAGCTCAGACAAAGTAGGGGCTGAAAGATTTGTTCGTGATTTTAAAGATTTTGTAGATACTGTATTGATGGATATATTCCACAACAAGTGTTTAATTGTGAGGAGACATGGCTATTCTGGAAAAAATTGCCAAAGAGGACATACATTACCCAAGAGGAGACGTCACTGCCCGGACACAAGCTAACTTGGGCTAACTTATGTCAGGATAGGCTAACTCTTGTGCTGTGTGGCGATTTGAAAATTAAACCCTTGCTCGTGTATCATTCCGAAAGTCCAAGAGTTTTAAAAAATATATAACGTGCAGAAAAACTGTGATGTAGAGTGGTTTGCCCTGCCATCAAAAAATATCTGCAAGAGAAAAGTTTGACACTAAAGGGCCTGCTTCTCGACAATGCTCCTGCTCATTCTCCAGACTTGGAGGATGCATTGTTGGGGCCACTTTTTTTTTTTTAGGGATATTCCTGCATGGGCCCTGAGTTTCTGGCTAATGTACCAATGACATAAAGGAGGAGTTTTCAACCTACCTTGTGTTAGGTGTGCAGAGGTCAATGGTTGAACATAATGTCAGGAGCAAAAGGGGGGCGTTTGCCTCTTCGAACACAATTGCGACCATCTTCATCTCTTCGAACTATCCTAAATGCTCTCTTCACCTGTCTGACCAAATTGGGTGTCCAGACCACCTTTGAATCTGAAATTGTAAAATTAATAGCAATTTCAGAATATTCAGTCCATTTATACTAACAAAATTATACATACAGTACTGCAATTGAAATTTTACAGAATGATAAAGGCAATTTAGCAACTTTGTTAAAATGCACATGGGGGAAATACATGAAAATAGGTTAATATTGTTCGTAAGGTTGATGGGAAATGTTTATTACTTTTATGATTTAAAAGATGTATAGCCCTAATACTCCATCCTGGGTGCATTCCACCAGGTAATGACCACAGCAAAAGTTTTCCACGAGGCTCTATTGTCACACAAACTTTTCACATTTTCAAACTTGATTCATCTTCCCCCCCCCCCCTCGTTCCAGGGGTTTTCTTTAAAAGGTCTTCATGCAAATGCCTTGGTTTCTCACAAATGATGGCCTCTGAAATGCTATCACCTGCTAACTCCTTGTTGTGTATCCAAATTAATAAAAACTTTTTAACATCCTCAAGTGTTTGTGTTCTTTGTTTCGGGATTGTTGATATGCCTTTTGCCACTTTAATGCTCATAATGCCCTTTTTCTTAGCAAGTATAGTGCATATTGTTGACATAGATTTGTTGTACTGCCTAGCTAGTTCAACAACCTGTGCACCATTTTGATGTTTATGAATGCTCTCTTGTTTTTCCTCTATGGTCATTCTCACATGTGTTTTCTTGGCTTGAACCTTACCACTGGCTTTCTTGGGACTCATGGCAAGATATATCATAACAAATTTTATGTTCAAATAGCCAAAAATCCCAAAACAAATGTAATGCTTTACAAAGAATTCAGGCGCGATACTTACTAGGCAGGAGACACTGGTAAACTGAGGCACGATCACCATGCCACCACGCGCTAGGTCAGCCCATACGTATATCAACAAACTCCTTTCCCGAGGCAAAGTTTGTAACCCGATTCAAATTTTTCGAAGAAATTAGGCTCGTAACCCAAAAAGTTCATAAATATTCATTCGTAAGCCGAGGTGTCACTATATATAACTAAAAAATTAAACTCAGGATTACTTTCAACCCCCACCCCTTTTGCTCTACTCCATCGCCACCTACCTTCACCCCCCTCTATGATGTACTCTTCCATAGACACCTACCTTTGCCCCCTTCCTCCCCTCTACTCCTCCATCATCACCTACCTTCACACCCCCTCCCTTCTCCTCCTCCATCGTCACCTTCCTTTCACCCTCCTCTATGATGTACTCTTCCATAGACACCTATGTTCACTGCATATAATGCTCCCCTCTACTCCTCCATCGTCACCTACTTTCACCCCCCCCTCCGCTCTACTCCTCCAGGGTCGCAGACAATTTCACGAGCGTGAGAACTACGAGTTCTCTAACCACTCTCACACTTCTACTCTCTCACCAGTGAGAGGGAGGGAAGGAGGGAGGAAATGAAGGAAGAAAGGTGGGGGAGAGAGAATAGGCAGGAGGGAGGAGGGCCTAGATACATTTCTTCCATATAGATAGGTAGACTGAGGGAGAGCTGCTTGCCAAGAGCCCTATCAGACAGGCTTCCTATTCCTCAACCCTCCCTAATATGCCACATCCTGGTCAGGACAACTTGCTCTATTGTTATTCTTGGTGTGACTCGAGAACTGACCTCGAGGCGGGGCATGGGCATGGATTATCTCCCTGGGGCATGGATTATCTCCCTGGGGCATGGATTATCTCCCTGGGGCATGGATTATCTCCCTGGGGCACGCACCTCCCTGCCCCAGCTCTCTCTCTCTCTCACATAATCTATCAAGGGTCTAACATGAGGTCATTGTGCCTACCAGAAGTGTATATGTCCAAGGCTGGCCACCTGTCTGGACCATTCAAATGTATAAACACGTAATTAGTCTATTAAAATTATATATAATGCTACAATTATAAATTAATTTGTTCATGGTCATTCGTTTATCAGTATTTTAATATGAGGTATATATACGCATGTATGTATACGTTGACGTACACATATATGATTATGTGTATGGAATGATTATGATTATGTGTAATCATATATGATTATATCTAATGGAATGCATTAGTAAGTGATGTGGTGGAGGCTGACTCCATACACAGGTTCAAGTGTAGATATGATAGAGCCCAATAGGCTCAGAAACCCGTACACCTGTTGATTGACGGTTGAGAGGTGGAACTAAAGAGCCAGAGCTCAACCCCAGCAAGCACAATTAGGCGAGTATATGAACGAATGCACATGTACACTTTCAAATGAATTAAGATACCTTGAGATACACAATGACTTAGTTTAAATAGTTTAAACACATTATGGTACTGATTTTGACATGCTGATGTCTGGAAGGGAGAGGGGGTGTGGGGGGTTATTGTCTGAGGTGGAGGACCAGAGGAGGGGGTCAGTGGAAGGATGGTGGCTGGAGGGATGCCATTGTTCTAATGGTTATGAAAACAATTATTGATGGCAGGAATTCAGTGGGTGTGTACTTCACCCACACCATCACCATACTGTGCCCTGCTACAACCCCCCCCCCCCCCCACTCCACCCATGCTGTGCGGGGCGTATTACACATTATGGGATAACCGACTGTCTGTCAATTCCTGTCTGCTCGTTATGCTGCCCTTCCTTTTGAAAATTGTCTGCTTTATCGACTTCCTTCAAGACCACACGTTAGCCTCTTATCACGCCCTCTTACCACTCTCAGGGAGCCGGCTCTTCTATACAATAGTTACCACTCAGTCCCCAAGGTGAAAGTGTCCGGGCATATGACTTGTTACGTGTACTTATTTGCGATTCGTTTGGGCTGTCACGTGTGGTGATTAGTGTTGGGTAAGGCTAGGCCAGGTCAGGTCAGACTAGGCCAGGTCAGACTAGGCTAGGTAAGGCTAGGCCAGGTCAGGTCTGGTCAGGTCTGGCTAGGCCAGGTCAGGTCTGGTCAGGTCTGGCTAGGCCAGGCCAGGCCAGGCCAGGCCAGGTCAGGTCTGGTCAGGTCTGGCTAGGCCAGGTCAGGCCAGGCCAGGCTAGGCAGGGTGAGAGCAGTAAAGCGGCAGGTACTTACGTTTCCGAGAAAGTAGCGGCGGTAGTATATTGTTGATTTAGATTCGACGACATCCTGAAGCTAGTAGGTGGCGGCCTCATCGCTCTCGAACTTGTTGTTGTTGTAGGGGATACGAGGCACACCCAATATCCCCTTTACATTGATCACATCGCACACTAATATTTTTACTATTTCCGACACCAGATTTGTCTATTTCGTATATGTATAATTGTTCAATATTAAAACCACAATAGAATGCTCTTAACAGTTACAATTTTCAACTTAACAGCCATATTTACCTGAATAAACATATTTATTTATATTTATTCGGGTATCTGCCCGAAACGCTTTGCGTAATAGTGGCTTTAGGCATTGTATGTACTAGCTCTATCTATAAAGCCAACAAACTTTGTAAAATCTCTTTATGCATGTACCTTTACCTAAATAAAAATTATTATTATTATTATTATTTATTTATTTATTTATTTTATATAGTTGGCAAGAACGCCGCCCGCCAGTGTAAATATCTCAGACCCTGTTGGAATATAACCAGTCTGTCAATCGGGTCAACCCAAGTATTGCGTTTCCATGCGTTTCCAAAAGGGTCGCCCATGTTGGAATCGGTGAACGCCCTAGTAATATTGTTGAAAACATCTTAATAACTTATTAAACCAAAGGTTTTTTTATGTAAGAAGAACGGCAGAAACTAGATCTATATATGAAAACTCTTTCAGGACAAAATTTAAAGTAAAACTAAAGATATTTGTAGTTGTATAAAAGTTGCATTTTTCATCGGTCGTAGAGCCGGAAATCCGCAATATTCATCTCAGAACAATGCTTATTTCACGCAGAATCGTTAATAAACGTAAGATTTTTATACGTCTCAAGAAAGATAGAAACATAAATTTACTTTAATCTAGTTTTACTTTAAATTTTGTCCTGAAAGAGTTTTCATATTTAGATCTAGTTTCTGCCGTTCTTCTTACATAAAAAAACCTTTGGTTTAATAAGTTATTAAGATGTTTTCAACAATATTACTAGGGCGTTCACCGATTCCAACATGGGCGACCCTTTTGGAAACGCAACACATGGGTTGACCCGATTGACAGACTGTTTATATTCCAACAGGGTCTGAGACAGTACACATGTCCACATCCCAATGCCCGCCCTTCCACACCTATACTCACAGGATGAATATAGGGTACACAATAAACTACCACTCACATCATGGGTATGGGTTGCACAAGAAACTATCGCGCAGAGGATGAATATGGAGAGCAAAGTAAACAAAGATTCACACGATGAGAAAGGGTTGCGCAATGTCCTATGACTCACAGGATGAGTATTAGCTGCACAATAAACTACAGGTCACAGGATAAGTATGGGTTGCACAATAAATTACAGGTCACAGGATGGGTATGGGCTGCACAAACTACCGGTAACAGGATGAGTATGGGATGCACAATAAATTACGGGTCACAGGATGAGTATGGGTTGCACAAACTACTGGTAACAAGATGAGTATGGGGTGCACAATAAATTACTGCACAGAGGATGAGTATAGGGTGCACAAACTGGTTGGGTAAATGGAAATGGTTGGGTACATTTCCTTTCACCTAATGCGACTATTCATGTGTCCGGACACCGGCGATTGTGTGGTATTGGCTATTTATTTAACCATAACTTTGCATTCATTTAATAATTATATTAAGATATGTTTTCCTTGAAATGTAGTTACATTATCGTCTACATGTCTTTATTCTGACATAAAGACCTATGGCGTTACTTTGCATATATGCAAAGTAAATATAAAATTGATTGGCTTGTTTGGAGGCCTTCACACTCCCTGAGCGAGCCATCAAGTAACTATAAAAAGGCATATATCTTCACTTTCACTTCAGTTATATTTATGCCAAAGTATTAACATGCAGCTTATATTTATGTCTTTATGATGACATGGAAAACTTCGTTTATTACAATATCTAGATTAAATTAACATTGATCTTCGGAAGGTCATAGTTCCCATATCGGTAAGGAGAGCGTCGGCCATGAAGCCTTGTTTAAAGTATGAATATTTTTCCTCTCTAATAAGGTATAACCTCTGTGATGGATTCACAAAAACTATTTTATATCTGCCTTTCTGATAACATATACAAATATAATCTTTATTTGTGAATATTTGTTAATTAAGCAATATATCAGAGGGCGTGTAGGGTTCGGTGTTCAATGAACGAAAAGGACTGGATCACTGTGTACAGGAGGCTGATATGGCAGCAAACACTCTCCGGGCGACCATATATCTTGGATAAGTCGCTCCACACAATTGTCGCTTGGACCGTCGACTTCCTATGGTGTCACCTCTCACATATTTACGTCTCATTTCGTTTTGAAATTAGATTATTTCAGAGTAAAAATAGGTTTGATCATGTTCTACGTGTAGCACCAACATTATAGTAAGTAAATATACCATATTTCTTCATTACTTACGTAATGCTAGGACGATTTGTGTAGTTCTGGGCCGATTTGGGCTGATTTGGGCAATTCTATGGACCGGATATGTCCAACAAAGTCACGGAATGAATACTCCAACCTCATGACAAATCAAAATGTGCCGTGAATCTGTGACGTCACAGGGTAGAAGGCACTAGAGTGGTGGACCCAGTGGCTGTCTGTATAAAATATATCTTACCTGAACGTTGCTTGAAAAATTACCGACACTTAACTTCGGAAATAACCGGAGCTCCGGAAATAACGACCAGGGTACAGCCCCATATAGGCCGTTAAATCGAGTGGATACTGAAGGAGAATCCACCTCTGAGTCAGGCGGGCTCTCTCTTCTTGGGAATTTCACCCCACTGGGACCGGGTTGTGGTTCACTATCACTGGCTCTTCTTTTCTCTACTTTTGCAAAGAACGTATCTATTGACAATTGCTTTTGTCTTTGTTTTAGGATGTTCCTAAAACGAGACAGCAAATTGTCATTAAACGTGTTCACACACCGGGTTGTTACCGCTTTATCAGGGCAACTTTTCCAAGAATGCGGTCACCTTTTCAAACATTCCCAACACTTCCCTGATCTCAGTGGAAGAGGCATCCTCCCTTACCTCATTCCCTTACTAATGGTGCATATTGTTGATGAGAACCTGCCATACTCGCTTGTGAGATCAGTCACACAGACACCACACTCACGCTTTGCTATAATTTCCTTCTTCAAATCCACAGTAATTGTGTGTTTCTTCCTCTTGACAACACTATTTTTAGCAAGCAGCTTCTTTGGCGACAAAACCAGAGGGATGCTTGTCGTGTGTGATACAACAACACTGGCATCGGAGGCGTCCGAGAATTTGTGAGAACCCACGAGATGCTAGGAAGCACCATGTGGATTTGCTCGTTAAGAGGTGAAGCTCGTCAATACAGACAAATTTGCTGCGAGTGGCTTGCTCGTTACAGGAAATGCTCTTAAATAGAGCCGCTTGTTAATCGAGGTGCCACTATTTCACTATTCACTATCCTATTAAATTATTTCAGATTTACATGCAATTTGGTACAATGTTAAAGAGTACATGAAGTAACATATGTATGCAAAATTATAGCCCTCAGTGATATTCAACCAGCCAGGTTACCAAGGTGAAAGAAATACAAAATTCTTGAAAAGCTCAAAAAAAAAAAAATATAAGCTATGGCTCTCCACCTCACTGCCCCATTCCACACCGAATACAGGTGTATTTGCGGCGAGGCAGTGGCCGACAGGTACAACAGGTACAGACAGCATGGCTTTCTCTGCCAAAATACAGGAGGATGGCATGCAAGACACGCAAGCTTAACGACATTATTAAGAGAAGCCTTACCACAGCCGGTTGTCCAGCAGAGAGAGCGAGCCCCGTTACTTAATACCAAAGCAACTCTGATGAGCCTGTCGGTCGCCCAGACGGGATCACAGTGAACCCCTGGAAGAATGGTTGACAGTTGGTGTGGGACTACACTTGCATTTTAACTTTAGCCAACACCTATGTTGACTTCAGTGTTTTCACAGGTAGGTGGTGTTGGCAGTCACTGGGAAGCAGCCAAGTCACAGAAATAGAGACCTTGATCACCACTTCAATTTTGTCCCCATTGCCTCACACACACTTGGTGCCTGGGGTAAAAGTGCTGCTAGTTTTTTGAAGGAGCTGGGGTCCAAGCTAATTGAAACAAGTAGAGACCCTAGAACTGCCAGTTTTCTCTTTCAGCGCCCTAGTGTGGCGATCCAGAGAGGAAATGCTCACTGCATCCATGGTTCCTGCCCTTCATCTGAGGAGCTGGAGGAGCTCTACAACTTGTGACAAGTAGCCTTGTACCCTGCCACTACTTACGAATTTTCCAAGTTACGACCCCAATTTCGTTGAAAAATGCAATTTGACTCGACTGTTGCCTTGACTAGCGACTTCAGTCGACCCATATGTGTATCACCAAGCTTGTGGTTCCTGGTAGCAAGGGCATCTCCGCCTCAGTTTACAAAAGAGCCGCCCGCTTAGTGACGATTGCGCTTATGAAGAATTTCATTGTAACTACAGAAGCATGTTGCCCCCCAGCAGCCTCAGCCACTGGGTAGGTTTAACTATCGGATGAAGACAAATTAAAAATGCACAGCAAGCATGTAGGTAATAAAGCCACAGATCACCTACATATTGGGTGGCATCTACACCAATTGGATGGCTCCTACACCAAGGAGCCGAGCGGACAGCACGCTGGACTTGTGATCCTGTGGTCCTGGGTTCGATCCCAGGCGCCGGCGAGAAACATTGGGCAGAGTTTCTTTCACCCTATGCCCCTGTTACCTAGCAGTAAAATAGGTACCTAGGTGTTAGTCAGCTGTCACGGGCTGCTTCCTGGGGGTGGAGGCCTGGTCGAGGACCGAGCCGCGGGGACACTAAAGCCCCGAAATCATCTCAAGATAACCTCAAGAAGATACACACTGCAACTGCAAGGCAGCAGGAAAGCCTGCACCTGCCTGAGAGCGCCAGCCTTGCCTCATCAAGGCAACGCCCATCAGGGGTTGGTGGAAGAGTATGAAAGATAAAAATTGAAAATAAATACAATAATTTCTATACAAGTAGTCATCCTTTATTTAAACAATACAATACTGAAACTATTATTCTTCATCTTCTCTGGTTTAAGATATCAAATTACATTATTATACAAGAAACTTACAGTATATTTAAACAATACACGTTGGAATTTATACCATTTTAATACAAAGGCAGAAAGGATTTCTTCCCTATTTTAGCTGTAAATTTAAACAATACAAAAATTTAATATAGAAAAGATACCAATCATATAAATAACTGTCCTGTATTGAAAAAACACTTGTGTAGTAAAACAAGAATTATTTTGTTCAGCTTTAAAAACAAATACTGTATTCAAGTCAGAATTTTGAAAGAACACCACACAGTAACTTCCATTATACAAGAGTTTCTTTACAGGCTACTGTATTGAAAATAAAATAAATTGCTTATACAGTACTTTAAGAATTGTTCAAAATATCTCAATTAAGACAAAATTATCACAGTACGTGTATATATTAAAAAAAAAAAATATTCGAGTGTTACTTAAAGATCCTTTGCCAATTTATTAAGTTTCTCATTAAGTTGTATACTAGAAGTAACAAGCAACAAATTATCTTGCTGTGAATCATTGCACAGCTGATTTGTGGATTCTTTCAGCAGTCTTTTAACGGATAATGCCATTTCCAATTCAAATTTCTTTCCCCAGTTAATAGGCCTTGCTAATTCATTGTTGACTAATAACTCTCCTAACTCACCAACACCAGGAGCAGAGACCAGGGTGTGTGTTATTCTGCTGCTGCTGGATACTAGGTCAAGGTCTAGACATGCACACATACTATGAAGAGCAGCTTCTGCAACAGCAAGAACAGCACCACTCTCTCTCCCAGGAATTACTTTTACGGGAAGAAAAATCTGAGAGACCAATGGTGGTATGTCTAAAAATTCATCTGGGAGCTTCCATAGATGTTTCAGTGTAACTGTTCCATACTTTCCATGGTCTATGAAGTGCAATGTGGCCGTGTCTGATGTTAATGCCAACACTTGTGCACGCTGATAGCAACTACACAGGAGCGAGACACAAACCAAATCTACTTGAGGAGCATCCAGTAACTCTAAATTATCCCCTAGCTCGATTAAACTAGTACTAATATAGTCTGCTAAGTCCATATCCTCTTTCTTTTGAATCCATAAACAAAATGGAAACTCTTCTACATGAACTAATAAGGAAAAGAATGGTTTTATTTTAAGCTCTGATATATCGGTAGTTTCATTCTCTTCAACTTCTTCTATTGCCTGTAAGGCTGTTTTGCTATGAATTTTTCTGCATGTGTACAAGGCTTCCACTGCCAACTTCCTTGACCTTGGTATTGGATGGATTGGCATTGTAGCCCTCACAGATCTGTCTATGTCTACTTTTTCACGCTGCTTTCTCTCTGGAAATGCAAATCGAGTTTTCGTTTCACTACTAAACTGCTGTGAGTGTTCTTTAAACCCTCCTTTATTACACAGATTTTCTTTATTAATCCCTGAAAGTCTGCTCGACTCTCTTTTATTCCTATTCTTTAAGGATATGCTTGGTGCCTGTTCCATTGTTGACACAGATCCATCTCCATTACACACCCATTCTTGGGAGAATTTGGTTTCCTCTTCAGTACAAAGCTGTTCTCTGTCTCTCTCAGTGCCTCGCTTATTATGCAACTGTTCTATGCAGGTGCCTAAGCCTTCCTCACTACATACTTGATCAAGGCTTGAAATCAACTCCAGAACAACACAATCTTCCAAAATATTTAGACCATCACATTTTAGTGTTAAAGATTTCATTTCAGCATCAACAAAAGCCACAGTTAGTTCCTGCAATATAAAAACAATAATCTCTTAATTCATTAAAAGTTAAGAATTTAAAACTTTAAAATCTCCCAAATTAAATATACTGTTGTGTACAACCACAATTTTCAATAAAACAAAAACTACTTTAAACTGACTAGTTATTCAACATTTACCATGTACAGTACATGTACTATACAGTATATATAATGTAGTATTAAAGTACAGTAAAGGTGCATTTATTCATTTATGCATTAAACAAGAGTGAATAGCCTTGATAATTTGGCAAACCCAATACCTGATATCTTCCTAGGTGACTTCAACCTGCTTAATCTATGAGAATAGCACACAATAATAATAATATACCAGGAAATCTATCGGAACATAACCAACCACAGATTAGAGAACTGCTTAGATTCTGTAACAAATTTTCACTCAACCAGCAGATATCAGATCAAGAGAGAACTTGATAAACACCTCCAAAGGATACCTGATCAACCAGGCTGTGACTCATACATCAGGCTTTGTCCAACAGCCTGGTTGACCAATCCAGCAACGATGATTCCTGCTTGAGGATCAGGCCGCAGGGACGCTAAGCCCCAAAACCACCTCAAAGTAACCTCAACGTAACTACAAAATGAAGTACTATATTTATCTGTACTATATTTATCCACGAGTGGTCAAGGGTTGAAGCAGAGGTATGATTCTTGTGCAAAAGTTAAGGAAATTATCTGCCTGTGGGTTTTTCTGAATGACAAACTAATGTTAGTTCCTCATAAGATGTTTTTTACCAAGTTCATCAGTTATGACAGTTTCTTATGGTGTTAGAACTAGAACATTTGAGCATTAATATGAATAAATGCACTAGATACCCAATAGCTATGAGGTGGAGCTCTAGAGCTAAATCAAACTTCAGTCACTGATAGGCAGGAAATACCATTAACTTTTAATATATTACTCGTCTGCAACAATCCAACAAATTGTAACTATTTAAAACGTAACATAGTATTTACTAGTGAAATTAAATCAATAGCTCTGTACCCTCATTGTAAATGCTTCTCAACCATGCATTTAAATAACCCTCCATACTGTACTATGACACACCAAGTGTGTCATCTTGCTATATCACTCCCTAAAGTGATATAGCTTTAGGGAGCCACCAAGAGGCTTCCCAGAAAAGGCTTCACATTAGTGCTAAAGTATAATAAAAATTTGCTAACTATACTCACTATAATGCACAGTAATTTGTATTAAATATTGAAATTAAATAATTACAAACAATACCTTGTCTAGGTAGGTTTCCAGCAACGAAGGTGAAGGTACATCTTCCACAAACACGGCCTGTTCCTTTAATATGCATTCATAGGCGAATGGTCCATCTTCAAGCAGACCTTCTGGTATTTCTCGAACCTGTAACAGATACCCGTTGTAAATAACCAATGGTGAAATTGAAATGCAAAAATTAAAGTAGGTTCTTCTTGGGACAATGTTCCATGCTTGGACCATTCTTTTTTACTGCATTGTGCTTCACAATTTTATATAGTAACCACCTTGTATAGCCCTCACTAGCTTGTTTGCTCCAGCTTTCACTTCGGGGCTATCTTCCCTTACACTGACTAGCATTTTATTTCCATTTTGCCAGTTATCTTCACTTAGAAGTTTGGGCTCCTCCTCTATGGGTTGGTTCCCTTCAAGTCATCCAATTTGTAACCCTGATGAATACAAGGCAAACAATCATTGCCAAGGAGTAAGCGCCCCATTTGTAATGGGCCTGACTGCCACCAGATAGCAGCTCTCCCATCTTGCAACGCCCTCCTCTATCGCACGATCTTTTCATGACCCGAGGATTTGAGGTTCCCCACCAAGAGAATTGTCAGTGGTTGCCCTCAAGTCCTCTTTGGTACCAGGTCCAGAGGGGGGTTGATCTGGTCTGTCTAATTACCCAAAGCTTCGTAGCATTACATAAGTAATGAAGAAATATGACATATTTACTCACTATATTGTTGGTGTTGAAGGTAGAAACATGAAAAAACATTTATACTCTGAAATGTAAATTTATAACAAAATTAGACAAAACTAAGTGGCATGAGAGGCCATAGGAAGTCGACGATCCAAGCGACAATGTTGTGGAGGGACTTATCCAAGATGAACAAATTATTCAAGCTATATTGTTGCCTAGAGGTTATATTAAGTTATGTTTGGATAGGTTTAGTTAGGTTAGGTTAGGTTTGGGTAGGATGGTTAGGTTAGGTAGGTAAGTAGGTACAGGAGGCTCATATGCCAGCAAACATTGTCACTTGGACCGTCGACTTACTTTGGCGTCACTAGCTTCTTATTTTTGGCTAATTTCGTTATAAAATTATATTTATTCAGAGTAAAAATATGCTTTTCCATGTTCTACATTCAGCACCAACATTATAATGAATAAATATATCATATTTATTCATTACTAACAAATGCTAGGAAGCTTCGTCTAGCTCTGAGTAAGTTTGGGTAGCTTTGAGGAATTAGACAGACCCAGGTTGAGCTACAAGTCCTTCTATGGATGCATTCTCGTACCCCCTCAACTTCCCCTGACTCAACACAAGTCTTATGCCCTCCAGTCCTTTCCAGGTACAGTATGTGCTCCTGGATTATTATGCAGGTCTTTTAGCTGGAGTGCCCTGCACCTTTGTACTCTATGCCCAGGGCCTTTTGCTCTATGTTCTGGCAACCTTGGGGAGTGAACCCAGTAATTGAGAGGTTTGTTTTGAAGCTCAAGATATTTGTGGTCTTCATTGTATTGTTGGCTTCCATGTGGCTTAATGATTGCTGATTCCCAGCCCTGTTCTATCATTACCCCGATGTGGTTCCCTTCCCGAGGCTCCATCATTCTCAAAGTACTAGCAAGAGGACCTATGTGTGATGCTACTGTAGTTGGCTCTGCCAATCACATTTAGAGATTATTACTCTTCATTTACCATCACTTGTAGGGAAGGAATGTGGCACATGTCTTGATATCCCACTTTCAGGAGCCTTAGAGGCGGCAGTGTGAAGCGATTTGGCAGGCGTTTCAGTATTTTCTGTCATTGTTGGTGGCTGTGGTCATGAAATTTCTTACACATTTTGGGAGAGTTATTCCATGACAAATACCATTGCCTCTAATCAGTTGGCACTGACAAAGCTTCCATTTAAGGATTAATCTGGATTTGCCATCACATCCTTTCCTAAAGTTACACCAGGCCTGCAACATCGGTAGCCTGTTGGAGCATCTTTGGTCAAGGGATTCTTGTCATCCCCAGATTTGGCAAGTGTTGAATACTACACAATTAAAATGACTTATTCTTGCTTTGGCTTCTAGCCATTGTGTTAGTGAATTTCAAACCACATCTTTATTTCTGGTTAACAATGAGATTTTGCATATATTATCATTCCCAACTTATTGAAGCACCGTTATTTTGGCTTTATGTCCAAAACACCCTCCTTCCTCTCTCTCCCTTGTGTTGTTATTTACGAATTAAGATGTTCTTCAGGTCAGGGGCTTTTTCAAGCTCATTTCATGCCCCTTGTTCCAAGGCTTGGATGCAATAATTAATCCATGGAAGGTTTTGACTAAATCTCCCTTTGACACGAGGTTTTCGCGTAAACTAAACATGTTAGGCAAGGAATTTAGTACCGTATATTATTCCCACACTCAAACATTAAAAAACAAATCATGTCTTTTCACACAAGATTATGTTTATTATATACATTACAAAAAAAATAAAAAACTTACTTGTTGATTGGATATCACATCTGAGTTGCCATAATCAATAAAGCAGGCAAAAACATGGTCTTCTAACACTTCCAAAATTATGGCGCGGTACCACGTCTGGTCCTCATACTGAGCAAGATAAATCTTGCCCTTGCTTATGTTACTAGGTACCTAAATAAATACAAATTGAAATTACAAGAAATCTTTTCCTTGCAGAGGTTATTATTAGGCATATAAATAAAATAATTGAAACTATGGTATATACTGAATTAACTGAGTACCCAAAGTGAGTAATCTGAAAAAATGCCCTATGTTAGTTTGTCTATTATTATTATACTTGTATAGACAGAAATCATATTAACGTGATGTATCAATAAACAAATCCAACAGGAGTGTCTATGAGGGTTCAAACCTATGCACCGGGTGTTCCCAGACGCGCTCTAGTCAACCACACCACGACATGGTAAAATAATTGCAACTTGGAGTACTATTGCACCCACGAGGATCCCGAAGCTTCCACTAAAGCCTAACCGGGGTTTCACTCAATTCCCCCCGTGTACTAAGGCTGTCAACCAGAGCTCTGGTTGACAAGAGCCCGAGTGCATGAGTGTATACAATGACTACCGAGTGTCATTACAGCGGGCTGTAATAAGACAAAAGGAAACGGTTAAAGCATGCAATGAGGAAAGCCTGCTGTAATGAAAATATGTGGGGCTCAACGACAACCAGGACTGACAATGGTGCACACAGACAAACAAAAACCGTACCAAGAAGGACCAGGGGTGGAAGAACCGGAGAGAGGTGTGAAAGCCGAAGGCAACCCCTAATGAGGCGATATCGACAGCCATAATGAAGTTGACAAAAGGGAGGCCCCAAACAAACCAGGCTTCCATATAGCTGAATGGCTGCAAAAGACAAGATTATCATAGCCAGCACCTGATGGTAGTGGGACAGAAAAGTGAAGAACATAAAAAGCCCCCAAACACTGCAGCAAGAAAGCAAGCAGCAAGTGAGGGAGCAGAAGGCCCAACAAAAGTATATGGTGAAGGTGACTGCAGTCAAGCAGGTAGCTCTGAGAGACACAGAGAAAAGCCATTCCAGAAAACTACGTTAACCCCTGCACTGCGCACCTGGTTTCGGCAAAATCTTCTTGGGGGAATTGTCAAGGACATATTCTTGTTGTTTACATAAATAGTCACATAAATTTAATGTGAAAATGTTTCCAAACTCAACTATTTTCATTTAAAAACACAGAGTAATGAAAACGTTAAAAAACATTAAAATACTGTATAGCCTAATTAAAAAAAATAGCACAACTCTCAGAGCGCCTAAAGGCGCTTTGCTCAGTGCAGGGGTTAAAAAAAAAAGTGAACTGCGGCAACAACACATGGTCAACTCACAGATTATTAGATAACCAGACAAACACATGCACTTCAAAATTTAGTATAAAAAGCTAATTAACCTGTGTATCCCTGAATCTGTATCATCTTATACAGTGAACAATTGTTGGCTCTGTCTATAATATAACTGGTTAAATGCACAGCATACCAAACTGATGGAAGATAAGACATGGGGCTGAATAAAAATATAACACTGCTACAAAGAGCAACAAATATATTCATCTTCAACTCGCCTTTCCCTTATTTACTGACTTGTGTGAGGTTAAGAACTGGACAGAATCTACAATAATGTAAAAATTACTTACCAAAAGTATTCATCAGCAATGCAAGTCAAAAAGGGGTGGGGAAAAATTAACTATTGTAGATCAATGCAACTTGCATTCCAGTAGCTGTAGAAGACATCACTGAATATATACAATAATGCTTTAAAACAACAAAGTCTGCATATTTTAACTTGTTTGAAAATTGCATTAAAAATAAATACGAGTAAAAACTAGTAAAGGAGTAAAATTAACTTGCCTGGGTATTGTTAACCAATGTGATTATTCGGCGAGACATATCGCACAGCTTGTCGGCATCACAGGGTCGCTGCAGCCACACTCTATCACCATTCAGGAAACTTATGTATACTGCTGCTCCATTTGTCAAAGGATACTGAGACTTGAGTCCTATAAAATAATAATGTGTTATTGAAAGGTAGTGTACATGGCACTTGTCAATGTTAAACAACAGCTAATGTCCGACACAAATATTAGTTTAATCTTCCGGTTTGAAGATTAACAAATACTATAAAATAAGAGCAAAAAGACTGCTAACTGGCTCATGAAGAACTCTCCTGACACCAAACAATACCCTTCGAAAGAGGAATGTCTGAGATTTCACATTTTTACTTTGAGACTGTCGGCCCCAACAAATTTAACAGACAAGAAAACATCCTTTTCAAGATGCCAAACAATGCACAGTCAGCAAGGCCGTATTAAGGAACATGTCTCAATACATAACCAGACCACTGCTAGAGATCTCCTCACAAACAACAAATAATCGACATACAGTGACAACAGAAGACTGGACATCGGCGAGGCATTATGCACTAAAATACAGTTGTCACAATGAGAGGAGCCACTCTAGTTGATGAGGTTGTCACCACTGGGGGCTTGGGACTCAACCCTGCTACAGAGGAGGGAGGGAGAGGAGCAGAAAGGGGAGGGGGTAGTCGGGAGGGGAGCAAAAAGGATGGGGGTAGTCGGGAGGGGAGCGGAAAGGGGGGGGGTTAGTTGGGGGGGTTAGTTGGGGGGGTTAGTTGGGGGGTTAGTTGGGAGGGAAGTGGGAAGGGGAGGGGGGCCAAATAGTCGGGAGGGTAAAATAAATGAGTAAATTGGTCTGGGCCCAATGTAACAGGGGCTACAGAGCCCAATCTTCCTCCTCATAGAAATGAGGAGGTAATAATTACATTCCTGAATGAGTCCCAAATACCCACCATAGAACCACAATTAGAAGATAAAATGCCCAACAAGAGACAAGCCGGGGGCACCCCAGGGGTGCATCTTGAGTATATGACCTGCAATCGCCACCTTAACCACTATGCTGCGCCAAGTGAGAAAACACCACCTGAATATTTTGTACCCATTCAAAATGTGCTCGTGGTAGGTTGTGTTCGTACGAAATGGACTCTTAGGACCTCCAGCGAGAGGCAGTCATCTTTGAAAAAAATCCCAGAATGTCCTAGGGGCTGCTGGCTGGCTTAGTACCGAGTGAACAACCATGGGTGACGCACGCGCCTCTGGCTCCCAAACACCTTTCCAACGCAGCGTTGAAAGATCGCTTTCTGTCGGTGAAATTCAGACCTTATTGTTCGAAGAACATAAGGATCAAGATATTGATGAAGCCAGGCACAACAAGGACATAACAGAAGGGTCGTATGCATGTGATACAACACCGATGAGGACAATACAGCGAGCATATCCAGTAGTAGCTGAACACCACCCATGCTCACCCGTGTTATCTCCAATTTTTATAGACAATACATAAATGAATTGTTTTCTGGGTTCAGTGATGATGCACCTGATACAAGTAGCACAGATGAACAGTGTTAGCAGCGTCCATGGTGGTGTTTTCCCATAGATATTTTAAAAAATGGCTGAATCTCTTCCAGAATACCTTACAAAGGGATCTTTTTGAGACTACCTTACAAATTGATCTTTTCCTATAATCTTTTCAAGACTACCTTCACAAGCTTGGCTACATACCACCTACAAGTACTAAAACCAAGGGTGAACACGAGTTATTTGCATGCACTCAGAATGAAGAAACAGGAAGCAAAAATATCTGTTCATGGAGGAGCGAAGTTGCCTTGAGTACCATGGACTGCTTAATTGATTATCACTCGCTTCCGGAGTACTGAGTGTGTAATAGTGTGGTACTGTGTAAATAGTATGTGAAATTGCACATGTTGTAATTTTAATGAATTTTTTTTTACAAATATTATTGTGACAAGCATTTATTGTGGACACATTACTGACATGTATCAAAGTTCCGTGGAACATTAGAATGTTCATAATGTATACACATTGTAAAGAACAAATATGCATCATATATATGACAAAAACAATAAAACTGCATTGGAAATACAGTAAATAGAACAAATAATTCAAAATATATTTGTGGCAACTCGCAGTGCTTGAATGGCCCATGCGACTGCCTATGGAAGCTTCACACACACAGAGTACCAGCCCATGATGGAGTCTTCACATCCCTACTGCCAAAGTAAGTGGAATTTTTTTTAGTTTTTTTTTACATGTTCAGGGAAGGGAATTTATCATTTTACAAAGATAACAAAAAATTTGCGAACACTATTTTATGCGCACAGGGGGAATGTCAGAAACTCGGCGCATTACAGAGGTTAAGAACCGTCAGTCCGTCGAGATCGGGTTCAGTAATAAAGGGGAGGAGTGACAATAAAAGCGTCCCCTCGCTCGCAACGTCTGGTACCACAGTTCTACGGGCGAGTGCGCGCGCTTCCCCAAACACCCGAGCCTCAAAACAGAAGATGTGTATCACTTGCATCCGACCTTTGTGTTAGGTCCTTATTGGGCCTAGCTTCACCAATATTATGACCCTTATGTTCTTCAAACAATAAGGTTTGAATTGCACCGACAGAGTGCGATCATTCAACACCGTGTCGGACAGGTGTTTGGGGGCCAGAGGCGCGTGCGCCACCCATGGTTGCTCACTCAATACTAACCCAGTCAGCAGCCCTAGGGCATTCTGGGATTTTTTCCAAGATGGCTGCCTTTCACTGGAGGTCCTAAGAGTCCATTTCATACACAACCAACCTCGCACACATTTAGAATGAGTACGGAAAAATCAAAAAGTTTTCTCGGCGCAGTTTCCCGCCGACCGAGAATACTCGGTTGGCGCAGTTAAGTGGTTAAGGACCTGCCCAAAACTATGCGTGCTAGTGGCTTTACAAGAATGCAAAAACCATCAGTCCTATGTACTCTTAAACCCAATGTACCTTCTTGTGTGTGTATATAGAAATAAATAAAACAAAATAAAATAATATCACCTTTCTGTTCAGTTTGCAGGGGTGAAAGCTGTTTCAGGTCCATATCACCCCCTTCCTGTTCAGTTTGCAGGGGTGAAAGTCGTTTCAGGTCCATATCACCCCCTTCCTGTTCAGTTTGCAGGGATGAAAGCTGTTTCAGGTCCACATCTTCCTGTTCAGTTTGCAGGGGTGATGACCATTTCAAGTCCATATCATCTCCTTCCTGTTCAGTTTGCAGGGATGAAAGCTGTTTCAAGTGCACATCTCTTTCCTGTTCAGTTTGCAGGGGTGAAAGCTGTTTCAGGTCCACATCTTCCTGTTCAGTTTGCAGGGGTGAAAGCTGTTTCAGGTCCATATCTTCCCGTTCAGTTTGCAGTGGTGACGACCATTCCAAGGTCAATTCATCTCCTTCCTGTTCAGTTTGCAGGGGTGACGACCATTTCAGGTCCATATCTTCCTGTTCAGTTTGCAGGGATGAAAGCTGTTTCAGGTGCATATCATCTTCCTGTTCAGTTTGCAGTGGTGACGACCATTTCAGGTCCATATCATCTCCTTCCTGTTCAGTTTGCAGAGGTGACAACTGTTTCATGTCCATATCATCTTCCTGTTCAGTTTGCAGGGGTGAAAGCTGTTTCAGGTCCACATCATCATCTTGTTCAGTTTGCAGTGGTGACAACCATTTCAGGTCCACATCTACTTCCTGTTCAGTTTGCAGGGGTGAAAATTGTTTCAGGTCCACATCATCTCCCTGTTCAGTTTGCAGGGGTGACGACCGTTTCAGGTCCATATCATCCCCTTCCTGTTCAGTTTGCAGGGGTGACGACCGTTTCAGGTCCATATCATCCCCTTCCTGTTCAGTTTGCAGGGGTGACGACCGTTTCAGGTCCATATCATCCCCTTCCTGTTCAGTTTGCAGTGGTGAAAGCTGTTTCAGGTCCACATCATCCCCTTCCTGTTCAGTTTGCAGGGGTGACGACCGTTTCAGGTCCATATCATCCCCTTCCTGTTCAGTTTGCAGGGGTGACGACCGTTTCAGGTCCATATCATCCCCTTCCTGTTCAGTTTGCAGGGGTGACGACCGTTTCAGGTCCATATCATCCCCTTCCTGTTCAGTTTGCAGGGGTGACGACCGTTTCAGGTCCATATCATCCCCTTCCTGTTCAGTTTGCAGGGGTGACGACCGTTTCAGGTCCATATCATCTCCTTCCTGTTCAGTTTGCAGGGGTGACGACCGTTTCAGGTCCATATCATCCCCTTCCTGTTCAGTTTGCAGGGGTGACGACCGTTTCAGGTCCATATCATCCCCTTCCTGTTCAGTTTGCAGGGGTGACGACTGTATCAGGTCCATATCATCTACTTCCTGTTCAGTTTGCAGGTGTGACAACTGTTTCAGGGGCATATCATTTTGTTCAATATATTTAACATAAATCTTTTCCTCAACCTCATCATACTTAAACTGTTTAATTCCTACTTCTGACAAATTTCCAACTCGTCTTTCAATTAACATGGAACAATAATCTTGTCTACATACTTCTGAATTCTCATCAAAATGATTACCTTCTCCAACATCCACAAGTGTTTTTTTAGTCATGTTATTTTTAATAGCTTTGTTACTCTCAGAATTTTCAGAAACATGTTTCAATTGCACTTGTGTAAACTTATTAAATGCTCCCGATTTTATTGACAGATCTCCACTTACATCTCTAATATATTCATCCTTTATATCAACACCAGATTCCAAATCACAAGCCAAATCAGCAGTTCCATGCTCAACAGAAGCAGTGTTTATTTCCGTTGGAATATTTTGCAATTTGACTGTACCTTGTACATCATTTGCAGATGGATCCTCGTTTGATTCAACCTTGGCGTACACAAGAGATTCCGAGAATTCATCATCAGTAGTTACATCAACAGTTGCCCGAGTAATACTTTCTTCGGCAAATTCTTCCTCAAATTGAATGCTTGGAAAATTTTCTGTCTCCAGCATGTTACCTGCAGACATATCCTCATCCGAATCAAAATTGACGTATACACTCGATTCCTGGAATTCTTCACCACTTGCTTGATCAACATGTTCGTTAGAACTTTCCACTTGAAACTCTAAGCTTTGAAATATTTCTGTCTCCTGCACATCCTCTCCTGGCATATTCTTGTGTGAATTAAACTTGAGGTGTACACTAGAATCCTGGAATTCACCACTTGCTTGATCAATTTGTTCATAAGAAATTTCCTCAAGCTTAATGTTTTCACATGTTTCCATCTCTTCAATATCACCTACAGACACATTTGAATCAAACTTGGGGTATACTGGAGATTCCTGGAATTCACTTGCTTTATCAACATGTTCGTAAGAAGTTTCCTCCTCAACCTTAATGTTTTTGAATGTTTCCGTATCTTCAATACCATCTGCAGACACCACAACATTTGAATCAAACTTGGGGTATACGGGAGATTCCTGGAATTCACCACTTGCTTGATCAACATGTTCATAAGAAATTTCCTCCTCAACCTTAATGTTTTCGAATGTTTCCGTATCTTCAATACCATCTGCAGACACCACAACATTTGAATCAAACTTGGGGTATACGGGAGATTCCTGGAATTCACCACTTGCTTGATCAACATGTTCATAAGAAATTTCCTCCTCAACCTTAATGTTTTCGAATGTTTCCGTCTCTTCAATACCATCTGCAGACACAACATTTGAATCAAACTTGGGGTATACAGGAGATTCCTGGAATTCACTTGCTTTATCAACATGTACGTAAGAAATTTCCTCCTCAACCTTAATGTTTTCACATGTTTCCGTCTCTTCAATACCATCTGCAGACACAACAACATTTGAATCAAACTTGGGGTATACAGGATATCCCTGGAATTCTTCACCAGTATTTGCATCAACAGTTGCTTCAGGAATCTTCAAAGACTCCAAGGAATTATTTGTGACAATATTACTTCTCCCTTTTTCATTGTCCTGCATCAAAAAATCTTCAAGCAATTGTGGTTTTTCTGGTAAATTTGAAGTGGTTACATGGTGGAAACACGCAACGTTTTTACCCTTATTAAATAATTGCACAATGCTTGTGTCACCAAAACTATTCACAAACTTGACACTCAACACCTGAAAAGAAACAAATCATTATTAGTAACATAACACAAGATGTTTATTCAGGTAAATGTACATACATTGAAAATGAGTTACATTCAATGTTGGGTTTTTAGAGAGCTAGTACAGTACAGTACGTACAATACATATCATACCAGACACCAAGAAACTTTCCTTCAGACCACACAGTGAAGCAGCAATAGGTCATCTCACACATACACTTCACAATATTAACTAGGAATCTGAATTAAATAATACACAGGATGTAAATTCATTCACCAACATCTTCCTCTCCAAAACTAAGCCTCTGCAACACACACTGTCCTCTCACCAAGCAAGTAACTGCCAAAAGATTAAACAACCTCTGGCTCACAAGTGCCATACTCAAAAGCAATCAACAAGAACAATGAACCTAAGAAAAAAACTTAGGATTGGCTCAGTTACAAAAGTAGTTAAGAGATACTCATCAATGATTACCAGTATAATAAGAGGAGCAAAACTTTCCTATTATGAGAGTAGATTCAAAGCAGCAAAAGGAAACATGAAAAGCACATGGAAAGCCATCTCTAAAATCCTAGGATCTAAACAGCAATCATATCAAGCAGATAAAACTCTCCAAGGATGGTTATACACCTTCAACAGATTAAAAAAAAAAAACAGCAACTGAAGGCAGAGACTGAGATGCAGAGTTAAAATAAAACAGGATTGGTTCAACAGAAATTGCAAGAGCCAGATAAACAAGTGGTAACATGATCACTACACACAAAATAGTAACACAACTACAAAATTTACAAAGAAAGAGTTCTTGAAAACTACATCATCAAGAACAAGAGAACATGGCTTCAAACTAAGGAAACGAAGCTGGCCAAAAAAACTTTTTGCAAACAGTGGTAGACAGTTAAACAAGCAAGGTGGCAGAGGCCAAAACTGTTAGTAGTTTCAAGGCATTGTATGACAAATTACTGGGAAGACAAGACACCACGAGTGTGTCATCCTATGACTACACTTTATTATACTTCGGTAATTACAGAAAGTAGCATTTTCCCCAACTCAATGCTGTATATCTCGTGAAGCATTTTTTTTTTGTGCTGGTCACAGCAAAATGCTCAAGCTGAAATTATTACATACAACATGAAAAATGCATCTGGAAGAAGATGCAAAGACTGATGCAGAAAAACCCTAGATTTCATGCTTACCTGGTTGCAATTACTCTCATAGAGGATATTCCAGTCAATTGTTTGAGCATCACTGGCACTTTCACAATCTAAAATGCACTTGTAGGCAATTGGTTCCATTTTCTCAAGTTCTTCTGGCATCTCAAACACCTGCCAATGTCCATGAAAACATTAGGAAAGGCTAAGTAATTCTCCCTCCTAAGACAATTTCATGAAATGGAATCATATATATTATTTTAAGGGTCAAATCAATACAAAAACATCACCCACTTAAATTATTATAACTCATATTTAATTAGTCTCATTTTATAGCTTATAATAAAACTCACTATTGTCAAAAGTTGTACGAATTTTTGTTAATGAAAAAAAAGGCCATCTTCAATAAATCAAACTAAAATTACACACACCAACAGCTTGAACTATAAGATAAATTATTAATTTCCACATATCACTCATTATTCATTAACTCATCATACTCCTTGCTAGTCTATTTTCTTTCACTCCTGTTCTTATAACATTTACTCCTTTTCACACTTTCCTCCTCACTTCCTGCCGACTATCTCGTATACGCCTCGCACACCAAACTTTCCTTCATTACCCTTACCACTACCAGCTACTGCTGGTAGTGCTGGTAGATACACTGCTGCTGTCCCTAATAGAGGCCTTTTACAGTCTCCACAACCACGTGAACCTGCCTTTGCTTCCTAAGACCTGGGCTACTACATGCTCCAAACCAGAGGAGCCTTTTGAATTTTTCTTAAAATAATTTTGGGGAGACTGGTCCCCAGCCTAAACCCTCATCTTATAATGCAGGGGATTTATTTGAGGGCCACTAACACTAGTGGCCTCAACAAAAATAGAAAGTCGGTGGCTTGTCAAAGGTAAACCGCCCCCACCCCCCAATTCTAGTATTCTTCCATTTATGTACCCGAAATTTTCTTGCTAGTCTTTCATGCGGTACCGTGTCAAAAGCTTTAGCAAATTCCATGTATACTACATCTACCAAAAGTCTATTGTCCGAATAGCTGGTAACTGTTTCTAAAAATGAGCAGATTTGTAAGGCAGGATCTATTTTTAACAAACTCGTGTGGTGGCGTTTTACATCACATAGTGGTGGAAGGTGGTGGACACTACAATAATTAAATATTCAGTTCAAATTTAAACAGTAATTTATAGGGTAAGCTACCCAAGTCATCAATTCATGTAAATCCATACCTGTGAAGATGTGATAGTTTCTCTGGAACCAAAATCAATGAACAGGACCTCAACTTCCTGTTCACTTATATTTTGAACTGAAGCTCTATAAAACCAATCATATTGTAAGCTCTTCACAATATACAGCAATCCAATTTCTATCTTACTGGCTGACTGCAAAAGAAAATAGTTTCCATTAAAGATCTACCAATACCAATATTTTAACAGATATTTGATACTTTTGTAAAGTTAAAAAAAGTACCAACCACGTAAAAAATATCTGCTAAAATGTTACCAATACTGTATTAATACTGCAAATAAGTTGCTTTGACTGATATCAATGCAGTGGTACACCTGCAAATTCCATTGTGGATCTTAATAGGATCCAGTTACTGGTAGACCATTGTATGCACACACGTGCATGCACCCCTCCTTCCCTGCACTGAAATATACAGTATGAAATATGAAACGTTGCCACCTTTCAGAAAATGTTCAAGAGAACTGGGCGAGGACTGGGCTGCGGGGACGCTAAGCCCCGAAACTATCAAAAGGTTACCTTTCTTGCAAAGAATTTTCTAAATTTACCCTCCCTAACCCCCCACCCCCACCTCTTACACCAATACCCCTTGTGCAAGACCAAAACAGCCCAGTAGAGATTAGCATCATTAAAATTATGTATATAAATGCAGATGAAATTATGAAGAAAAAAAGGGGAGCAATTACAGGAAGATAGTGATAGCAGTATTTACAATATTCACAAAATTATGATACAAATGATTTACAGTACAACTATTGCTATGGCGTATAAATAATCTGAACATTTA
This sequence comes from Procambarus clarkii, assembly GCF_040958095.1. Taxonomy (NCBI): domain Eukaryota; kingdom Metazoa; phylum Arthropoda; class Malacostraca; order Decapoda; family Cambaridae; genus Procambarus; species Procambarus clarkii. The sequence continues at coordinate 12,880,447 of NC_091220.1, read as the reverse complement.
GCGAAAAATACGTCAAACGGGAAACGTTGCCTACGAGTCTACAATATTAAATGTGTACGTTTTGCTTGACATGTTAACCACATGAAAAATACCAAAAGACATTTTTCTTATAATATTTAACCTTATCATTTAACCTACCCTGGGTGAAATGAAACAAAGATACAAGAGAAATACTTTAGCTTCTCTAACCTTCAACTCAGAACTGTACTCTTCAATTTTTTCATCCAACTGCATTAGGACACTTGTGTCCGCTTCACGCTGGAGCCAAATCATCCCATCACCATCAACATTAGTTAGATACACTTCATCGCCACTTTTTATTGGAACTTGCAATACGAAGTCTGAAATATAAAGTTTGATATCAAACAAGCTATAACATAGGATTGGACTGGATAACGTGGATTCGTCTTTGGCCAAGCATTAACAAAATTTAGAGAAAATGCAAATCTTCTGTGTATGAAGATTTTTGCATTTCTGAAAAGGGGGGGAGAAAAAAAGTTAAGTCAATAAATAATTTACTACATAAATCAAGCACTGAATTTAATGAAACTTTTTGTTCCTGGGCAGCTTCATTTACTTGCCAGTGCATATGGTTCGTGTGTGGCAACACCACGACCAGATTCGTGTGTGTTTATAGAGGCGAGAAGAGCACGAGGATCTAAGACCAGTCCCATAACCAAGTAAAACCTTCCTAGAAACTACAAAATCAAAACAAACTGCTTTCAGTATCTTCAAAGAGAAGATGGAAACAAGGGGAAACAGGTAGTTTCTCCATTGTCAACAAACTATGCACTACTTTTATTATGAACATTTGTGAGTTGAAGAGAACTATTAAATGATTTACAATTATGACATTTGGAAACTAAATTTTGCAACAGTACGTGGTAATTTTGAATCCAAGAAGAGATTAAACAAAAGTGTTCTATTCAATTTTCCCGTGACAGTTATTAATAGTAACACAGGCTCAGATGTTAATGACTGCAATAACAAAACACAGGTTCACACACAGAGATCACACCAACGTGATGCATCAAATGAACAAATCCACAAGGGCTGTGACGAGGATTCGAACCTGCGTCCGGGAGCATCCCAGAAAGTCAAATGAAGTGTACACAGCATCAGATGTTTTATGTCGAGAGAGAGAGAGGGCACTCACTACACTGTCCCCCCCCCCCTCGCCCTGAATATTTCTATGGGTAGCTCCACCCATCTGCTCCCTTAACATAATTCCGCCCATATGAAACTGAACTATATGGTAAAAGTAGATTCCAGAATGTGAAAATATTCCATGTGTCCATTTCTATCATGGAGCACAATGTTAAATTTCACACAAGTAGATGATATAGTTGTTTCTGTAATTATAAAAATTTATGAAGCAAAATTTTTGTACTGGTGCACATGTTTTGCATCTGTTTTCAGAGAAAACTCTACCCTTCCTCAGTGAAGCGAGATCCTGGGGTATGTGTGGAGCATGTGGGCCAAGCCTGAGAGTGCAAAAAATATCTGGGACATGTAGATGTAGTTTGCAAAGGTCTGTTAGAGATCTCTAGTGATAGTGATCTTTGACATTCTAATGGGAAACGAGATAATGATAAGGAAGGAATAAGCAAGTAATCATCAAAAGAAGGCAAGCCGGGGAGGCTATGCAGCACCGTCAAAAGTGCGGGACATTCAAAAGGCACTGAAGGTCACTAAGGATGCCAATGAGAAAAGAGCACAAGGCTAAGTACATCAAAGGCATCAGATTCATGAAAGATGCTATCGAAATGAAGGAATAAATTCATGAATAAACCCGAATAAGGTCAAGAAAACCTAACCTTCATTCTTCAAGAATGAAGATTTAAAGATGATTTCCTTGCTCATCAAAGCTGTCATGTGAGAAGGCAGAAAGTAGCATCAGTAGCATAGAAAGTATCACAAGTCGAGCCTGGCCTCGGGCCGGGCTTGGGGAGTAGATGAACTCCCAGAACCCCATCAAGCATAATAGGACAATGAAAATGGTGTTCTCTAATGTTTGCAACATTTATATATATATAGTATATTCAAAATATCCCACATAAATAAGCAACAAAAATGCAGACCAAAACCAAAGCAGAATATTAGTATGTGGGTGAAAGACTGAAGTAGTGGGTAATGATATTTACAAGGTAAGAAAAGCCAGGATAGTATTTGTCATCCCTTGCTTCCCCACCAACAATGGTATAGACAAAGAACAGTTATAGAGAGAACATTTTCTACTATATGAAGCAAGACTTCAGACTTCAAATGCTCATGTTACAATGCATTACCAATTTTGTTATCGCTACCAATATACACTGTCTAAAGTGTTGTAAATTACAAACAAAAATATGAACTTCAAAGTTATGTTAATACTACCTGATTTGGTTGTCACATTGTTGTTATACACATCTTCACATGGAAAGGTAGAGTCGAGTGGCTCGAAGCTTCATAGCAGAAGGCGACACAAGTTTGTGGCTTTTGTCTTCTGCTTCATTTGGAGGGGAGGCAGATTCATCAACAACGAACACATGTTCTTCGTCCACAGGAGTTGTCCTGGAGGTAACTGCACTTTCTGGTTCTTTGACAGGCAGAACACTCATTTCATTGGCCAATTCTATGCTTAAAAGAAAATCTTCATAACTCTTTCCATTCGCCGTGATTTTTGTTGCTATGTAAGCATCACCAGTGTTACATTTCTGCTTCAGGACACACTGATTTACGTCTTTAAGGAAATTCATAGCAGTTGTCCTGGCTTCCAACGGCCAATCACTATCATAGCTGGAAAACATTTTTAAATTATAAAATTAAAAACTGGAAATGAAGGAAAAAGAATAAAAAAATAAAAACTCTGGTAGAGCCTCAATGGCTCACAGAAGCTTCCTCGCCAAGATTGCTTCCCACTCCCCAGTTACATCAACCTTTACAAGTTTTTTACATTCTTGTAAAGCCACTAGTACGCGTAGCGTTTCGGGCAGGTCCTTAATCCTAATTTCCCCAGAATACGACCCCGCCAAATCGTTTAAACAACCAGGTACCCATTCACTGCTGGGTGAACAGAGGCTACAGTTAAGGATTGGCACCTGGTCAATCCTCCCCGGCCAGGATTCGAACCCAAGGCAAGGCACTTGCGAAACACCAGGCGAGTATCTTACCACTGCGCCACGGAGACTGCTGTGGCCTAGTCAAAACACTAACAAATAATTAAAACCAAATGGGTACAATACCTGGGAAAGAAATGACAATAATAGACAGTATTACTTTCCAAAGATGATCTTGTGTAACAAATCTACTTTATAGTAACAAATCAACAAAAATTGAGAAATTTTGAAAACCTACAACTTCAAGAACAAGAGTTCACAGATTCAAGCTAAAACAAAGGTGACCAAAAATTATAAGAAAGTTCTTTATGTAAATATGGTAGATGGTTGGAACAAGTGAGAAAGTGGTGGCAGTCAAAACCATTAGTAGTTTCAAAGCGTTATATGACGAGCATATCTCCTCCTGAAACTATGCTTGGGTAATAACAGATATTTCAAACGAAAGAGAATGAGTTAAGGGATATACCCATTACATACATGCAAAATTAGGCAGAGCATCAACTAATTTATCCAAAATATCCAGGTGTGGATGGAATTCAAACCAAAATCATTTAGGAACTGCCCAATGAAATGTATTCACCATAAACTCTTATTCAGAAAGTCTAGAGGGGAATCTCCCCTTTATTTCAAATAAGTGAATATCACCCCCATTTTCAAGAATGCAAAAAAAGCTCGGCATAAACTACAGACCTCGCTTCACCTATATCCTAATCTCACTATTTCAAGTTCCTGGAAAGAATCCTAGGGAAGGAAATCATTCACCATTTCTCAGTGCGCTATGTTGTAAAATTAAATTTTTTGTTCTCAAAAAGTCTGACAAACCTGCACATATTTTTGGAAATGGTAACCAACTGCACACAAAGGAAAGTGCCAGTAGATAGTAGAAAGTACATGGACTTTCACTACAGCTTCTGATAAATGTACCATAATAATGTTTATTCAGGTAAAAAGTACATACAGTACATTCAAAGTGAGTTACAAATAGAATGTTCGATTTCTAGACACAGCTAGTACATACTATGCCTAAAGTCACTAATATACAGAGCATTTTGGGCAAAGAAACGGTACCACATTCAAGACTGGAACTGAAATTGCAAGCACGTGGAGTAAATTTTAATGGATAAAACAATGTTCAAAAAGAAAGCAAAGGGTCATCCTAAATATAAATTTAGACAAAATAAAATAAAAAATTTGAGTGGAGCACCACAAGGTTTCCTCTCAGGACAATTTGTTTTATTATACAGGTATACGGTACATTGACAAATGACCACATAAAACTTGCAAAATGACAAACATCTATAGTGAAGTTCGAAGTGAAAGACGAGGTTTACCAAAGGCTAACAACAACAAACTACATTAACTCCACAAATGGTCAGAAAACTGGCAGGGATTTCCTTGCTGTGTACTGTCCATGACACACTCAGCTTCCCTACCATTGTGAGATGAAAGGATTATGGAGCTTGCCTCCATTAGACCCTTTGAAAGTCCAAAATGCCTGGCAAGCTTGTACATTTTTTTTTTTTTTTTTAAATTATCAGGTGAAGCACCAAGCCATTACGACTTTATAGCACTGAGTCGGAATATGAATTTGGGATGGGATGGGGAGGGAAGGAATGGTGCCCGACCACTTGGACAGTCAAAGATTGAACACCAACCTGCATGAAGTGAGTGTCGCTCTACTGTCCGGTCAAAGTGACTGGTATTGGACTCTGGGTACCGTTGCATAAATTCAGAGGATGCGAGGGTACTAAAGGACCCCAAGAAGGTAATGTTTCATTACAATTAATGCTCTACTGTTGACTAGTTTGACTTTTAAAGCTCAATGTTAGTAAACATCAAGTAGTACCAATTATCAATACAGTATTTAAATGACGGCCAGCAAATTTTCTGTAGCATCAAACTCGTAATGTCGAACTGTACAAATGGATTGGTCCCAGACTAAGAATGGAGTGTTCTATGCACATAAATAGAATGGCCACATGTCCAAGCGAGTTAATTTATATACTGGTAATAAATTTTGTAATTACCTTTCCTTAGGATTTGCCAAAATAACACAGAAGCCCATAGGTGGAAACATTTCTACATGCTCTTTTTTCAAAGGAAAAATGGCATTTGACTGTTGAACACCATATATGGTGCCAAAATCCATATACTGAATGGTGACAGTCTTGGCAGATACCAAAAGAACTCTTCCTCTATGCCACACCCCTTCAGGCGTCATTGCCATCACCATCTGATCTTTAGCAAAAGTGTGAAATGCTCGGTCAGCAATCACTCTGAAAGTAAACAAATAGAGAAGGATTGGTTAAAGTTAAATACAATTATCCATTAGCCAAGTTAATCATTCATATTTCATCTTTGGTCAATAAATATAAATGGCTTTTGAGAATAAAATTACAGTATCACTAGATAGATATAGGCTATAATGGGTAAAGATCTAGCAGAGCAACTATTAACTGAGAAACTAATGTTACTCAAATGATATTTGCTCCATTAGATTGTGGACAATCTCCACACTGTAGGACTCTGAACAGGAGATGCTTTTTCACCCACAGTGTTATAAACCCATGGAACCACCTACCCGCCGAAGCCATAAATGCCAAAACGGTTAGATTTTAAAAATCCAACTGGAAAAAGTCAGGACGTTAGACAAGCTGCCAACTTCCTGTTCTTGTCGAGGCCACTAGTCTTAATGGCCCTTAGGCAAATTCAGGTAATAAATGAAAAATATTGCCATTAATTTAAAATCAAGTATTCTAGACCACCCAACTGCATTCAGTATTAGCCGTTATAAATGAGCTACTGAAAAAATCTTTATATGGTTAATAATCCATAATGACTGCAATTGAGGCACTTTCCATAACCTCAGAATGATTAAAATCAAAGGTATTTTCTCTTTAGTCTGAAGCTTCTCCACCATGTGATAGCAGAAAATTGGGTTATAATACTGATCTAATAAAATTACTGTACTGTATTGTACTGTATAGTACTGTACCATGGTCCCTCAACGAGTGTTTAAAGTGCGTAAACAGTGATGCCCAACATCAGAGTTAAATACTGTACAGTCAATTTGTTAAACACAACACATAATGTAGAACACAGAACATTTATCTTTTCCCAAGGAGTAATAAACTTAAAAGAGTATCAGCTAAACCCTTCAAAGCATGAAGGGGGATGCAAGGAGCAGAATGGGGGTGCAAGGAGCAGAATGGGGGTGCAAGGAGCAGAATGGGGGTGCAAGGAGCAGAATGGGGGTGCAAGGAGCAGAATGGGGTGCAAGGAGCAGAATGGGGGTGCAAGGAGCAGAATGGGGGTGCAAGGAGCAGAATGGGGGTGCAAGGAGCAGAATGGGGGTGCAAGGAGCAGAATGGGGGTGCAAGGAGCAGAATGGGGGTGCAAGGAGCAGAATGGGGGTGCAAGGAGCAGAATGGGGTGCAAGGAGCAGAATGGGGGTGCAAGGAGCAGAATGGGGGTGCAAGGAGCAGAATGGGGGTGCAAGGAGGGGAAGGGGTTATCTTGAGGTTATCTTGAGATGATTTCGGGGCTTTTTAGTGTCCCCGCAGCCCGGTCCTCGACCAGGCCTCCACCCCCAGGAAGCAGCCCGTGACAGCTGACTAACACCTAGGTACCTCTTTTACTGCTAGGTAACAGGGGCATAGGGTGAAAGAAACTCTGCCCATTGTTTCTCGCCAGCGCCTGGGATCGAACCCGGGACCACAGGATCACAAGTCCAGTGTGCTGTACGCTCGGCCGACCGGCTCCTTGGGGGTCACTTGTACAATCAGATTAAACAGTTGAATAAAATTTAGAAGATGAAGAACAGATCTTACCCATTATAATACTCCTGTGCAGCTTCAATTTGCTCCCAAAATGAATTGGTGCAAGAGTCATTCACCCGGCAGTAGAACTTCACCGGAGATAAAATCCAAGTCACCTCTACATCGACAGGCTCGTCAAACGGCAGTATCAATGCTGGCAGTTGTCCGGGTTCACCATCACTGCATGGTGGAGCTTCAAGCATCGAGGCGTCTTCAGGGATTAAATCGGCTACATATTTTGCTTCGGGTACAAATGCAGGATGCTTGTGTGGCACAAGAAAAAAGTTAGAGATGTAGATCTAGGCAATCTAAGAGCACTTATAATGTTCGAAAGACATGCGCAATGTAAGTTATGAGCTTGAGAGCACGTTTGTATTAAAGGAGAGTTAATAATACAATAATTTTTTTTAAGGCAAGAGTACATACATAAAAACTACGCGAACAGTAGAGGAATCAAAAGTAACAAATACAGTGCCCAAAGCCACTAACAAACAAAAAAAATTACAAAAACGTAAGCTTAATTAATTAATAGCATAAATCATAAAACTAAACAAGGCAATGTAACACCTATGAGATGGAGTGAATTTAAATTTCCACTTCCATACCCATTAAAGTGTTACTATTTATGTTACACTGTCCCCCCCCCTTCTCCTTTTACAATTTAAATTTGTATTCCATTTCACTACTGTAGTTACAATTTCAACTTTTATTTTTCCATCCATTACAACTACAACTTCCACCTGAAAAATCCTAACCCTCTTCCTGTACACTTCCTACTACCTCCCAACCCTCCAGGCGACCAGTTACAACTTACAGTCTCAGTTGGCTTGAACCTATTATCTGCGTGCTGTTTTTCCTGGTAACTGAAGTCAGGTTCTGTTTTATTATTTTTCTTTATTCCTGGCATGTCCCAATTTTTGCTGCTGAAATTGGTTTCTTCACTTTTATTAGAGTGATATCCTCTTTTACTTGAATACGTGTCAGTCCTCTCATTTCTCCAGCTCCGATCCCTCCTATATGAATCTTCACCATTTTCTCTCTCTTCACCAACAGATGGAGAGTCGTGAGCTTCTTCATAGTTGTTGACACTTGTGTCCATCTCCGCATTCCTATAAAAAAATTTAACTTTAGTTGTACCTCACACCTGATGATGCAAAAATTATGAGAAAAAATTAAGAATCAAGACGGATGAAGATAGACAGAGACTACAGGACAAACTGGTGGAATGGTCTAGAAAATGGCTGCTAAATTCAACTCAGGAAAGTGTAAAGTAATGAAATTAGGCAAAGGGAGAAGAAGGCTGAACACAAGGTACCATCTGGGAGGTGAAATCCTGCAAGAGTCAAATGGAGAGAAAGATCTGGGGGTTGATATCACACCGAACCTGTCCCCAGAGGTCCACATCAAAAGGATATCATCAGCGGCATATGCTAGACTGGCTAATATAAGAACTGCCTTTAGAAACATGTGTAAGGAATCATTCAGGACCCTGTATACCACTTATGTAAGACCAATCCTGGAGTATGTAGCTCCAGCCTGGAGTCCATACCTAGTTAAACACAAGACGAAGTTAGAGAAGATTCAGAGGTATGCCACCAGACTGGTCCCGGAACTGAGAGAAATGAGCTACGAGGAAATGCTAAGGGAGCTGAACCTCACAACCCTGGAAAACAGAAGAGTAAGGGGGGACATGATAACCACCAACAAGATTCTCAGGGTAATTGACAGGGTGGACAAAAAGAAACTCTTTAGCACAGGTGGAACACGAACAAGGGGACACAGGTGGAAACTTAGTACCCAGATGAGCCACAGAGTTGTTAGAAAGAAATTTTTCAGTGTCAGGGTAGTTAACAAATGGAATGCATTAAGTAGTGTTGTGGTGGAGGCCGACTCCATACACAGTTTCAAATGTAGATATGATAGCACCCAATAGGCTCAGAAATCTGTACACCAGTTGATTGACAGTTGAGAGGCGGGACCAAAGAGCCAGAGCTCAACCCCCGCAAACACAACTAAGTGAGTACACCTGCCAACTAAAAGTATGCAAATTTTCCTAAATTTGAGTGAACTACAGTAGTCACTGGAATGTCTATTGTAAACAGACTAATGTGCCTTGCTATGCCATAAGCAAACTTATTACTGAATATATTATGGTTTATACAAATTTACTAAATTAAATTTCTATATATATATATATATTTTTTTTTTTTAATGCTTTGCCTGGCCCAGCATGTGAGCCCCAGCCCACCCGAGGTCAGACTGAGTTTCCCGTGAGCATGCACCCACACTAAAATGTATATACTCTTCAGTTTTATCACCTAAATTTGTGTTACGACGTTGATTTTCAAATCAAACAGCTATTCAGGTAAAAGTATATACATACAAAATGAGTTACAAACAATATTGGATTTCTAGAGCTAGTACAGTCAATACCTAAAACCATTAATATGCACAACATTTCAGGAAAGGTGTGGGAAAAAACACAAACTTTATACTTATCGAGATCAAAGCATAAATCGAGTTGAAAAAGGGGAGGGGAACCCATGGCAGAAATCAGCAATTGTACATTTTGGCCAACAGTATTGTTTGAAAATAGCAAGACATGGATTGAAATTTAGGGGCAAGGTAGGTTACATGGAGTTTATTAGATAGTGGTACCACTACCACAACCACTGAGGAACAATATAACACCCTGAACAAGCAAGGGGAAGACCCTACACTCCAGCAGGAGGGTGGAGGTCACAGGAAATCCCAGATGGTATTAAAAAAAAAAAAAAAAAAAAAAAAAAAAAAAATCCCAAGGAAATGCTGCTAAGGAGATAGGCAGGACCTAAAATGGAAAGAAAAAAGTGACTCCACCAGCAGAGACAAGACAAACATCCCTGATACATGAATCTCAAACGAATCAAACATGTTCACACGAGGTAATTAGCCCCTATAAAATGCCTAAGAAACATGAAGATCCAGTCATAAGAAAATGAAGAAAATAAACCACACCGATACATGGCTATTGAGCCAACTGACCACCTAAACCACCAGTGCAAGAGACAAGTAGTAACTAGTCGCCAAACACATAATCAAACAAAGCCGAGATAGGGGCAAGAGGGCCATGGAGCCAAGTAAAAAGCCACATTTTTTATTTTATTTTATTTTTTACCAAAGCAAAATCTGGAAAACAGCACAAGGTCACCAAACAAATGCAAACATTACTAAAATGTGGAAGTGCAAAACCAAATTCCTAAAACAAAAAGATGCCTGTGACAATAGTGTAGAGGTCAACAGCTGCTGCCACTAATACATAGCCCAACAGCTGCCTGCGAGACCCAATGAATGCTAGATAGAGGCAGCCATTCCAAGGGACAGGACGACAAATTCAAAGGCCGAAATACGTAAAACCTCGCACACTTGAGGGTAAAGAACCTTTAAGCCATAAGGGAAATGATAGGAGAGACCCAAAGCAATTACTGTGGAAACTATCGCATCAAGGGAGAATTGCATTAGGAGTCAATTGCATCTACCAGTCTCCGTGGTGTAGTGGTAAGACACTCGTCTGGCATTCCGCGAGCACTGTCATGGATTCGTATCCTGGCTGGCGAGGATTTACTGGGTGCAAATCCTTAAGTGTAGCCTCTGTTTAACGTAACAGTAAAATGTGTACTTGGTTGTAACAAGATTCTTCGCGGCGGGGATCGTATTCCAGGGACCTGCCTGAAACGCTACTATGGGGAAATGATGGCATCAGGAGACAATGACATGTCAGCACTGGAGAAAGATCAAGTCAGCCCAACAGACCACTGGAACATTATCTAACACAGTGTAGAGTTACAAACCCATTAAGATTTCAACTTGGATTCAACAGAGAAGTTGTTAAACACATGGGGCAAAATCTTACCGAAGCGACCATACAAGTCAAATATTCATACTCCGCCTAAGTAAAACAAACAAGCAACACTTAGTGGGCCAGTCAGAGGCATAGGGCCCATGCAGGAATATTCTTGCAAAAAGAGACCTTAGAATTGTGTTGAGAGTGATGGCAGTTCAATGGTTTAAAGTGATATATATCACTGGGGTTAAGGAGGCAGGGCTGGTGGTGTTGGGGGGTGAATTATGCTGCCTAGCTAATTAAGGTCAAATGTCAATAAAGAGAACCAATAAAGTTTGTCTTTATTGTTTTCTAGTAGCAAACAAGTATTTGCTATTATTTACAACCTTCACCTCAAATCAAAACCCTTCTACCATGTCAACTGTAACCATGATTATGCCCTCATGTATTTCCTAGATCATTCCTCAAGGTAACCATCATGTTACATAACATTCCCACAACTAGACCAACATCATTAAATCTGAAGTGTCGGAATTACTTTCTTCAAGGTTTAACAAAACTGCCAATTTGTAATTAAATATGATTCACACATGTGGGGAGCATCCACACTATGTGGAATGTCCCTATGTATGACAAGTGTTTAGTTTATGTGGCATGTCCCTTATATATCAAGTGTGTATGTTGTATGTGCAGTGACCATGTGACTATGTGGGGGTAGCATAACAAACTCATTGTTTACCATCTCATCCAAGCTCTGTTTTCACCAACTTGATCTTTGGCGGGCGTGTTAACCTCACTGACTCGACTCTGCAGGTCAATACTGAAGTTTACCTGCATAAAAGAAATACACAAATAAGAGAACTGGCTGAAACTACCCCAGCATTATTGGAACAATAAGATAACGTTGATATGACAAAACTTACACTGTCTTGCGAGGATAGCACTGTACTACAACATTATCACAATATGATCAAGTTTTGAAGCTTAACTATAAAGATATCAACAAAAACATAAGTGGGAAAATATATATTTCTACTGTGGTCACAGCTAGTGAGGTGTTAATAAATTATTAGATGTTAATAGATTATTAGATTGAAATTAGTTGGCATTATCATCTGAAATACATTCCAACAGATTGTACACGTTAAGGTTGAGAACAGGGACAACTACTGAACATTTTCACAAATTACCTTCCACTTCTCTCCCATGTTGGCAATAAAGTTCACATAAATTTTACGTCCAATCATTTCTATTAAGTGGTCATACAACTGAACATTGTTCAGCTGTGCAACACTGTCTAACATGCAATTTACAGCCTGGGCAGGAAACACCAACACACAGTCAGGAAGATACCTCAGCTGAAATAAAAAATACAAATTGTCAAGTATATTTGATAATGCTTGATTAAAGTAAAGATTCTATAATTCACATTTAAATGTGCCCAGTCCTGCTTGGCTCCCGATTATGAGCCTGACCTGGCCCAGTTCATCTCCCTATCGTGCTTCCAGAAGGGTTTGCCTCCCAATCACGAGCCTGGGTGGCCCGGCCTGGGTCAGCCAGGCTCCCGATCACGAACCTGGCCCAGCCTGTCAACTTGGCTCCCGATCATGAGCCTGGCCCAGCTAATACCTGGTTGATGGGGTTCTGGGAGTTCTTCTACTCCCCAAGCCCGGCCCGAGGCCAGGCTTGACTTGTGAGAGTTTGGTCCACTAGGCTGTTGCTTGGAGCGGCCCGCAGGCCCACATACCCACCACAGCCTGGTTGGTCCGGCACTCCTTGAAGGAATAAATCTAGTTTCCTCTTGAACCTCTTGAATGATCACAGACTTGTGACCTTTGATGACTAGCTTGATAAATCAACTAAACTGACACTTCAGATGCCCAAGTTTAACAGACCAAAGAGGACCAAGTGTCTGGTTAACTTTATCAACAATAATTTAACTACCAGACTGCCTCTCGATCTTTGTTCACATAGATATGAAGCCACGGCTGATGAAGGCACATGCGTGACATATCCCCCTTCAGCTGTCAAGCCATTGCCCTCTACCCACCATCACATCTTAGTGTACAAAAAAAATAACAAATAATAATTTGCTTACCTCCTTAACTGTTGCAGCTACCTTCACACCAGAGTCAATCAGGAACAGATTAACCGAGTAACCCCGGCAGTTAGTTATAACCGCCCTATGCCACTGGTGGTCCTGTCCATGGTAAGCAACCAACCATCCCTGCTGTGCCTGTTCCAACTTGTTGTGTGTGCTATGAAAAGCTTCATTAATGCTCTTCTTTATATCCTGAAAATTTGACTACAGATTAACAGGCAACATTTTTGTACTCCAGCATCATCCTGTGCTTAACATGTTCATAATTTACCCAAAATAATAAATTTATTCCTAATGAAAATCAATGAGCTTATTATATAAGCCAGCTTCTTAAATCAGGCTTCAGTTGAGCTAATGTAGGATAACTGCTTTGCTTGTTTCATTAGGAACATCAATAACATTTCTAATGATACTTTGTCTACCCCAGGTCAGAAAACAACAACAACTCAACAGGAAAGGAAGAAAAGGAAAGGAGGTTTCCTTTCAAAGATTTCCAGAAAGGACACCTTGTAAAGGTCGAAGGCCCGGCATGGAACGGTCCAACACGGAAGGACCCAATGCAAAACTAAATGTTTAAGAGGAAGTCAACATGACTTTGTTGAACATTTGAAGCCAGTGATGGGTCCAACAGTAACTACTGGTGTTGGACTGGCTACACCAAGCATAAGAATAAAGGAGGAGGAGGGCAGAGATCTTTGGTGACTTGGGCTGCCATCTGGTGGCACACAGGCTGCTAGTTTATTGTGCACCCGATACTCATCCTGTGAACAGTAGTGTAAAGTTGATTACAAAGGGCACAAAAGGTATAAATCATACCACAGTCGATACTATACATTAGCTTTTCCATTTTATCTGCACATCTTTTAATTATAATGATAGCTAGTAACAAACATTTTGCATTGCAACTTTTATGAATTACATAAAAACTTTCTTCCAATGTATAATTTCCATCAAACAGTCACTAAGTGTTGCACCTATGCTCTGATAGTTTTACCCGTTTTGTGGTCTATTTCTCATCCCTTGCTGCGCTCATATAGCCAGGCAAATTGTGGTCGTGGTCTCCAGTTGGCAACAGATGGGTACCAAAACAGCCCGTCCTCCTAAGGTTTCCCAACGTCAAGAAAACAGTATGTAAAGTGTCCTCTCCTTACCTACCAAAGGACCCAAAACTAGAAAACGGGACAGTAAGTCACTTTCGTGAGCTGCTTCCATTCTTAGTATGATCATTTTTGGTCTTTGGAAACACATACAAGCAAAACGCGACGTTCTTTGTAGGACTGTACTGAGCAGCACCTCCCAGAAAAATCAAATTTTACTTTTATATGAATGTAAAGATAATAAACAAAATTTGTAAATGTCAATACTATATGTACACCAATGCTAATATTGATTTATAAATAAGAAAATACTGTACTAACTGCAAATATTAATAAAAAGTACAGTATTACAATTTTAATATACCCAGTACTAACCAATGTTATAACATTAAGAATTGTAAATGCCTACATTCAAACAAACTCATGCAACACAACCAATGGAATCATCTTCTGAGAAGAAGTAAACAAGAGCTTGTGAATAGGAAATAATTATGTTCAGGGACAACTAGCATGGGTTACTAGACAGCATTTGTAATGCTTGAAGACGTTGCTTGAAGAAAAGCATCTGCCCAAGAAGTTTTACCAGTGTGTGGCAATACCATTTTACCATTAGGCAACAGTGTGTGAAAAGCAGCAAGGTTATTTGAACAATGGTAACCACAGTCACGTTACAACTGAAAGGTCATTGGCCAACACTGTTTGGCCAATTTATTTATTTATTTATTTATTTATATACTGTACAAGAAGGTACATTGGATTTGTGAGAATACATAGCATAGTATTTACAATCTTGTAAAGCCACTAGTATGTGCAGCATTTCGGACAGGTCCTTAATCTAACAGATAATTTTAAGTAGGTAAATTCTAGCAGAATTAATAAAATGATAATAGATACATTGCAAGGAAATAAATGAGATGAGAGAGAGATGAGAGTTTCCTTTCAATGTTTCCTTTCACCTGAAGGCTTTGTTCACCTAGCAGTAAAATACTCTATAGAGCCAGACAACTGTTGTGGGGGAAAAGGGAGAGTCAGCAGAATGCCTAGGAGGACCCCAAATATGTAACAGTTTTCCTCTCCCCTTACTATGGGTGTCTGGGAAATCAATTTTCCAATACTGTTTTAACAGCATTATGAATATTACTGTAATAATCCATTAGTTACTTGAAGGTTATTTGCTCAAGCCCTGCTAACTCTTACCTGAATTAAACACTCATTTTCTGCAAGTGTGAGATAAAAGTCAGAGAGAGACTCTGCCGATGAAAGTATACATTCTTTCTTGGTTAAACAATCGATATGAATTCCAGGTGGTTTTACACAAGAGCGTTCCTGGAAACCATTTGCAAGTTCACTTGGCATAATAGATCTTGTCACTTTCTTTGTAGTAGGTTCCTTAAGGCTCAGACTTTGGTTCAGGGAAACCAAAGTCTGGCTTGAAGTCAGTTCTACTACATAAGCCTTTAGGTTATTTTCTCCAAGCAACAAGTTTGTCTCACCCACAACAAGAACATTCACATAATATTCCTCAATCACCTGAAATAAAAAAAATACATCAGATACTGTGCTACACATTAGCTCAATTTTAACCAGCTATGTGAAGGTCAACAACTTGATAGTGCTGAACACGTTTAAGAAATAAACAAGACATGACATATCGTTAATTTTCTGTCCAATGGAAATGCATTTCCACTTTTCTTATGATCTTCAATACCATGATTGCTGCAGCAAGACATCATGTTAACGTAACAGGTAGATTACAGTACAGATAATGCAATAATTAACAATAACATTCATCTTGGCCAATCAACTAGCACAGGTGTTTGAACACACATTCATGGCATGAAAAAACTTTTATACTTTTTTTTTTTTTTTTTTTTACATTTTACAGTTTCGAGTTATTGGTGTTAGAAGAATAGATGTACAAAATGTTGTCATATTTAAGTAGTCAAATTTTCAAGTACAGTATGCATTATAAAATTTAAAGTATGAATTTTAAATTACGGTACTGTACTTTAATTCCATTGTGCAGGAACGATCCTTAATAACACGTAATATTCACTTTCAATTCTGTACATATTTTAAGTATTAGTACTGTACACTATTTAATAATATATGTAAGATCGGGTTATATTCATGTTTGTCTAAAATTTTTAAGCACTGCACTATAGTTTACACTTTAATTAGGAGGAGGAGGATACTGTTACCGCGCCACCTTGGTGACTCTGGCTCGGCCCAACAATCCTCATTTAAAGAGAACCCTCTATATACAAGTATCTGGGAATGTACCCATGTATAGCCGAGGAAGTGGGCCGTACCTCTGGTTACTCCCTCTTCCGTGTGCTTCCATGGGTGACCCCAAGGTTCTTAGCCAGCAACAAAGATCACATACAACTCCAAGGAAATTCCAGCGTATGCCTTACCTCATCAATATCAGAAATCTTCAACGGCTTCTTTGTGACATTGTTTAAGACACAGGGAATGGCCTGAGCTGGTAGACGGTTAATCAAATGAAGGTCTAGCTTTCTCACAAATTCTGCAGGAACTGATGCCTCATTTCCATGGTCTACATAGCTAACCTGTAAACAAAATAAGGCTCAAATTATACAGATGCCTCACTCATTCATTGCTTGCAACCCCCCGGCCATTGCTCCCTCATTCACTGCCTCCATCTGTCCTTCCCTCCCTCCGTTCCTCCGTCTCGTGGAATATGCAACAAGTCATGTTATCTATGCGTAGTAATGTTAACAGTTAAAAATACTATACGTCACTTTATTTAAAGATTTGTATACATTTCATTGTTCTCAATTACCAATAAAATTTATTTTAAATAATGGTGATAATCAAATACCTCAATAATCATTAACTTTTGAGTGAATAATGAAGTGAAAATTAATTACAACCTGAATAAGAACTTTAAATTTAAAAGCAATCTATTAATTGGTTTTAATTCATACAATTGAAAATATAGTATAAAATTTTGATGGCAACCAACTTGACATCAGCACACTATAGAGTAACAATGGAACCTGGGCATCTTTATGTAGATTCCAATGAAATAAAACCATCTACATATTTCATTCGCCAAAATTGTCAGCGACTCGCAAATGGTGCCCTACTACATCACACGACCTTGACCACTCCTTAAAGCTGGCCTTGGACTGTGCTGTTTCCTATCTTATCAATCATACAATTACAATCGAGAGGCGGGACTAAATAGCCAAACCGCAACCCTCTGCAAGCACACCTAGGCAAATACACAAGATTACGAGTCGGTACATTAGACAATCGATGGTTAGAAAGGCGAGGTCCAAGAACCAACAGCTCTATCCTGCAGGCATAGTCAAATAGTAAATACACATCTTTGCTATTTAAGCTGATTAACCACTTTACATTTCTTAATACACATTTATTTCAAACATTTTTCTTCCATCATAACTTTACTTTTGTCCACATCAACTTTTTTAATAGTCCAAAATAATTGTCGTTTGCAAACAGTGGCATTCCAATTACTCAGTACTTATACACTGACTTTTCTTAATATTCTCAACTTTACTACATCCACGGGCAGACATCACAACACCGGTTTACACCTACATTAATATCAAACCTTCACTCATCACACTATGAAACTTGCATGCATGCATACACACACACACACACACTGCTTTCTAAATGCAAATTATTCAAAGCATTTAACACAACTTTACCAACTTCAAGTCACTTAACCAGCTTTATAAGAGCTTTCCACAAAAACTTACAATCAGGGGATCTCCAGGATGGACAACAATTCCACGATACCAGTATCCATCTTCGGGGTATAGGGCAAGACACGGTAGACCCTTTGTAATCGTGTGATCCAGTGGCTCGGATGACTGTTGCTTCTGCAGCTCTTTGTGCATAGCTGCCAATTCATTCTGGTTTTCTACCAATTGTAAATAAACAATTGCTGCCTCTTCATGGACATAAGAAATTATTGCTTTACACGTCTCTGGGAGAAAAGCTTCTTTATAATGTCCTGGTTCCGGCAGTACATGCAATAGTGACACACAGTCAACAAACAATGATACAACAGCAATATCCTTCTTGTAATTAACCACCTGGCCACCCAGATAACAATTACTTACAAGCATTGAAAACTTTTCTTTTATCTCATCATCTGGAGTGGCAGGAAGTTTATGCAAACAACATGTGTAAGTCAGAACTGGGATTTCAAACAATTCTCTGGGAAACATCAAAATCTCCTCTAATGTCTTTGACATTGTAATGCCCTTATCAACACAATACACATTGATTTCTCGAGATGTTGCCCTCAGTACTAGTCCCCTATAATACTGCTGCATCGTCTTACAAATAACAGCATCTCCAACCTTGGGATGGATCTTTAACAATGTCTTGGATTGCGATAACAACTGCAGCTTACTGTTCACTTCATTAAGCATAGCTCTTTGCTGTTCAAATTGTAAACAAAATTTCCATGGGCCATTTTCGACACTTAACACATAACATCGTTCAATGGTATTCAGTGGTATTCTCATTACAGAATAGGCTAGCTCTGGTAAAGGCTGTTTCTTCTCAACTTCTTTTGGCAATACCATACTTGAATTACAAAGTCTAAATTTTGAAAGTGGCTGAGGTGCAACTTTACCTTTTGCCACCAATGAAGCTACAATTGGTATTCCATTCGCATCTAAAGGGTTGATGAAAGTACATCTCTGATTAATATCTCTGAAAATTGCAGAGAGCTTTTTATGCTCAAGTGCTGCTTTAAGCGAACGTATTACATCATCTGACCAATTATAGCTTAATGGGTAAACGTCGTACAAGATATACTGCCTATAGATGGCAGCAAATTTTCTGTCACTAAACTCTATAGGGCATTTTGTGAGTGTGTGTAACTCTCTCCAAACAATTCCACCCTCATCCACTAACAACACCTTTGCAAGGTCATCCTGGACAGAGTTCTGATCTGTAGAGAAAAAAAAAAGAAAATTATAATACTGTACAGTTAAAGAACATTAACACGTAAACATTAGAAACATCTTGTCACAGGAATAAGATGCTGCAATGTTGACCAGACCACACACTAGAAGGTGAAGGGACGACGACGTTTCGGTCCAGTCCTGGACCATTCTCAAGTCGATTGTGAATGGTCCAGGACTTGAGGAATGGTCACAATCGACTTAGAATGGTCCAGGACTGGACCGAAACGTCGTCGTCCCTTCACCTTCTAGTGCGTGGTCTGGTCAACATACTTTAGCCACGTTATTGTGACTCCTCGCCTGCATGAAGATGTTGCAAAGTATGTTTTATGGTCTCATTGTCAGGGACAGGAAGCCTGGAAGGACTCATCAAGGTTCCCCCTAGGCCAGGCCAATTACTGACCTTCCACCAAGAAGCAAATCACAATAGCTGAATAATTCCCAGGTACTTATTTACTGCTCTGTAAACAGCTAGCAGCAGGTGAAAGGAAATGTGCTCAAATTTCTATGATCAGCCATAGTAATCTGGTAATCGAACCTGGGAATTTTCGACCAGGCCCAGACTTCTACAGTGCAGTGGAAATTCAGTACAAAAAAAGCAGGCACATGCATAGAAGTCAAAATTCTTTAAGAATAGGGGAAGAGAAAGGCAAATTGCCAAAGTATTTACAGTGCTAACTTAGTAAATTTAACTTTTTTATTGCAACACCTATGGAGGGTAGAAAAGCAGTGATAACAATTGTTAAATCTAAATTTTAAATTACATGTCTAGTAGGAGACAACCCCTGCTCTTTCCAGGTACCTGTATGCAGTTAAGAAAATAAAAGCAGTACAGACCGACACACAGCTAAAGATCAGGAGAGGACATGTGATCATGATAGTAGATGGAGGAGAAAACAGTCCTTCACCCAGCCAGGCAAAACAGCCCTATACATCTTGCGAGACAAGCAGGTACAAAATCAGAGTGACAGCGTTTGGAATAGTAATGTGCTAAATGCAGGAGCAAACTCTCGGGAACTCAGAGTTGTTACATTCTTGTACAGCCACTAGAACGCGTAGCGTTTCGGGCAGGTCCCTGGAATACGATCCCCGCTGCGAAGAATCCTCGTTTACAACCAAGTACTCATTTTACTGTCGAGTTAAAAAGAGGCTACAGTTAAGGATTTGCGCCCAGTAAATCCTCCCCAGCCAGGATACGAACCCATGACAAAGCGCTCGCAGGAACGCCAGGAGAGTGTCTTACCACTACACCACGGAGACTGGTACATCTATCCAGGAACAGTTTCAGAAGAGGGTTTGCATTTAAGAACAGGGTTTTGTAAATATAAATAGCACAAGAGTGTGTGGAGTGAGTTTATGTTTATCATATTTAGAAATTTAAACAAGGGGAGCCCAATGTTGTCTGAAAGCAGAGTTTGTTATTATTATTATTGACATTGTTAGAGAAACATGGGGACAAAGGACATTATTAAAGGGGAATTCCATCTCCCAGGACACTATCTACCATTCAGAAAGAACAGAACAAGAGCAGGTGGTGTAATGTACATGGTGGTCTGGTACATGCAAGACCCAAATGTAACTGCCCATGAGGAATTAAATGGTGGGGGATCCTCAAGTCTGTATGGTGCAATGGACCCACTCAAGATGATAAAACTGGCAGTTGAAGTAAGCTACAGGGCTGTCATGGTGGTAGTGGCAGCAGCAGGGGAAGTTGTTGATCTGCTTAATGTGATCAATGAAGCATCAGAAACCCAAACCTTTTTAATGGAGGACTTTAACTACAAGACAATAGACTAGGTTAACCTAGTCATCCATCTAGATCACATCGTTTCTTGCCCGAAACGCATTGCGTAATAGTGGCTTTAGGCATTGTATGTACTAGCTCTACCTATATCAATCCATTAATGTATCATCACTTGTATGTATGTACCTTACCTGAATAAACATATTTATTTATTATATTTATTTAACCTAGCATCACAAGCACAAGGAGAACAATTTCTTTACCTGCTACAGGACTCGTACCCCATGTGGCAGAGCCCACTCAAGGTAACAGCATTCTCGATCTTGTGCTAACATTAGAAGAGTGCACGAATAATCAAATTCAGGTAGGGGAACAACTCGCCCCCTTTATATGTTCGCAATACAGTATTCTAAAATGGATAGAAACCCCATGTAAAGGTCTATGATAATCCTTTCTACATTACCCTTGAGGGGACTGTCAAAGATTGAGGAAGAAACTGCAAAACACCTCCAGGAGGGAACTGATAAGCAACCATAGCATGGATGCATCATGGGCAAAAATTTCAAGATCACTGAACTTTTTCAAAATTGTGCCAAAAAAAAAAAAAAAGACTGATCTAGATGGATGACGGGTAGTAAAAGGAGCTACGTTAACTAAGCTGAAACTCTGGAGATTGTGCGAATCCACAATGAACACCATAGAAAGATTTTTTTATTATTTATATATACAAGAGTTCTTACATTCTTGTACAGCCATTAGTACAAGTAGCATTTCGGGCAAGTCCTTAATCCTACGTTCCCTGGAATACGACCCTGTGAAAAATCGTTTAACAACCAAGTACCCATTTTACTATCGAGTTAAACAGAGGTTACAGTTAAGGATTTGTACCCAGTAAATCCTCCCCGGCCAGGATACGAACCCAGGACAAAGTGCGTCTTACCACTACACCACAGGGACTGCATAAATAAATAAAATAGATAAATAAAAGGCCTTAAATTCAGCCACCCAGGAAATCAGATCAGCCAAAAGAAACAGTCTTTTGTCTTTTTTTTGTCTTTTCGTTGACAGTCTCCGTGGTGTAGTGGTAAGACACTCGCCTGGCGTTCCGCGAGCGCTATGTCATGGGTTCGTATCCGGGCCGGGGAGGATTTACTTGGCGCAATTCCTTAACTGTAGCCTCTGTCTAATGCAACAGTAAAATGTGTACTTGGATGAAAAAACGATTCTTCGCAGCGGGGATCGTATTCCAGGGACCTGCCCGAAACGCTACGCGTACTAGTGGCTGTACAAGAATGTAACAACTCTTGTATATATCTCAAAAAAAAAAAAAAAAAAAAAAAAAAAAAAAAAAAAAAAAAACTACCATTTGAAAGGAAATTTGCTTAAAACATATGGAAAGATCTAAAATCATTCTATGCATATACAAGTAAAACCAAAACAAAGGACTGTTGGACCTTAACAGATAAGAAAAACCAAGTTATAATGGAAGATAAATGGGCAACAAATACACTGAAAGATGAAAACAATATCCCATTACCCACCCAAATGTTTGAAGAAGGTGAAGAGTAGGAATTAAGGGATACAGTATACCCATAATGCACGACAATCAAGAAATGCATTAACTAAAGTATGGCTTACCGATCAACTCTGCTCGACAGAAATGAGGGCCTTGATCACTGTGTGTTATAAACAAATGTTGACACGTTTCTTTGGTTTTAGTTTGGTTGAGGTAATGGGCAGCCAATAATCCACACACCTATAATACAGAAGAAGAATTAATTAAACAATTTTTAATCTGTTTATTTGCATGTAGATAATGGTGGATGGATTGAGGGGATTGTTGAAGGGGTGGAGTGGTGTTGGAGGGTTGCGGTGGAGGTGTGGACTGTGGTTAATGACAGGTAGGCCGTGTATGAGGGTAGATGGTGATGGACACTGTATGGGATGGAGGGGGAGGAGTGTGGTGGACGGTAGTAGAGGGGGGAGGGAAGAGGAGCATGGTGGACGGTAGTGGAGGGGGAAGGGGAAAGGAGGAGCGTGGCGGACAGTAGTGGTGGGGGGGAGGGGAGAGGAGGAAGATGTGGTAAACGGAAGTGGAGGGGGGGAGGGGAGAGGAGCGTGGTAGACAGTAGTGGAAAGCGGGGGGGCAGGAACAAACATTAGTGGAGGGGGGAGGAGGGGTAGACAGTATTAAAGTAGAAGAGGGGTAAAAATCATTCCAGAAGCAAGTCATCTCTCAAGAACGAGAGTTGGAGGCCACAGAGCTAACACTAAGCCAGACAACAGTGCAAATCTCATTGAAACTTTAAACACTGAACCATTTACAGAATACTGATCCAGACACCACCCTCAAAAGGTTATATTATTTTATTTATTTATATATACAAGAGTTGTTACATTCTTGTACAGCCACTAGAACACACAGTGTTTAGGGCAATATATTTACAAGTAGACACTGGTAAGTACCACAGCCACTACGGGACGGGCAGCAGGTGCCAATTCTGCAGCCACTACGGGACAGGGGGGGGGGGACAAAAACAGGCAGGGGGGGAAACAGGACAAACACAGGCAGGGGGGGGGGAAACAGGACAAACATAGGCAGGGGGGGGGGGACAGGACAAACATAGGCAGGGGGGGGGGGGGGACAGGACAAACACAGGCAGGGGGGGGGGACAGGACAAACACAGGCAGGGGGGGGGAACAGGACAAACACAGGCAGGGGGGGGGGAAACAGGACAACCACAGGCAGGGGGGGGGAACAGGACAAACATAGGCAGGGGGGGGGGGGGGGGACAGGACAAACACAGGCAGGGGGGGGGGACAGGACAAACACAGGCAGGGGGGGGAACAGGACAAACACAGGCAGGGGGGGGGGAACAGGACAAACACATGCAGGGGGGGGCCAGGACAAACACAGGCAGGGGGGGGGGAACAGGACAAACACAGGCAGGGGGGGGGCAGGACAAACCCAGGCATAAGAACATAAGAACAAAGGTAACTGCAGAAGGCCTATTGGCCCATACGAGGCAGCTCCTATCTATAACCACCCAATCCCACTCATATACATGTCCAACCCGCGCTTGAAACAATCGAGGGACCCCACCTCCACCACGTTACGCGGCAATTGGTTCCACAAATTGGTTCCATAGAAGATGGAACAGAGCGTATCACTTTTCATGGTGTCACGACTCTGGTAAACGGAACACTTGGGAGCAAGCAACCTATTACTGCTCTGGCCTTGGATATTAATGGAGGATATTAATGGAGTATTAAAAGTATCAACACACGACAGAATGCAAAACAATGGGTATAAATTGGATAAGTTTAGATTTAGGAAAGACTTGGGTAAATACTGGTTCGGTAACAGGGTTGTTGATTTGTGGAACCAATTGCCGCGTAACGTGGTGGAGGTGGGGTCCCTCGATTGTTTCAAGCGCGGGTTGGACAAGTATATGAGTGGGATTGGGTGGTTATAGAGAAGAGCTGCCTCGTATGGGCCAATAGGCTTTCTGCAGTTACCTTTGTTCTTATGTTCTTCTTATGTTCTTAAATCAACAACCCTGTTACTGAACCAGTATTTACCCAAGTCTTTCCTAAATCTAAACTTATCCAATTTATACCCATTGTTTCGTGTTCTGTCTTGTGTTGATACTTTTAATATCCTATAAATATCCCCTTTGTTATGTCCATTCACCCACTTGTAAACCTCTATCATGTCACCCCTAACTCTTCGCCTTTCCAGTGAATGCAACTTAAGCTTTGTTAATCTTTCTTCATATGAAAGATTTCTAGAGAAAGGCAGGGGAGGGGGCAGGACAAACACAGGCAGGGAGCAGGATAAACACAGGCAGGGGGCAGGATAAACACAGGCAGGGGGCAGCAGGACAATCACAGACAGGAGGAGGCAGGACAACCACAGGACAAGACCCAGCAAGAGGCCTCACCGCGTTCCGGCGACACACCGCCTCCTCGGGGCTGAAAGTCGTCCCCACCACAACAATCTGCTTGGAGCACTCCACGCTGGTTATACTGATGGTGCCCAAATACGTCTGCACTTGGGCCTCACACTCCATCACGGCTCAGAGTGGCACTCACACGGGAGGGATAGAACGAGGAAAAAAAAGAGATACAGGTTAAAGATAATCGTGAAATGAAGACTGTCGAGCGGCCCGCCACGAGCCCTCCGGACGTCACCGCCGCTCCCTTCCAAAACTACCCGTACACTACCCTTTCCAACTACGTTGATGTCCCTTGCATCCTGGTCACCAATTTGAGGGAAATAAATATTTTATGGTTATTATTTCGCTATAAATTTATGTTGGTTAGTTTAGATATTGGGGTGTTATCTCTGGAGCAACTTAATGTGGTGCTGTAACCTTTCTGCCGCCGTCGGTCTGATGGGGTACTGAGCGCCATATTATTATTATTTAAACTGTTTAACTCACTATATTAGTATTTATCAATGAATTTGTGGATAAATTTATAATGATACTAGTCCGATAAAAGATATATCGACAGACTCAAAGCTTTAGTACGATTATGTTACGTTGTTAGGTAGATTATATACACAATGTTTAGTGGGTTTCATCCATGTTGTTATAGATTCAGCTACTCTGAACAAGTTCCAAGTAGCACGGGCTATGGTGAGCCCGTAACTTATCTGGCACAGGAGCGGGGAAAGTAGCACGGGCTATGGTGAGCCCGTAACTTATCTGGCACAGGAGCGGGGCAAGTAGCACGGGCTATGGTGAGCCCGTAGTGGACTTACCTGGCACAGGAACGGTGCCACGGTTTCATTCGATGATGATGATAAAGATTAAGCCACCCAAGAGGGGTTTCATCCACATCTTGCTTGCTTATATTTGGTGACTATACACCTCAGCTTCCTCCCATAGAATGGAAAAAATGTTACCTGTAATTAGGGCAAAGATTATAGCTTTGCAATTAGTGCTAATGAACTTATCATTAAGGCAATGAAAAGTTGGAGCGAGTATATTGTTTACTCACTACAAAGCCAAGAATTTACTTGAGGGCCAAGTTCAAGTATGTTTATTGAGACACGAAAAAATACATCTCAAAGGGATAGTAGCTTAGGCTATTTCTACCCCCCCCCCCCCTAATTGAGGGCCATCATCTCCCTATATATGTAGTGGCCTCGACAGGAACAGAGCACTGAAAAGAATTACTGAACAAAAAATTGTACCACTTACGGGCTATTCATGCCCGTGCTACCTCTTGGGTGGCTTAATCTTTATCAATCAATCAGGTACAAGAAGAATGAGCGGCGGGTTGTCACAAGTCTACCAATATTCCTCATGACTTTTTGTCAACTTAATTTTCAACTGAAGTAATGCAATTCCATTGGGTTGTAACCTTATAGGTGAAAAAGCACGTTTTTTCAATCCTACATTGTGGCTTGTTGGGCCACATTACTGCTCTTGCCTCTTGTATGCGTTCCATATGAGATATTAAAGAAGTGGTCTACATTAATATGTAACAATTTGTTCAGTATTTTAAGTCTCGACGAGAGCCATGTTTTCTCCGGTCCTGCAATGTTGCAAGTCTTGTGGCACTCTACTGGTCCTAGTCTGAGAGTTGGCTTAGTTCTTTGATGATTTTTGTCGCTGTTGAACTTTCCTTTAAAGTACGGTATGTTATTTTGAAGGTCAGAAGGTCTCCATGCACGGATACATTAGTCCAGATGGGAACACACAAAAGGCATAGTTAAATTACAACTTTCTTATCCAAAAGTCAAAGTGTCGTTTGACTTTGTACAAAGTGTGATTCATATCGTATAGGTGCTTTTCTGCGTCAGTCTGTTGGATGGTAGTATTATTGGTATGATAAATGTGACGCGCATTGTTATGTTGATGCATGAAAGATCTCACATTTCCTCTGCCTATTTGTGGAGTTCATGTAGATCGTTTTTTGTAGAGGATCAAATCCGTTTTCGCTTCCTTCTTTTCCATTGAGCTTAGTATTATATGCAAATTGAATGACGGATCTTTGACCCTTGACCCCATCTTCCCCTTGAGACCCTGGTCCACATCCCCTACATAGGTTCCCGGGTTCGATCCCTGGCGGAGGCGGAAACAACTGGGCAGAGTTTTTCACCCTGATGTCCCTGTTCACCTAGCAGTAAATAGGTACCTGGGAGTTAGACAGCTGCTACAGGGCTGTTTCGTAATGGGGGGGGGGGGTGTAACAAAAAAAGGAGACCTGGTCGAGGACCGGGCCGCGAGGACGATAAGCCCTGAAATCATCTCAAGATAACCCTTAAACTCCACACTAATCACACTCCAAATTTCACACTTAACTGTAAAAATGGCTTTATTAGTCTGAATAATCACTATAATCACTAATATTTCTTAAAGTAGTTAACTTAGCCGACCCCAATCATGGGCCCTAAGGAGTGAAGTTCTCCAACTTTGGACAAACAGACATCCTCATAAATAGAATATATACACACTAGAAGGGATAACCAGCAGTGCCCAGGTGTCTTCCCCTTTCCCCTCGTCTTCCCCACCCATCCTCCCACCTTTGCCCTTGTCCTCCCCACCCTTCCCCTCTCCTGCCTTTTTCCTTGTCCTCCTTTCCCCCAAGCCCTTGCATAGCCCCTCTTCCCTTTCATAAAATATAATGTTAGAGAACAACGAAACTACTGTATGGATTTAGGGAAATAATTTTTCTGGTGATGAAAAACTCTTCAAGTATCTAAACCAATATTTCACATTTGACCAGAATTGAATCCATGAGAATTTGGGGGGGGGGGGGGGGTGAAAAATGACTAATTTTTTTAAACAATTTAACTGTCCAGCCTATGACTGTCCCCTACCCCAGAACATTTTCCCTACAATTTTGGGTAAAGCTAACCCAAAGCATTTGGCCTCCAACTTTGGACACACAAAAGACAAACAGATATTATATAATATCTACTCATAGCCTCAATGAAAAGGACATACAGAGAGTATTAGAGGGATTTTTAGGTTCCCACCAATGCAGTTTCCATGTTCTTCTTGTGTCCTACCCCCTTTCCCTTGTTTTGTTTTATTTGACATTTTTAAGTTACAATAATATGGATTTGGAGGGTTTAGAATGGTACCGCCTTTGCTGTGAAACGCCACAGTTGGATTTTTTGTTTTGACCTGGAAAAAGCTTACAACATTATCTGCAGGTATGATATTTTTGCCTTAACTCAATTATTTTTTGACACCTGCTTGAGTAATTGCCAGTGAATTGTTCAAAAAACGGTCCAGGAAAATGCATATCTTGCTCAAAGCCTTGTTCTACACTTCTTGAGGGGCTAATAGACACACACTTCTTTATATGCACTCCTCCCTTGTGCTGTCTATTATGGCTTCCCTGCCTGTTCCTTCATTGTCTTGAAGCTCTGCATCATACCATACGGGATTGAACCTTGTCTGGTGCCTTTCGTTCGTCCTGTTCAGAGCTTAATTGTTGAAAAATGCATCCCATCATTTCTGGATTGTTGTGATTGGTATTGCCTTCAGTACTTTGTGTGGTCCACAAGGTATCCATTCGTATTGTTCCTATCTTACCCTTGTGGAGGGTCCAATTTGTGAAAGTTTTTAAAGCCTGATGTGCACAGTGAAGGCTTATACCCCCTTCTACTGCAGTAAATGCATTTTCCTGGACCGCTTTTTGAACAGTTCACTGGCAATTACTCTGTCCATGGATGGGTCAAAGTCTACTAACAGTTGGCTACTTCCTATACGTGTCACTTTCCTTCAGAGACTTGCATTTTCTCAGCAGTGCTTTATGCAATTTTGTATGCTCATCACCAGGTGCGTTTTATGCATCCACATTTCTTTGTTTTTGATGGTTGCCTTCATAGCTTTGTAATCTTTTAACACCTCCGACCATTAGGTCATCAAACTCTAATACCTGTACAGTCCTGGCTGTTTCTCATCTTTAGCAGATTTAAGATGGTCGAATGTTGCTGGGTACCCAGAATGAACTTGTAAATGCTTCTGCTAAAGGCCATTTGTACCTGTTCTATCTCTCATAGTGATTCCTCATTCAGATTTCTACCCAATCATTCATATTGCAATTCACAACCACTGGCTTGATTGATGGTCTGGTATTATGGATAAACTGCATCCACTTAACTGTGACCTATCACCATGGCCTTCCTGCTACCATCATAATAGATAGTGGATAGGCTGTGAATCAGCCACACATGCTTAACTCATAGGCACTCAGTGGAACAACACCCCTGTTCCTTATTGTCCCACTTTCAGTTGTGCACCACTTTTCAGTCAAAAATATTACACTTAGGCAATTACCTCATCGTAGAATGTTCCAATTTTCCGGATGAGATAGTAAGTCTTGCTTTCCCAATATATCTCTGGGTCCTTCATCCCTCAATAGAGTCCTTGGTGAATCCAATACCTTTGACATCGCTACTTTTACGTTCGTTTGCTCTTGTATTGGCATCTTGAGTAATGTTTAGGACTTTTACAATATCCTGTGATACAGAAGATGCAACATAGTCTTCCTGGCTTGGTGCCTTCTTTTGATAATTACTTACTTCTTATTACACAATACAGTACCTAAAAGTATAAATGCATAGTCAGTTTTACATACATTTGATATATTTTGTCCTTTTTTGAACAAATATTATGATGCTCTTTTGCAAACGTTTCTTCTAAAAGTCAATAAAACAAAATTTATTTAAGTAATAATATTCAAATAGAATGTATAAACATTGTGATTAAATCTCTTGAGTATGGTAGGATTAGCAGAAATAAAACAAGCTTTCTGAGTTAGAAACTATCTTTTAAGTTCTCTGGTACAGTTTACATGAGAAGTGATGGCTTACACAAACTCTTTGACAGTCACTAACAGTTTAAAAATTCATTGTATGAATTTCTCTAAATAACTTTAAAAATGACAATCTTGAGATCACAATGTTAAACCACTTTTCTTTGTACACAGTACATAAAAACACTTTCAGTGATTCTGTATAAGTGCATAAATCTATCTTCATAAAAATTAAACATTTCATTTAAGCTTGAGTACACTTGACGGTCAACAGAGTATGCATGAAGCCTTCTGGCTCTGGTTTCAGAAGAAAATGAGATGCTTGGTGAGTAACAAAAAATATTCTTAATCATAGATAGGAACACAGTTTGAATGAGGATTTAAGATGCACTCAAGTGTCAGAGATGTACAAAAAAAAAAACTGACTGACACAAAAGGTAACATATGAGAAATCTTCTGAAACCAAAGTCGGTTTAATAGCCAGGTTGAGGTTTTGACTCCCCCGTTCTGCAACAAGTCAGCCCCAAAGTCTAGACTTGCTCAGGTTTTGGGAAGGAGTCAATAATTGCAGTGGTGTACTGTATGTGATGGTGTATTCTACAGGTCATGTTGGTGAAGACGGAGCGAGGGATTAAAGCTTAGACAATGCGCAGGACTCTAAGGGCGAGACCAGTGAGATAAATAAAAGGACATTTTCTGTACACAGCTATTTACACAAATTAGGCTGACAGGCACACAGGAGTACCCTATAAATAAATGCAATAATTCGTCTAGACAATAAACCACCCATAAACCTGTGCAGCCAGAAATATCACACTTCATTCACAACAACACTCAGAGAAATTTCTTGGGACTCAGTCGCAGTTGCACAAATGCACACCCCCTTTTCCTGAATAATGTCAACTTAATAAACATCTTGCATTAATGCTGTGACATTCATTCAGACAGATTCAGCCTCTCATTTGGGTGTTTTGAGAGTTGTATTTACATGCGCTTGGGGACCTACGGAGATACATGCTTCTCTTCATGTCACTGTTATGGTCTACAACTCAGAACAACCAACATGGACTAAAATTGCAAGTTCCTAATTAAGACAATATTATGCACATTGTCATTTTGATGTCATGATTGATTTTGAAACAGCACTACTGTGGACATCATTGCATAGCCACAATAATTATTCTACGAAACTTGTCAACCTAACTACTCAACTGGGATAACCTCCATGGTGTCCATTGGAGCTAAACATGAAAAGAACTGTTTTGCTACTTTTGCAATATAACCTCTCGTCTGACATACCCCAGTGTGAGGATATATTCTGTGTTGCAAATATGAGGGAATCTTGCTTGATAAATGGTCATTACAATGATTTGCACTGGTCATTTCTAAGTATTGGAATATGCTTCACTATGGTCTGACTACAAAACTCGTACTGCGGCAACAGGTTTGCCCGACACATCATAGTGCACATTTTTGTTGCATGGCTCCTTGTCCGGATGTGCGTTGTTGACTTGTGCTCACACAACACATCAAACATGTATCATTAGTCTCACTGCTTAAGATTGTTTTACCCCCATAATTTTCTCTTGAATGAAGACTGTGAAGTACAAGTCCACTGAGATACCTGCATATGAACAATAGTTTCTCTCAAATCTAGTTTGAGTATCACAGTTCTTCAAATTTTCTGTATATTAAACTTTAAATTCACAACTGTTTCACTGACTGCAGTCAGTCAAACACAATCACAAACACAGATAACCAAATATCCAAGCACCTGAATTCTTTCTTTAACTCTGCCGCAGCCAACTCGAGAGCCGTACTACTCAAACAGGGCAAGTATATCATCTGTGTCGGGAGCAGAGGAGAGACCAGCACCAGCAGGAGTATTACCCGCTCCTTGGCCTTGCGACGACGCTCCGGAGGATGGCGGAGTGTTGTAGTCGGGTTGTTCCAAGTATGACAGCAGCTCTAAAGGATCCATGGGGTCCACACCACTATTAAACACCTGTTGAGAAATAAAAAGTTAATATTAGTTTTATGATACTTTGTGAGTGCCAATATGTTACTGGAATAAATGTACAATATGAACATACCCCAAAAAAACTCAAAATACAATCAATGAGGGCAGAGAGAATTTAAAGCACTGCAGATCTTTAATTCAAAATAACTTAATTGAATTCAATTCAATTTAATTCGACAATTTAAATTACTTTTGTATAACAATTAATTATATTTTTAGACAAATAGCTTATTCCTATACTGTACAATATTAATCTTTATTTTGGTAAACCAAGTTATACTGTATATTTTTGAAGAAACTCCTTGATTATTGGTTTGACCATCATAAAAGCAAATAAATGGCAGCTGTTTGACTATTGTGCAGCAAGACGATATTCTTGTTTGCACTGAGAAGTAAGACTGTAAAGAGAGTGTGGCCTTAATAGGCACAGACAAGTCACACATTGTTTTTTTTCATCCCTTTCAAAGTAAAGCACAAGGGGAAACGAAGGCCAAACCACACACCAGAAGACGAGGAGATGACAATGTTTCAGTCAGTCTTGGACCATTAACACAATCTACTTTTTTTTTTTTTTTGAGATATATACAAGACTTGTTACATTCTTGTGCAGCCACTAGTCCGCGTAGCATTTCGGGCAGGTCCCTGGAATACGATCCCCGCCGCGAAGAATCGTTTTTACAACCAAGTACTCATTTTACTGTTGAGTTAAACAGAGGCTACAGTTAAGGATTTGTGCGCAGTAAATCCTCCCCGGCCAGGATACGAACCCATGACAAAGCGCTCGCGGAACGCCAGGCGAGTGTCTTACCACTACACCACGGTGACTGGTAAATTATCTACTTGATAATGGTTCAAGACAGACTGAAACATCATTGTCTCTTCTTCTTCTATGGTGTGGTTGTGGTCATCGTCTCTTCAACCACGTTATTGTCACTCATCGTATGCAAAGGGAAAACATAATAAAATAAAGAATGGGAAAATAGTATTTGATATAAAATCAACATGGATTTTGCTCTTAAATTTTCCTTCACTATACAGAGGTTAAAAATATTAACACTTACACTCACGTCCAACCCATCTTGCCCTGACCCGTCTCCATCTAAAGGATCGAAACTGAGCGTCGGAAGGTCGTTCATTTCATTGCAGGTGTTGTGTGTGTCCGTGTTGCTCGTACTGTTGCTGCTGCTATTACTAGTATTACTATTATTATTACTACTATTATTACTATTATTATTGTTACTATTAATGTTTGTGGTGGTAGTGGTGGTGGTGGTGCTGTTGCATGTGTTGGTGCAGGTACCTGAAATATAAGTATGATGCATTTAATTTTTATGCACAATAAAGCAGTAGTTTTCTGGAGTATTTTAGGTAATTTAGAAAAATGAGTAATTAATCCGAGACACTGACAGAGCTAAATAAAGATGGCTGAAATGTGGAATACTTTACATTTGTCTAATGAATCAAACAATGGGCATCAAAGTTGTACATACTTTGTTTTAACAGTTTTACGTCCCATAACATGTCACCGTATATTTAATATCATAAAGACTGATGTTTTAGTCAAATGAATTTTGGGGTTCAATTCCTGAGCCCACTATGTGCTTTTGTAACCTTTTCAACTATCTTGAGGTTATCTTGAGGTTATCTTGAGATGACTTCGGGGCTTTAGTGTCCCCGCGGCCCGGTCCTCGACCAGGCCTCCACCCCCAGGAAGCAGCCCGTGACAGCTGACTAACACCCAGGTACCTATTTTACTGCTAGGTAACAGTATCACCCAAAGGATGGGTATTTGGTGCAAAATTAGTGAAATGAACTAAGCTTTCATACTTTTTCCATTTCCAAGAGGTGATCATGAATTAAGAACATGCTTTATAACTTTGTAATGTGTCGGCAAGAATGCTTACTGTGTAATGCTGTGCCACTTCCTACAGACATACCCTTCAGTATAACAACTCAAAAACTATTTCTCATGTATTCAAAGCATTTGCTAATGTTGAACACACAGTACCAAGTTTTTTAAACAATAAATGAATGAAACTTTTGATCTTGGGGGAACTATAATGTGCTGGAAATATTTAACCTGGGAAATGATGATTTCTGCTAAATTCATCATGATTATTCTTTCTAAATTAACTAATTTCTAAATTAAATAACATGAATGTTCCTATGCATGTTATATATATATATATATATACAAAATTATAATTTAGTATTATTATTATTTTACTGTTATTATTATTATTATTATTAAGAAAATCTTGGAGCATCTTGGGGATTTGAACCAGCGTTCTACTGAATACCAGACTTAACCCACTTGGCAACAACAGGACAAAAGCTATTCAACCTGGGACACTACTGAGTCCACTAAAGTAGTCTGGCACTACGAATTGCCCACCTGCACTCTGGTGTGAGTTTTCCATCAATGCTCCCTACAGAACACAAAAAAAAATTCACAATGATATAAAATATAAATGAGAAAACCAGGTTTCTTTGTGTTCTAAAGGGAGCACTGATGGAGAACTCCATTACCCACACCAGAGTTCTTCTTCTTGAGGTTATCTTGAGATGATTTCGGGGCTTTTAGTGTCCCTGCAGCCCGGTCTTCGACCAGGCCTCCACCCCCAGGAAGCAGCTCGTGACAGCTGACTAACACCCAGGTACCTATTTTACTGCTAGGTAACAGGGGCATAGGGTGAAAGAAACTCTGCCCATTGTTTCTCGCCGGCGCCTGGGATCGAACCCAGGACCACAGGATCACAAGTCCAGTGTGCTGTCCGCTCGGCCGACCGGCTCCCGGCCCTGCCCGAGTGCAGGCGGGCTATTTGTAAAATCTGGTTGTGGCACCAACTGACTACCTTAGTGGACTCAGTAGTGTCCCAGGTTGAATAGACTTTGTCCTGTCGAGGCCTAGTGGGTTAAGTCTGGTATTTACCAGAATACTGGTTCAAATGCCACACTGCTCCAACTGATTCTTTCAGTAATTTTTAACATTATTGTGATTTTTAAATTATTATTATTACATAGAGAGTAATCACACTAACATGACTGCATCAATGAGAAAATCCGTAGGAGCCGTGATGAGGGTTCGAACCTATGCGGTACCATGTCGTGGTCTAGTCGCTAGAGCATGTGCATGGGAACACCTACTGCATAAGTTCGAACCCTCATCACGATTTCTATGAATTTTCTCATTATTATTATTATTATTATTATTATTATTATTATTATTTATGGGATTGTAGAAATAGAGAGTAAAACAAACACTCACGAGGAGCTTAATAACAACAACACACAGAAATCACATTAACGTGATATATATCAATGAGAAACTCCACTAGGACTATAGGTGGCGCGAATCTACGACACAGACATTGCCAAACCACACACTCTACCAACTAGACCACCACTGACCTGTAAAAGTCATACAACCGGATTCCTACTGAAATCACAGGAAGTCATGAGGCCCCTCAGGTAGGCCCCTTTCAGTAAGAATCCGGTTGTATGACTTTTATAGGTTAGTGGTGGTCTAGTCGGTAGAGTACGAGACTGGCAATATTGGTGTCGTAGGTTCGCACCCACCTATAGTCCCAGTGGACTTTCTCAACAACAACAACAACAAAACAGCCACAACAGCCGCACATGTTAATATGAACTTACCTGCAGAAGGGACACTAGGGGGTCCCCCCACACCACCAGGAGTGTGGGGCGTGTGAGGGGTGTGAGGAGTGTGTGGGGTATGAGGCATTCCAGGTCCACTGCTCACACTTGGCTACAAAAAAAATTCATTCATTAGTTGAATTATATTGTGCGATAATGGTCTTGGAAAAGTTTCACTCGTTTATAATTTCAAATTGAGTGAAACTGACAGCTGCAGACCAAAAATTGAAACTCATAATTTGCTACAAAACAAAGGGGACTGCTGATTTAATACTTAACAATAGCCTGCAATAAACAATATAACCCTCTGTGAAAAGCAAATGTGGTATACCAATATACAGGCCCCAATGAAGAATGTCACCTTCGATCTACTTATACTGGTATGACCACCATAAACATTTAAAAAAGACTGACTTGCCATCTGCAAGCTGGTGCTCTTAGAAACTATATGCAAAGTGAACATAACACAACACACACTACTCACTAGGAACATATTAGTAGATAATACAAAAACCCTGGAATCTACCACTGACCAAAGAAGACTGAAAATCCTGGAAGCTATACTTATAAGAAAAAAAAGACCTACTTTAAATATTCAGAATAACAACTTTGCTAGCCTGTGCCGACACTCAGATCCAGGTCTCGCTAAACATCACCAGGTAACGGTGACATCTCAACCGAGGTCTCCTTACCCACTGAGAGTACCAGTGTTTTATGCAATGCCTTACCCAATGTTTGATTGGATCTTTATCCTTATTCTTATTTCATTCCTCTATCCCTTGCCCTATGTTTGAATGCCCCAATATTCCTTCGACCCTTCACCTAACCCCATACAACTTCACCCATCCCACATGTGTATTTAACCCAAAATTACCCCTTATGTATTCATTCTTTACCTGAAGGTGTTCCAGAGTGAAATGAAACATTGTATAAAATAAATCATTCAATAATTACTAGTTTCTTTACAATGAATTTTGGTAACTTGATTGCTCTTCTTAATGCTGATACTAAAAAAATAGTTAGAAGCATTGAAAGCTTACATTATAAGATCAACAATGCCAGTAATGTGTTATATATATATACACAGAAGCGACTACTGTTTCTACATTCTACCCAAACAAGGCAAACGAATAAATGCAGTGATAATTAACCAAATATATTTGGTTAAATATTTATTTCTCAATATGGTGAGGGGAGAATGAGGGATTAAAGAAAGATTCTGAAATTAAGAAAACCCGAGACGAACCAATTCAAAGTACCGTTTGAAAGAGGTAGAAGTAGAAAAAATAATGCAAAAGATAGTCTGCGAAGGGTGAACAACCCTAGCTCCATCACTTGATAGTCATCAATGCAGCTCACGCTATCTGAGGTCCCGACACACAACCTGTCTCACTTATGCACCTGCTGCTGCACAGGTTGTACATCCATCTATGTTGGGACCTCTACACAACGTTTTGAAATTAAGTGGTGTGGTTTTCCATGGAACAATTGTCCAGTACTGAACATTTTTTGATTCTGCATTGTGGCCTAGGTTGCCATCTGGTAGTAACTGAGCAAATTGGAGCTGGGTTTGTTCACTTGTTCCAAACTACAATTTGAAATGCTTTCCTTACTTTATCTCTTTCTTTCAAACAATGGTTTGTTTAGTTTTGCCTATAGACTTTTAGTTTTCTTCAGTCTTTGGGTCTATCTCTGATCCTCATTCTTTATTCACCTCATTGAAAGAATTCTATTCCTGGTTCCTGGTAGATGTGCTCAGGTCTCAGAGGTCCAGTACAATTTTAAGGGTTGGTGGTACGAGTGCTCAACCTCCAGGGAGCTACTGAGGGGCCGACCAAAAATTGGCGTTTCGTTACATTCCATGCATGACATTATAAAAGCTAGTACATGCATGACATTATAAAAGCTAGTACGTAGGTATATATTACAAGCACGTAAGTACAGTATATATTATAAGCTTGTGAATATATTAGAAGCTAGTGGGTATACATTAGAAGTTAGTGGTTATACATGATAGGCAGGCATATAAGCTAGTGGGCATGTATTACAAGCTAGCACGTATACAGTTCTACAAAAGCTAGCTATAACTGAACTAGCAACTATAAGAACTCTCTCAGCAAAAAGTTTGAGCTTGGAGCCAATGGATGACTAATCTCAAACAATAAACCCATCCTGCCATAATACCCGAGTGTACGGTAAACATTTGAGGCCATTCAGGCTGCATAGTTCATTGTGTTAACTATACAGCCATACTATAACTATACTTCTAGTTAATTTTGGCCATCTTTTATTTTGTTACAGCTTTCCATTACAGTATATCCTTAGGGCAAGCTTAATACTGTACTGTATTAGTTTTATTGGTGATTACTAAGGACAATTACCTGTGTTGTGGTTGATGCTGGTGTGGTGGATGTGGTTGTGGCAGTGGTGGTGGTGCAAATGGGTTGCGACGAGGATGCTGACGTTGTTGTGGCAGTGGAGCCTGTGGTGAGAGTACAATTGGAGGTAGTAGTGGAGGTGGAGGGTGCAGGTGGTCCCATCTGGGGCACCATCTGGTCCTTAACAGATTTTTCCATGGCACCCAAGGGATCCATTTTGCTCACAGATTCACTAAGTTGGGACAGAGGTCCTCCGCCTCTCGTGAAGTCCGGTGAACTCAAGTCAAATTGGGAGGTGGATCTGGACATTCCAGAACCACTACTGCCACTGTTACTCATGTTCATCATATTCATCATAGAGCCATTGTTGATGCCTGCAAGAGAATGCATTTATCACATTATAATGTGACATTATCTCACGCATATACTTGGTATCACGTGATTATGCGTGATCTGTGGCTGAGCATACAGTGTACGACTCACAGCCTAGAGGTAACTCTCACCAGTGCTCCTTGTAATATCTGTTTCATGACAAATAAAATTATATATACCAGTGCATATATATATACGGTATATAAATATATATATTTATTTATTTATTTAGTTAACATTTACCTTACCTTATTTGCACACTTATAAGCTGCTCCTAATTATAAGCCACAGGGGTAAATTTTGAACATATTTCCAACAATATAATCTTTATCTCAATCCTACACTGTAGCCTGGAGTTGAGCCATCCCTTTAAAACCCCCAAATAAAATTTACATTCACATTGAAGATTGTTCTTAACATAGGAGATACACATACTGTAGCATTGGGCAGCAAAAAAAAAAAAAGAAAAAGAAAAAAGAGATGCCTCAGATGGCTTAATGCAGTATATTCCTCTTAACAATCACCTGCAGCATTCCCCATTACTAAGCAGGCTACACCTTCCTTTGGAGCCATAGTAAAGGGAAAGTTCTATTTCAGAGAAGCATCCAGGGCTTACATGGAAAAGTTGAAGAGTCGGGAGTAATGTCTGCGGTGTCCTTCCCAGGACTCGACTGTCGTCGTGAGTCTTGCGACTGGTGAACATGCTCTCCAGCGTTGCCAGGCAATGGAGTTGCCATTTGTGATACTGTATATAGTTAGGCGAAAACAATTATATCTTATCTGAATTTCAAACGCTTTCATAGTGGCTTGATGATGTATTATTTAAGGTATCTGAAGAATTAACAAGCCTTCCTAAGACTTTTTTGTTCCAGTTACATGAAATTAGATGGCAAATTGTTACAAGCATTTGTCATGTACTGTACAAAGATTTATACACTTACCATCATAAGTCTACCATACAAATATAAATATGTGTAAACTTAAGAAGAAACTTAAATGGTTAAGTTAACTTATTTCCGTTAAAACTTTACAAAGATTTTTTATTCGTATGGCAGACTTATGAGGGGTAGGTGTATAAATCTATGTAAAGACCATGGTAAATAACTGAAATATCCTATTAGTATTCTTAAGCCTTAAACTTCAAGTCAGTGCCATGTGCACAAGAAAATACTCTACTGTACAGTATTATTTTAAACTTTGATTTATGAACCATTGTTGATACCTGGTTGATGGGTATGAGAGACTGGCCATGCCTCTGCCTCATCTACGGCATGAGTAATTCAACTAATCCAGGAATTATTTTTGTTTTACAACAAGAAATATATTTTGTAACCTTGAAGTCTTTATGCAGTGATAATGATCTTGAGGTGGTGGCCAACGGTGGGTGAGGTGGTGACCAACGGTGGGTGAGGTGGTGGCCAACGGTGGGTGAGGTGGTGACCTATGGTAGGTGAGGTGGTGACCTATGGTAGGTGAGGTGGTGACCTATGGTAGGTGAGGTGGTGACCTACGGTAGATGAGATGGTGACCTATATTGTGCAAGGTGGTGACCTATGTTGTGCAAGGTGGTGACCTATGGTGGGTAAGGTGGTAACTCACAGTAGGTGAAGTAGTGATCAATAGTGGGAGAGGTGGGGACTTACAGTGGGTGAGGTGGTAGGTGACGAAGTGACTTGCAGTGGTGTAAGGCAGGGTTGTAATACTGACATAATTATACAAAGAATTTACATTCATTTTCCAAAACAGTTCCATGCCATATTCAAATTATTCGTCTTGGGCCATTCATGTGTTTGGCGGAGGCAACATTAATGTGGATGCAAAATATTCCGAGTACGTGAGCCAGTCTCCAGTAACGAACAGTGTCATTTACAGTGGGCGAAGCAGTAATTTATGGTGGGTGAGGTGGTGATTTACAATGGGTGAGGCAGCAATGACTTATGGTGAGGTGGTAACAGTGGAGGAACAGACCATCTGGGTGAAAGCAACTAGCGAGGGATAGTAGTACAGCCCACATAAATATGTTTGTGAGATTTGCATTTGACTGAACACCACACTTTCATCTTTTCCATTAACAACAAAAATTATAATAACAGGTGCAGCTTATAATTGTGCAAATACAGTACATATATCCAAATCAGAGAACATTTTACAATATATTTTTTCTAGGTCATCTAGAAAAAGCTAGTACAGCATACAAGGTCATCATTCATGTAATTTTATATCTTCTAAACATAAAATGTAATAGCCATATTTCTAGCATTTGTTGGACTTACTGTTCATGTCTGGAGGAACATACGGGCTCATGGACTGTCCCATATCAATGTTGCTCATAGTGGGTAGGGTCATACTCCCTGGAGACATTGCCTTGTTCCACCGCTTCATACACGTGTCCGAGTCTTCATCTTTGACCCCAGGAGTGCCTGGCATACCCGAAGAACTCGTTGCTCTCCAAGATGCCGAGGAATCCATAGTGACCTCATCCACAGGAGAGTTAGCTAGGGTGGTGATAATTCCCCATATGTACTGATCAACCTCTAGGCCTTCCAGGTAGGCTGTTTTGCTGGGAAGACAAAATATTATTAGGTTCTTGCTTTTAGTTCATGATTTTTTTAGTGACATACAATAGTCATTACATACATGAGGAAAATTTGCAAAAATTGCACAATTTCAAGTGAAATACAGTACTCATTGATTTAACCTACTTGCAAACTGGGCATCGCCATGACCCTCTTTCACAGTTCATTTGTAAGTATGACTCTAGGTCAAAACATTGTATGTGCTTGCAATCATGGCCTCTTGCTGGTAGTGTTATCCGCTTGAATGTGATGGGACACTTGAGGGAGATTTTGATAGCCGTTTGTTCCACACCATCACCGTCCGAGCTACTTAAAGAACCACTCGAGGCAGCAACAGAATTAAAGTTTCGCTTGATTTTGGTAACACAGTGTTCAGCAGGTAACATTCGCTTTCGTAACAACCCTTGCAAAACAGACCTGACGCTTGGTCTATGCACCAACTGAAGTACAAAGAGATGGGACTGGAAAGAAAATATAAAATAAACATCAGACACAAATTACCTTCCATAAAAAAAACACTGCAGATGAAAATTAAATGTCAAATGCATTCTTATGCAAATAATAACACATGGCATTGGTATCCCACAGATAGTTAGCTAGTATAGCAGCTGCAATAAATGGCTAAAAATTAGAACAATTAAAAAATCGTATGTATTAACTCACACAGCAACATGCAGTAACGGTAATTTGAATAGTGTTTCTTCCTGGCTGACACACAGCTTTAATATACAGTGGTTTGTGTGATGTTTTCTGCTCTCCTCGGTCAATGCTTAGAGGCGTAGCATTGACAGAAACCTGAACACTGGCGGGCCAGTTTGTATTCATTTGTCGATCTTCATGATGGAAACATTTCAGCTGCAGCTCTAAATCTGATCTGTAAAAGAGATAAAAAAATATTAGTAGGTATTCTAAATCAAATCCGATGATGCCTGCAGACTACTATCATAACATTGATGACTCTGCCAGCAGACTTCTCTACAATGATAACAGTGACAGCTTTGCGAGCAGACTTCTCTACTACGATAACACTGATAATTTTACCACTAAACGGTATAACTCTTCATGTACATTACTGAGAAATTATAATGTTTTAAATTCTCTGATGCTAAATAATATTAGAACTAAAATAAAACCAGCTGTAAGGTGCTATAATTTGCACAACAGTAGATGGACAGCAGCTAGCATACCTGAACATTAAGGTTTGATATACGGTGGGTTTGAGGTGGAAGACGTGATTGGAAACGGCTAAGTTATGTTCCAATCTGAAAGGCTGTAGGACAATCCCGTCTCGAACAGGGAAAGTGAGCCGTAATTCATCATCTTCTGGAAATCAAAAACAAAATTAATACAGTAAAGGAGAAGTATATGTAAATATTTCATATATAGTATTATGCTTCAACTGGATATCCATGGCAACTGTCGTAGCTTAAATACAGTAGCTCAAAAGATAATGATACAACTTACTTTGGAACATCAAGGGTTTTAGTTCGGACAAGTCAGGTTTGACATCGCCTTGATTAGCATACGGTGGGCTCATATACGGAGTGAGTGGAGGTGTGGGGTTGCCAGGGATGGGCGAGTGCTGGTAGCTACCCCCCACACTCCCCACATTCCCCACACTTGCAGATGCAGTTGCTGCACTCATATTCCTGTCAAAGCATTTAAGAACCAGTTGAAAATACTGTACTTAGATTTTTGTTAAGATGTATAAAGAATAAAATGGTACATACAGTATTTAAAAATTTCTTTACAATGAACAAGTACACATGATGCAGATAATTTGATAGGCTAGATCTCCCTTTTACATTCATAAAAAAAGCATTAGTTGACATATTTCCATATTTTATCTATACTGTACATGCCATATTGCCTGCATGACAACTCTGCTGTTTAGATATTAATTCTAACAATGTGGATGTGTTTCTCATATTGTTCATTGTCTAACTAAAAACATTTATCTTTATTTTACTGCTATGTCCAAGTCTCTTTGGCTTCCCCAAATCTCTTATATGTATACTTATTCACTTTGGTGTTCCTTGAGGGCTATCATCCTCACACTGAATCTCACCCTGTCAGAGTAAAAGAGACAAATGTATGTGAATGCATGTGTGTGTGTGTGTGTGTATGTATATGTATGTGTATAAAGTATATATGGAAGCTGATCAGAATTACATTTCACCTTTGTAAATGCACATTAATGACACTATGTAAAAGACACATCGAACACTTTATGTAGGGCATACGTAAATCTGTGTATGTATTTACGTATGTAGGTTAGCTTAGCATTTTAAAAGCACCAAATCACTTTCTGTGGTTGATTGTTCAATAAACCCTGAACTATATGTTTAACACATCTCTAGCCCTGTCCATGGAGGACAGAAGAAAATGTATATATGCTGGCTAGCATTGTAACTGTGTGGCCACGTCTTTGGTAGAAAATAATAAAAAAAAAAAAACTGGTGCTCCTGCACCTCTGCTATACACAGTCATCCATTATCCTATTACTGTATTTATCTTCCCTTCCTGTTGACTGCAGCATTTTAAACCATTTCTAACCTGCTTTAAAACCTGACATCCTATAACTTGCCTTTTGTCCCTCCCCCCCCCACCCTACACCTTGTTCTGTAATTTTTTGTTTACAATTCAAAATAATATTTTTTCTCTTTTATATTTATAATACAATAGCTCAGATTGGTTTAATGGGGTACAACAAGTCATGATGCACTCAAGCACCCTCCATAGAGACTCAACACCCCCCAGCAGTAATGAACACAATATGAGTATTGGACACACTGCAGATGTTTTAACGAATAACTTAAGGGTGTCAGATCACTGCTATAGCATTGACAACACAGTCACACTGAAAGAGAGGAGCACGAGAAATAACAAATAAGTACAGAGGGAGATAGACTACAGATGGATGAGAGACTTCTTCCAAGAATTCCAATGGGACAGTGAGCAAGAGGAAAGTTACATGAAGTAGTACATACAGTAATTTATAAATGCATGGAGGCTACAGAAGAGTATGTACCACTTAGAAAAGAGGTACATACCATAGTACAAGGTACATAGTACAAGGTACATAGTACAAGGTACATAGTACTAGGTACATAGTACAAGGTTCTCTCTCCAAGAGAAGAGCAAGATTAACTCGTACTCAAACAACGCAAGGTGGGCAAGAACAAAAAAGAAGACTTGCAACAAGCAGATATAGCAAAGCACCAAGACAAACACAGAGGCACTATGGAGGGGCAAAAATTACAACACTAAAGTCAGGATGGACGAGGAGCGGCAGTCTCAAAATAACACTGCCTAACGCTAGATATCAGCAACTGTTCTTGCACACACTTATAAAAAGAAAATCAACAGCATAAGACCAAGTTACTATACTAAGCTGAAAATTATGGAAATGTCCTCAGGAAAAGCAAAGGCGACATTTAAAATAAAGGCAAAACTCTGGGGTTGGTACAGGTGATCACTGAAAGGGGTACACCATTAAAGATATATGCTTGTAACTGAAAAATAGGCAAAACAGCACCCTGGAAGAATTAGATGTAAGCAAAGAAGTAGTGGGAAGAGATCAAACTTTAATTTTGATATTGAATGAAACTGGA
Organism: Procambarus clarkii; assembly: GCF_040958095.1. Taxonomy (NCBI): domain Eukaryota; kingdom Metazoa; phylum Arthropoda; class Malacostraca; order Decapoda; family Cambaridae; genus Procambarus; species Procambarus clarkii. Next base: position 12,836,389 of record NC_091220.1, on the reverse strand, counting down.
TGTGTATGGACAGAGCAGTGAGGTGTTTACCTAAGTTTCTTTCCTCCCATTATCACAAAGAACTTTTCAGTTTCAGGTGAGCATTATTGTATTCATGTATATGACTGCTATCATGTTCAAAATATATATATATAATGCATGCATACAGGCTGTTAGTTTCACTCCCTCAATTCAAAATGGTCGTGTAGCTTAATATTTAATATTTTAATTTAAACTGTATAGATATGCAATTAATTTTCCTGTGTATTCAATATTAGGGATGTTACTGGCCTCTGTACACTGAGTGACATGCTAATAATTTTCCTCTCATTTGCAATATTCATTTTAATGATCTCATATACAGTATTATGATAATTGCCACTTTACCGTTAGAGTAAACACTTTAGTACACTTGCAACACTTACAAATTTAAAACAGACATAAAGACACTTAAAGATATCTGTAGACTATTTGCAGCTATCATTCAATGCTAGTAATTAAGCTTTATTACAACATTTAATTATTTACCCGGTAATGAATTAATAAGCAATATTTGTAATAATAAATGTTACTCCAAATACTAAACTGTATCTCACTGTATTTTGTTAAAAGCCAATTTAAAATAAATTATTAATTTGTTCTCTACTCTTCAAATGCTTTTGTTGGGTTATTGTTTAATTAGCATCGGTATTTTTGTCTTACAATTTTAAATTATGAATCCTCTATTTTCATTTAGTGTCTTGCCTGAAACACTGTATACTGTACTGTGCTATATAAATAGCTGTGTACTGTGATATGTACTTTACTGAATACTGTATTATATAGTTTGCTGTGTACTGAGATATGTATTTTGATGTGTACTGTATTATATAGTTTGCTGTGTACTGTACTATGTACTTTGCTGTTGACTGTACTATATACTTTGCTGTGTACTGTACTATGGACTTTACTATGTACTGTCTGGAGGAGTCGTGGTCAAGGACTGGGCCGCGGGGACACTAAAAAAGCCCCGAAATCAACTCAAGATAACCTCAAGATAACCTTCATGTTCCTGACCTCAATGACCTCTTCATAGTCTGTGAGCCCTTGACCCTCAATACCCTAATAACCTCATAATCACTCGACTGTTCCTGTCAGTTCTTACTTTTGTTTATGCCGTACTCAACCTCTGCCTCTTTCAGTACACAAATACCACTACTGATTCCACTTCATTACTAACGTCTCATATCAAGACAAGCCAAATATATATACAGTAATACCATTTCCTTGGAATCTTCACTGTTTATGTCAACATAACACTTTGCAAAGTTTATATGGCTAGTAATTTTTGTTTAATTTCACTGTACTGTACCATGAAATTTACACTGATCAAAGTTTCGGGGATTTTGTGTAATTTATGCGTCATGGTACAGCACTGTGGAACTCTAGTTGTGTACTCTAGTAACTCTTAACATGAGGTCACTGTCATCCAGAGTTGCAATTGCCAAATTAGTAATTACCAAAGGAAGGCACCAAGTCTAAAAGACTATTTAGCTGAAATTGCAACACAATGAATGTAAAAGATCTAGGCGTCACGACCAAACGGGATCTTAATCCTAGATATCAAAGCATAAATGTTTAAAATAAGATGACTATGGCATTAGTATCTACAGCAACATGTGTTAGGAATAAGACATCTACTGTTATTTATGTTGTGCCCCCTTTCAAATTATGCGGCAGAGCTTTGGCATCAGACTGTATACAGGACAAAATTCTACAGAAAAAAACATACAGAGAAGGATGGAAAAATTAATCCTGGGAATTACGAACCTCTCTTGCGAAGGGATTTTAAGAAAGCCTAATTTACATTCTCAAAAAGGCAAAGAATAAGTGATCACATTATTGAAGTATACAAATGGATGAACGAGGGACATATTAATAAGGTGCTAAACATGTTATCACAAAATAGCATACACAAAAATAATGGGTACAAATTGGGAAAGTGTTGATATAGACAAGACCTGCATATCAAAATAGGGTTGTTAATTTATGGAACAGATTACTAGGTAACATAATAGATTTGGGTATTGCTAAACTGTTTCAAGCACAGATTAGACATACAGTATATTAGCGAGGAAGCATGATGTATACTCAACATCTTCCAAAAAAAAAGACTGTTGCAGCTGCCTTGCCACTTGACAGCTAGCTTGTCCTTATATTGATCACATCATTAGAAAAGCCAAGATGAAATACATCACTCAAGCACAGAAAGCCAGCCGGTGTTCGAGAAGTACTATAAGCATGAAGAAGTGTACAAATAAATGTATTGTACAAAGAGCGTTAGGCAGTGGGTTGCCGGCTCCGCCATTCTCAACACAGGAGCCATCAGTCTGTCACATTATCATGCTACTGAATACAAAAAATTGAACTGCCAAAATAATATTGCGTTGTTTGTCTAAGCTAACAATTAATTGTTAATAAAGCAGCATGAGCATGTACAGTATATAAATGGATAAATATAAACATGAATAAATAAAGAGGGAACCTAGCAAGTCCATCGGGCACCTCACCCAGCTGATAAAACACCTGCACTGAATAAATATGCCAGCACCCACACATATATTAAAAGTGTTGTTGATATATATATATATATATATATATATATATATATATATATATATATATATATATATATATATATATATATATATATATATATATATATATGTATATATATATATATGTATATATATGTATATATATATATATATATATATATATATGTATATATATATGTGTATATATATATATATATATATATATATATATATATATATATATATATATATATATATATGTCGTACCTAGTAGCCAGAACGCACTTCTCAGCCTACTATACATGGCCCGATTTGCCTAATAAGCCAAGTTTTCATGAATTAATTGTTTTTCGACTACCTAACCTACCTAACCTAACCTAACCTAACTTTTTCTGCTACCTAACCAAATCTAACCTATAAAGATAGGTTAGGTTAGGTTAGGTAGGGTTGGTTAGGTTTGGTCATATATCTACGTTAATTTTAACTCCAATAAAATAAATTGATCTCATATATAATGAAATGGGTAGCTTTATCATTCCATAAGAAAAAAATTGGAGAAAATATATTAATTCAGGAAAACTTGGCTTATTAGGCAAATCGGGCCTTGCATAGTAGGCTGAGAAGTGCGTTCTGGCTACTAGGTACGACATATATATATATATATATATATATATATATATATATATATATATATATATATAAAGCCTTAGTGCTGTATACTATACAGTTATCATTATTTATACAAATTACCTTCTTAATATAAGCATCTGTTCTGTTATTTTTATTTAAGCGAGCATCTTTAAATATCTGTGGCGATCATTTAGCCTGTAAGCAAAGTAATCACAGGAGACAAGCCTTATTCCTATTTGCAACAAAGTCTTAGAAACGATCACCCTCTCTAGCTCCTGGGCCACCAAGTGCCCAGTAATATTATACTGAACTATGCTGACTGCCAAGCCATGTTAGATGGACTACACATTTTACGAACGGCAAACTTTAAAAAAAAAAATTGTGTGCATAGTATAAAACAGGCAGTGTTGCAATAAGTTAACTTGGTAGTACCAGTGTCACTGTACAAAAGGTTACATTTACGTCATATGGGAAATGGAATTATAATTTTCATAAAAGAGGACCACCTAGACAGTGTAGATGTACACACCTGATTTTTCTCTGCTCCACACTTTGCCCTCCCCTCCTCTCTTATCTTCATCTTTTTAAATGATGCTATATATGTGCTATCTATTTGTAGTCTTGCCTGTAGTATCACATGATAGATACAGGTAATCTATCTGTATTTATCCCATGAGCTCCCCATCACCGGGTAGTCAAAACACACAGGGCTCCTGGAGGCTCTATCATCACACAAACTTTACAGAATTTCAAGCGCTCAAACCCCTCCCCCATCCCCACCTACGTATTTTGTGTCTTTTACCGATTTCACCCCTTTTACGACCAAAGGTAGTAATGTATACCTAATAATTACACATTTAATTTCAACCCTCAGTGTTATGTTCATTACACTGCCCACATGCCCTCAGCATTATGTTCATTATACTGTACCACCGGTCCCGGTAGTACAGTCGGGTTTGTTCTTGACGCACAATAGAAAATTCTGGGTTTAAATCCCAGGCAGTACAGAAATGGCTGGGCATACAGGTATTTCCTTTCGCCTATTGTCTCTATTCATCCAGCAGTGAGTAGGTACTCAGGAGTTACTCAGCTTGTTGTGGGGTTGTATTCTGGGCAGGGTCAGTAATTCAACCTGGGAGAGGGGGACCTCCCTCGATAATAGCCAAAACGTGTATGAATACACTCTGGCTTCCTGTCCCCCCAACACAATGAATTATTATTACACTGCCCTCAGTATATCCACAGTTGCAAAACATGATATCTATAACATGATCCTTTACATTCTGCATTACTTTACATTATTTCTTTTGCATCTGCATATACTGTAGTTATATCTGCATTCCTTTACATTACATTTACTTTACGATCCTTTGCAGTCCCCGTGGCGTAGTGGTAAGACACTCGTCTGGCGTTTCGCGAGCACTTTGGCCTGGGTTCATATCCTGGCCGGGGAGGATTGACTGGGCGCCAATCCTTAACTGTAGCCTCTGTTCACCCAATAGTAAATGGGTACCTGGTGGTTAAACGATTTGGCTGGTCGTATTCCGGGGAATATTAGGATTAAAGACTTGCCCGAAACGCTATGCATGCTAGTGGCTGTACAAGAATGTAAGAACTCTTGTATATATAAATAAAAATAAATAAATAAACATTCCTTAGCCTATTTATTGGTTCTCTAGTTTCCCTCCTAACTGTTCTCTACTGTTCAACTTTTCTATTTTCACTCTCTATGCTCATTTCAAGAATGTTTTATCATTGCCTTTTCTTCCCCATTTGTAACCATTAATCCTAAAATATTTACTCCACCCCTTGGAGTAAAATATTTACTCCACCTCCACCTCTAAAATATTTACTCCACCCCTTGGAGTAAAATATTTACTCCACCCCTTGGAGTAAAATATTTACTCCACCTCCACCTCTAAAATATTTACTCCACCCCTTGGAGTAAAATATTTACTCCACCCCTTGGAGTAAAATATTTACTCCACCCCTTGGAGTAAAATATTTACTCCACCTCCACCTCTAAAATATTTACTCCATACATTTTTAGGATTAATGTAACCATTAATCCTAAAATATTTAACATCACCTCTTGATGTACTGATATCAGTATATAAAACGTGATGTTACCAAGTACGTGGTGTTGATGTACATACATCAAGATAGGGCTCCCCTTTCCCACATTCTACCCACAGTCTTGACTATACAGTATTTATCGTTCCCTTTCTACACCATAACTATCTTTAACCTTTCTATAAAATAATTTGTTATTAAAAATATTCACTAAACTTTCTGCTATGTAGTATTATTCATTCTCAACTTTGCTAAAATGACACAATGGCTCCTTCCATTTACATCTCAGTTCCATATTACCTAATTTACTTAAGACTCAAGATCTGATTGTCTATATCAATTGGAAAATGAATGAAACTAAAGAAAGATTCCAAGGTACACGAATCTTGAATACTGTCATATCGTGACACATGACAGATCACAGAGCCATGGCATTTCACATACTAAATAAGATCACATGATAGGTATCTTACCTTGACATATTGTTCATCCCAGAGTTTATGGTATTCATCCCAGTGTTCATATTATTCATTCCAGAATTCATGTTGCTTACGGCACTACTGTTCAATTGACTGGACATTGTCATAGTACTGGACATTCCACCCGTCATACCACTGTTCATTACACTATTCATACCACTGTTCATATTTGACATGCCAGTATTGTTCAAGGTATTCATTCCTGCACTATTCATACTGCTCATACCAGTACTCATATTGTTCATTCCGGAACTCATTGCAGAGTTCATACTACTGCCTCCACCTGGAGCCATGCTGCTCGAGCTCATTGTGGGCACTGACATTGACATCTGAGTCATACTGTTCATCCCACCACCCATACTGCCGGACATGCTGCTCATGCCGTTCATGTTCATGCCACTCATGGGACCCATTGGACCCATCTCGTTGTACTGTAAGTTGTTGTACTGCTGGTTATAAAACTGGCCCTGGCTAAATGGCGGGCCGCCGGGTCCACATGGCCCACCCGGTCTCATGTTCGGCCTCATGCCTTGGCCTGGGGGGAACTGTGACGGCAAGGGCTGTTGAACAGGATATCCCGTGCCGCCTCGGATACCAGCTAATCCCATCTGTGGAATCAAAAAATTGTATTAGCATTTTGCAATGGCTGGATGGATGTATTAAGTAATGAATGAAATAGATAGCACCAACAGAGATCAATCATGTGATATACAGTCGAGCCATTTTGCTGATCCCTATTCCCTTATAGGATATATATTGCACTCCCTTTTACTATATACTCCCCCTTCATATATGATAATCAAAAACATCAAACCCATTACTAATGAAAATCCCACATAAATTATTCTGATATACGACAGTAAGAGAGGGAGACGAGTGTCATCATAGGACACGGGAGCTTAGTAAAGTGACCACTGAAAAAAAGGACAACCCTGATACAACAATTAAAAATACAATTTATGCAGAAAATATGTACTGTACAGTACTGTATTATATAAGTGAATTTTTTTTCATACAGAGCACTGTACCATACTATTTATGAGCTAATAGTTCGATTCTGCAGATACAAAATAGTAAATACAAGTAGTAAAATACAGACTTAGGTACAGTAATAGTAGTAGTACACACACTGTTAATACTGTATTGAGAGCTATGGGTATAGTCACTTGGTGCCGTGAGCTCACGAACGCGAACTCACGAATTCGATCTTACGAACACGAATACGAACTCGTGAGCTCGCTGCTGGGATATAATCATTGTTGTGGAATACGGCACATCAACCTCACTCGGGATGTAAAAAGTACCGACTGGAATAATTTAAGGCTTGTGTAATCAGTATAGGCTTGTGCAATGATGTTATGAGTACGGATTTGTGTAATGAATATCAGTTTGTATGATGAGTACAGGCTGGTGTCATGAGTATTGACTTGTGCAATGAGCAGAGGCTTGTGCAATGAGTACAAGTTTGTGTAATTAGCACTGGTTTATGCAATAGAACAGGCATGCATAATGAGCACAGGCTTGTGTAATGAGTATATGCTTGCATAAAGGAGTACCCTCTTGAGTAATGAGCAAAGACTTTTACAATGAGTACAGGATTGTGTAACGAGTACAGGTTGGTGTAATGACTATAGGCTTGTATAATGAGTACAAGGATGTATAAAGAATATATACAGACTTGAGTCGTGAGTACAGACTAGTGAACCGAGTTTAATCTGACGACAAGTGGGACTAATGTGGTACGTCAGATATACAAGAGCGACGGGAGGAGGACCCACCTGTGGGTTCATCTGGCCCATGGGAGGCTGTGAAAACTGGCCCTGCGCCGCCCGCTTCTGCGCCATGAACATCGCTGGGTTGGGGTAAGGGCCGGCTCGCCCTCCACCCGGCCCGCCCCCTGGACCCATCCCTCGCTGGTACATCATCTGCTGCTGCTGCTGCTGCTGGGGAACAACCACACATCAGCTTCATTAGTGAGGGTCTAGGAGTTGAGGGGGGAAGGTGGATGGTCTAGGAATTGACGGGGAGAGGTGGAGGATCTTGGAGATGAGGGGGGGAGGTAAAGGGTATAGGAGTAGAGGAAGGGGAGAGTTGGAGGGTCTAGGAGTGTAGGGAAGGAGAGTTGGAGGGACTAGGAGTGTAGGGAAGGAGAGTTGGAGGGTCTAGGAGTGAAGAGAGGAAGGGTTGGAGGGTCTAGAATTGGAAGGAAGGGAGGCTGAAGGGCCTAAAAGTGGAGGATAGGAGAGTTGAAGGGGCTAAGAGTGGAGGGGGAGGGAGTATTAGAGGGGCTACAAATGGAAGAATTTATTGCAAGGGAGTTGCATTTCAAGCTACAAGCTACTGTAAACATCAATGGGTGTGTATGTAAAATAAATAAATATACACACACCAATAGTTGTCTTCAAAACTAAACTCATCAAACCTCTACTTTCTCCTAAATAAAATGATTGAACCAATGTCTCAAGTTTTCCCCTACCTAAGAAAGGTGTCAAGATGAGTATAAGGAGTCTGAACAAGGCTGTACTCGGGGGTACAAAAGTGCCCCAGTGCCCCCGACCAAGGGGAAGGTGGGCACAGTATTCTCACCTGCATGTTCATACATTTGCCCATGCCCGGCCCCATGCTCTGCATGTTGTTCATCGGCACGTTGTTCATCATGTTGCCGCCCATGTTATTGATCATATTATTCATCATGTTATTCATGCCGTTCATGGGGTTGTTCATGCTCATGTTGGGAGTGGAGGAGCGCTGCATGGAGAAGCCGGGCCCAGAGAAGCCCGTGTTCATCCCTCCCATCTGTGGAGACCAAGTTAAGCCATGTAATACACACTACATATATATACACTACATATTTACATACATACATGTATGTAAATATGTAGTACTGCTTAATGATACATAAGAGCAAAGACTAACGTGAGGAAGCGTTACTTTGCCATCGAAGTGTTTACAATATCAATGCAAAATAAAATGAAGGCAAGAGGGGGGCCTTAAATATTTGCAAGGATGGTTTTGAAGTAATTGAACTGCTCTACAGTATATTGTTAATTAGCTTCTGCTTCACAGCCTATACAAACAATTCAGCAACACTTAAAGTGATTGTAATTTGACCTAAAAATATATATATATACAGTATAGTACATATTTCTCTTATCAAAGAATTATTTTACACTGAGTTCTGCTCTTATCGCTCCCTTCCCACAGTTGGATATCCATCCATCCTCTACTTCACTCCCCTCCCACACCACCAGACTCTTCACCCTCCCTTCCCACACCCCCAGACTCTTCACCCTCCCTTCCCACACCTCCAGACTCTTCACCCTCCCTTCCCCCACCTCCAGACTCTTCACCCTCCCCTCCCACACCCCCAGACTCTTCACCCTCCCTTCCCCCACCACCAGACTCTTCACCCTAACTTCCCCCACCACCAGACTCTTCACCCTCCCCTCCCACACCATAAGACTCTTCACCCTCCCTTCCCACACCACCAGACTCTTCACCCTCCCTTCCCACACCATCAGACTCTTCACCCTCCCTTCCCACACCCCCAGACTCTCCACCCTCCCCTCCCACACCCCCAGGGGTCTCCACCCTCCATTCCATCGACCCCAAACACTCCTTCTTTCCCCTCTCCCAGGATATCCCTGCCCAAGCCCCAGACACCCACTTTTCTTCCATCCCACGTCTCCAGACGCCCCCCCCACCCCACCTCCCCCTTCTACACCTTCCCACTCTCCTCACCCCTTCCACAGACCCCCCCCCCTCTCTGCCTTCAAGAGTCTGGTCTTAACTACTGAACACACAACCTCTCAACACCTGACTACAGCACCGTCGCTCTACCGTCCATCCCAAATGGTTGGACGGTTGGGGAATTGAACGCCGACCTGCATGAAGCGAGATCGTCGCTCTACCGTCCAGCCCAAGTGGTTGGGCACAGCTATTAGGAACAAAAGCTGCAAGTAGCACGGGCTATGGTGAGCCCGTGGTGGACTGGCCGGCCAGACAGGGGTTTGGACTTCCTAACAGCTCAGATTCAATAGAATGGGCTTACAATTTTCAGATAAACAGTTGTGTAACCACGGGGATATATATATCTCTCGTATATCTATTATTATAGATATACGAGAGATATCTCGTATATCTATACTATACGAGATATCGTATATTATAGATATACGATATCTCTTGAAATACTGGAATATTTTGGCTGATCTAAATTCAGATAATCGAAAATTCACTGTATGCAAGAATATGCACTTTTTTTTAATTAGACTTTTACCTTTTTAAAATTAGGCTTTTACTTGTTAAAATTAGACTTTTACTTTTTTTTAAAATTAGGCTTTTATTTTTACTTTTAAAATATTTGTATTTTACTCATAAGTCTTAAGTAAATCACGTGGCTACGATTCTTTGGCTTTTAACTATAATACGTTAAATTGTAGCTAAACTGATTTTCACGAAAATCCATATAATTCTGTATTCATCAGAATAATTAAAATTTGATTAGTCCACTGGCAGAGTTAACATGTAGTTATATATTCCACTTATATAGTTAACAAATTTGGAGATAAGGCGAATATCTACATACACATAAACGTATAACGAAATATTTACTGCATTAAATTTACACAATATAATAAAAATATTACATTAATTGCGAAGAAAATGTTATATCAAATTGATAATTTACATTCTGAAATTGTATAAGTGTATCAGATAACTAACAATTATATGAATATAATTTAAAGTTCCATCTCTTTTGAAGTTTGATATATTAAAGCCTTAAAATTACATAATAAGCCACAAGATGGACCTCCAAAGCCTCCGGGTGAACAAGGAGAGACTCAAGTAATTCTACGGCCGCCACCCGGACCGCCTCACTACCTGGGACCTCCACGAATCGTTGGTCTGGGTCGCTTTATTGACCCTTGCTGCCGATACACCTAACCAGGGCTGGCGTGGGTGTACGTGGGTGTGTCCTCACTCCCACCAACAGGGCTGGTGTGTGTGGGTGTGTCCGGCGTGGATGTGTGTGGGTGTGTCCGGCGTGGATGTGTGTGGGTGTGTCCGGCGTGGATGTGTGTGGGTGTGTCCGGCGTGGGCGTGTGTGGGTGTGTCCTGCGTGGGTGTGTATGGGTGTCTCCACACTCCCACCAAACCCACGCTCCGCTCCCACACCAATCAACCCAATCTGATCGACTTTCATTTCACTATCCTCTCGCGAAAAACAAAAATATAAAAAAAATGCCACAATACCATAAATTTATCGATTATTTAACTGTTGAAACAAAATCAGATCCGGGCGCTGAATAAATTAAATAAAATCAATATTTTCTTAAGACAATTCCGAATCAAACAGCGCAAATGAAGAACTCCTGAGCCTTCACAACTAAAAACAAAATGAATAATATACCGTTTTCTTTCATCCTAGTTAAATCTAACTTTCCCGCTGATAAGCGCGCGCTGGGGGAGTATCTTAGTGCAGAAATTGGTCCAATAAGCGCGCTCTCTTATTTCATTCTGGGGGGCCCGGGTGGCAGGAAGACAGCGGGCAGCGCCACAAGGCAAGCCATTCTCCCCTTTAGCACCTCGGGCAATATGGCCAATCATCGAATGCTCTCAATACCACCCCACCGGCGCGTCTTCAAACTTTCCTCCTTCCAGAAACTAACATGCAACATTTTGGGGGTAAAATTGGAAATGTTCTCCCTGCCAGAGGGTTTCCGCCCTCAATCACCCCAGACGGAGAGCGCGTTTTGCCGTGTCTAAGTGCCGCGGCATAGTGTCCTAAGCCCTGGTGATACCTTACTCTCAGGCGCGCTCTACCCTGCTAGGATTATGGGGCTCTAGCCTGCTAGGATTATGGGGCTCTAGCCTGCTAGGATTATGGGGCTCTAGCCTGCTAGGATTATGGGGCTCTAGCCTGCTAGGATTATGGGGCTCTAGCCTGCTAGGATTATGGGGCTCTAGCCTGCTAGGATTATGGGGCTCTAGCCTGCTAGGATTATGGGGCTCTAACCTGCTAGGATTATGGGGCTCTAGCCTGCTAGGATTATGGGGCTCTACCCTGCTGGGATTATCGGGCTCTAACGTGCTAGGATTATGGGGCTCTAACCTGCTAGGATTATGGGGCTCTAACGTGCTAGGATTATGGGGCTCTAACGTGCTAGGATTATGGGGCTCTAACCTGCTAGGATTATGGGGCTCTAACCTGCTAGGATTATGGGACCCTAACCTGCTAGGATTATGGGACCCTAACCTGCTAGGATTATGGGACCCTAACCTGTTAGGATTATGGGACCCTAACCTGTTAGGATTATGGGGCTCTAACCTGCTAGGATTATGGAACTCTAACCTGCTAGGATTATGGGACCCTAACCTGCTAGGCTTATAGGATTCTAACTTACTAAGAGGCGGCTCTAACCTGGAATGTTTGTTGATAACTCTAGAGAATGAATCCACCCTGTCGCATATAATCAATAGGACCCAACACGGGAGCAGAAGGGAGCTAGTGTGTGAACAAATCACTCTTCAGTTATTATATAATTACATTACGATCTATTGAAGAAGGGATTACATTAGGATCATATATTACATAAGACAGTTGACAAACGCAAAGTGACGCGATCCCGTGTTTGATATTACTAGCACGACGCATTTTGACGTACAAATCTTTCCCTAAGGCCAAAGACTAATTGTACTTAAAATCACGGCCGTTCGCAAAAATTGACGTGATGTCCCGTTTTCTATTTGTGGGTTCTCGGGTTGGTTAGGTTCGGGTAATTTTGTATATGGGACTGTTGACGTTGTGATTGCTGGAGAGGACGGGCTGAACGGTATATAGTAATAAAAAATATATATTATAATATATTCAATAACATTAGAAAGGAAAATAGAAAATACGATTAAAATATTTAACACTATAAACTAACTAAAATCTCAGACATCAGAGCCCCCCACATCTCAGACATCAGAGCCCCCCCCCATCTCAGACATCAGAGCCCCCCCCCCATCTCAGACATCAGAGCCCCCCCACCACCATCTCAGACATCAGAGCCCCCCCCTCCCACCACCACCACCACCACCCACGCCAAGACAGAATAACTAAGGCAAAATAATGTGGTGGATGCAGGAGGCAACATAACTTCCCTCTGGCAGAAACACGAGAGGGAAATCTCCCCGCCAGCCAACTTGAAATTCCCCCGCGCTAGCCGCCTCCACTCTGGGGCCGAGTTTCTCTACACAACTACAGAAACTTTTCAACTGAGAACACAGAATTACATGTTGGAATTCTTCCGCTCTCAGTTAAAACATTTTATTTGCTCTTTATAAATGATTCAATGAAAAATTATGTATTTTTTAATTATGTTACTGTATAATAATTAGCAATATACGCATTTCACTCAATATTTTATATACATTCTCTGTTGTCTACATTTATACTGTATTCGACTGCGAGTATTTCTTAAAAGAAATATAATAATATAGGATGAAAACGGTAAATTGCAGAGAATATATTCACCTACATCGCACATAAGTCATTAGGAGCCCGCTTACCTGCCGCTAAACAGCCTCTTCCAAGTAATAGTAAGTGTTGCCATACCTCTGGAGTGTGGCACAGCAGCAAGTGTTGCCATACCTCTGGAGTGTGGCACAGCAGCAAGTGTTGCCATACCTCTGGAGTGTGGCACAGCAGCAAGTGTTGCCATACCTCTGGAGTGTGGCACAGCAGCAAGTGTTGCCATACCTCTGGAGTGTGGCACAGCAGCAAGTGTTGCCATACCTCTGGAGTGTGGCACAGCAGCAAGTGTTGCCATACCTCGGGAGTGTGGCACAGCAGCAAGTGTTGCCATACCTCTGGAGTGTGGCACAGCAGCAAGTGTTGCCATACCTCTGGAGTGTGGCACAGCAGCAAGTGTTGCCATACCTCTGGAGTGTGGCACAGCAGCAAGTGTTGCCATACCTCGGGAGTGTGGCACAGCAGCAAGTGTTGCCATACCTCTGGAGTGTGGCACAGCAGCAAGTGTTGCCATACCTCTGGAGTGTGGCACAGCAGCAAGTGTTGCCATACCTCGGGAGTGTGGCACAGCAGCAAGTGTTGCCATACCTCTGGAGTGTGGCACAGCAGCAAGTGTTGCCATACCTCTGGAGTGTGGCACAGCAGCAAGTGTTGCCATACCTCGGGAGTGTGGCACCAATAACAACCACTACCAGCTGGCCACGTTGCCACACAACACCACCTGCACATTACTCCCATTCCATAATGGCCGGCAACCTATTATTGATTTTACGCACTGCCTTATTGAGCAATTGGGAAGCTATCAATACTATCACGGCAGCATAGTAGCCAGCCGAAGCGTATTATTAACCTCACTGCCGGACCATGTAATTAATTATGCGGAAATTAGCCTAGTCCTAATTACAGCAACAGAGGGACCCCCCAATTAAATACTATAGCTGCCAGGAGTAGGATAAGCAGCGCTCTTCAACCCTCCATGTGGCATTCACATCAGAATGTTCCAGTAATTCCTTTATGATTTTTTTTCTTACCTCCAACCTCTTCCTCTTTAGAGTCATAATAGGAAATATTAAGAGGCGGGTGTAAATTGGTGTAGGTTTTGCCTGGCCTGAATTTCCATACGAGTCTCGGGGGAGATTGCCAGAGGCTCCAAATTTTTGTTTTCCAGCTTGCCACGAACGCAGAATTTGATGCGTGTTCCAGATTGAGTGAAAAATGTATATCCCAGGAGTTTTGTAAACGGAGAATGACTGCACATAATGAATAAATAATACGTTAGCTGCAGTCTGCTATTTCGGCGTTTAAATATTTAATTGTGGAACAAATTATTATTCACTACTGCAAATTGTAAACAAAACAATTATACCGAATCATTAAATAGAAGGTTTGAGAATTAAACAAATGTGTTTATATATATATATATATATATATATATATATATATATATATATATATATATATATATATATGTCGTACCTAGTAGCCAGAACTCACTTCTCAGCCTACTATTCAAGGCCCGATTTGCCTAATAAGCCAAGTTTTCCTGAATTAATATATTTACTATAATTTTTTTCTTATGAAATGATAAAGCAACCCTTTTCTCTATGTATGAGGTCATTTTTTTTTTATTGGAGTTAAAATTAACGTAGATATATGACCGAACCTAACCAACCCTACCTAACCTAACCTAACCTATATTTATATGTAAGGTTAGGTTAGGTAGCCAAAAAAAGCTAGGTTAGGTTAGGTTAGGTAGGTTAGGTAGACGAAAAAACATTAATTCATGAAAACTTGTCTTATTAGGCAAATCGGGCCTTGAATAGTAGGCTGAGAAGTGCGTTCTGGCTATTAGGTACGACATATATATATATATATATATATATATATATATATATATATATATATATATATATATATATATATACTATATATGAGAACGCTGAATGAACGCGATCATTGGTGCGGTGGTCACGGTATTGTGTACGTTTAGGGGTGATACTGGACGGCATGGGTTCGAATCCTGGCCGGGTCAAAGACTTCTTTTATATATATATATATATATATATATATATATATATATATATATATATATATATATATATATATATATATATATATATATATATATATATATATTATAGAATAACTAAACGGAATGAATCACTACATTCCTTCTCACTCTGAGCCCTGATATGGTCACCTTTACACGCCTAACGACAAACATTACAAAAAAAGCCCAAATATCGTACTTCATTGCGTAAAATAAATACAAAAAAAGAAAAAAAAGAGAATGTCCATTAAAACGATTGGACAGAACAAAAATGAAAGTAATATCAACACTTCATGGCTGTCCTTCCGAAAGCACATTGTGGTGTCAGGTTAGTCGGGTCGGTGACACTCCCGCCCTCAGTGCTCTGCTTCGCTTCCACACAAAAGCAAATAGCAGCCACATGCAAAATTCCAACTGTCCAAATCCACAGTTAAAATGGTTAAAATAAAGATTAACATCATGCAGATTAAGACTAAGCTTCGTAGAACGCTGCCGACTTAGGCCAAGCTTCCTAGATCACTGCCGACTTAGGCTAAGCTTTCTAGATCACTGCCGACTTAGGCCAAGCTTTCTTGATCACTACCGACTTAGGCTAAGCTTCCTAGATCACTGCCGACTTAGGCCAAGCTTTCTAGATCACTACCGACTTAGGCTAAGCTTCCTAGATCACTGCCGACTTAGGCTAAGCTTCCTAGGTCACTGCCGACTTAGGCTAAGCTTTCTAGATCATTGCCGACTTAGGCTAAGCTTTCTAGGTCATTGCCGACTTAGGCTAAGCTTCCTAGATCACTGCAGACTTAGGCTAAGCTTCCCTGCCCCTGACCGACCTAGGCTATCAGGCAGTAACTCACAGCTAAAAAAAAATATCTAGCCTACCAGGCCTCAGTTCTCACGGACTTCCACCAACCTTGGTAAAAAAGGAGGTAATTAATCTCAAGATGTTTTGTTGACCTGGTGAACGGTGCTCTGAGAGGGCAAGAGAAACGCCCAATTTTAAAGACATTTTAATAACGTATTTGTCATACCACGAGGCTATTAACGCTTTATTCTTGTCATGAAAAACACCGGATATATGCTAGGGAAAAAGTGAGGAAACAGGATGAACATCGCACAGCGTAAGATCAAATCCAAAAGTGGGACGAGGAAGGGGGGGGTTGTTTGCCCACTTTGTAGTGTTTAGCTGGTTAAACACGACAAGGTGTTTAGTCTAATTAAACATTAACTTAACCTATCCATGAACAGGGAGTAGACAATAGCACTAATTATGTGGTCGTTCCCAATCCATTCCCTTGAGCGGATGTCCTCCCCCGAGGACAGGTTGAACTGGCCATCGTGGCGCTGGAGGTGCGATAATCACAGGGTGTCAAGGACGGCTGGCGCCGCCCTAATCTATCCACCTGGACTCCGTCTACTCTCACCCTCCCCAAAATATGATGCATGTGAACGCTGACGACTGGCATCGTCCACCACTAACATCACGGACACGAAACTATATTAAATTAATTTAAAAAAAGTCTTCTCTCAACATTTCGCGACATACTAGGCTAATAAAGTAGGCTTTTCGTTTATACATTAAGTATCGAATCTTTTATTAATACCACTGAACGAATAGAGGCGATATTGTCCAAAACAATAAATACGTTGGATGCTCTTCTACAAATAAATTTATTTTGGTATTTTTTTATCTAGAATACACTGTAACAACACTAACATAATGCCTCTGTTCAGAATAAGGTTATAACCCAGAGAATACTCAAAAGTGTACAGATGATGGACATCCAGAACAATGGGGCCAAAAATCAAATCCTATACAAATAACATAGATACACTTTGTGGGTATTTGCTGTTTTGCCGATGATTTTGGACGATGATGATTTTGTAGCCTAGTGTCTCTCTCAGTTACTCCTGTGAGAAGTCATGGAGAGGCGCCGTGGAGGTGAAGGGCCGTGAAGGAGAGGGAAGAGGGGCCGTAGGGATGGGAGAGGGGCCGTAGGGATGGGAGAGGGGACGTGGGAAAGGGAGAGGGGCCGTAGGGATGGGAGAGGGGCCGTAGGGATGGGAGAGGGGCCGTAGGGATGGGAGAGGGGCCGTAGGGATGGGAGAGGGGCCGTAGGGATGGGAGAGGGGCCGTAGGGATGGGAGAGGGGCCGTAGGGATGGGAGAGGGGACGTGGGAAAGGGAGAGGGGGGCCGTAGAGAGAAGATAGAAAGGAAGTTGATGCAAAGCACATTCCTCGCGGCTGTGTCGCCTATTTTCTTCATTCAGCTTGTCATTCCTTACACATTAGAGATAATGCAGCTTAATAATTTTAAATCACTTGTCTGTTGTGCTGGAGGTCCGAAGCTCATGTAGACGAAACATGTTACTATAATTGATAATAATAAACCTTGTCTGTTGTTAATTGAATTTACATATAACAAGTGAGGAGGAGGGGAGGGTGTACTGAAGGAATCTTTTTTCGTGAACACAAACACCAATATAAACCTTCCACACATCAAACAGTGATGTTTACATAGCGTCGTAATGTAAATAAATGTATCAATGTTGATAAATGGTTATCAACATTGATAATCTTCGACCCCGTTAAACAGTATATAGCCTCTTCATAAACTGGAGTGTAGCAAAGTCTAGAATTAGTCATGCTAATCTGTCCTTGCATTAGTTGCGTAGATAATAGAAGTGAAGTGACTGTGTGCAGAGTGAGAGGAATGTTAAGCCAAACGAAGAGACTAGTTCAATTAACCCAACACTGCCAGTTTGCCTGTAACTTTCTGGCCAACGAAAGCGTGGTATATACGTTGTTCTTCCTGTTGAAGCTATGCCCGTTGTTCTTCCTGTTGAAGCTATGACCGTTGTTCTTCCTGTTGAAGCTATGCCCGTTGTTCTTCCTGTTGAAGCTATGACCGTTGTTCTTCCTGTTGAAGCTATGCCCGTTGTTCTTCCTGTTGAAGCTATGTCCGTTGTTCTTCCTGTTGAAGCTATGCCCGTTGTTCTTCCTGTTGAAGCTATGCCCGTTGTTCTTCCTGTTGAAGCTATGCCCGTTGTTCTTCCTGTTGAAGCTATGCCCGTTGTTCTTCCTGTTGAAGCTATGCCCGTTGTTCTTCCTGTTGAAGCTATGACCGTTGTTCTTCCTGTTGAAGCTATGCCCGTTGTTCTTCCTGTTGAAGCTATGCCCGTTGTTCTTCCTGTTGAAGCTATGCCCGTTGTTCTTCCTGTTGAAGCTATGCCCGTTGTTCTTCCTGTTGAAGCTATGACCGTTGTTCTTCCTGTTGAAGCTATGTCCGTTGTTCTTCCTGTTGAAGCTATGTCCGTTGTTCTTCCTGTTGAAGCTATGCCCGTTGTTCTTCCTGTTGAAGCTATGCCCGTTGTTCTTCCTGTTGAAGCTATGACCGTTGTTCTTCCTGTTGAAGCTATGTCCGTTGTTCTTCCTGTTGAAGCTATGCCCGTTGTTCTTCCTGTTGAAGCTATGCCCGTTGTTCTTCCTGTTGAAGCTATGACCGTTGTTCTTCCTGTTGAAGCTATGTCCGTTGTTCTTCCTGTTGAAGCTATGCCCGTTGTTCTTCCTGTTGAAGCTATGTCCGTTGTTCTTCCTGTTGAAGCTATGCCCGTTGTTCTTCCTGTTGAAGCTATGCCCGTTGTTCTTCCTGTTGAAGCTATGACCGTTGTTCCTCCTGTTGAAGCTATGTCCGTTGTTCTTCCTGTTGAAGCTATGCCCGTTGTTCTTCCTGTTGAAGCTATGCCCGTTGTTCTTCCTGTTGAAGCTATGTCCGTTGTTCTTCCTGTTGAAGCTATGCCCGTTGTTCTTCCTGTTGAAGCTATGACCGTTGTTCCTCCTGTTGAAGCTATGACCGTTGTTCTTCCTGTTGAAGCTATGACCGTTGTTCCTCCTGTTGAAGCTATGACCGTTGTTCCTCCTGTTGAAGCTATGTCCGTTGTTCTTCCTGTTCAAGCTATGACCGTTGTTCCTCCTGTTGAAGCTATGCCCGTTGTTCTTCCTGTTGAAGCTATGCCCGTTGTTCTTCCTGTTGAAGCTATGTCCGTTGTTCTTCCTGTTCAAGCTATGTCCTTACTCCAGTGTGCTTTATTTATTTTCCCTAAGTCGTGTATTGATATCAGATGTGTTTATTATACCTTTTTGAAAACATTTCGTGTTTGGAGCCTCATATAATAATGCCAGGGGGGGAGCATATAATAATGCCAGGGGGGGAGCATATAATAATGATAGGAGGAGCATATAATAATGATAGGGGGAGCATATAATAATGCCAGGGGGGAGCATATAATAATGCCAGGGGGAGCATATAATAATGCCAGGGGGAGCATATAATAATGCCAGGGGGGAGCATATAATAATGCCAGGGGGGAGCATATAATAATGCCAGGGGGAGCATGTAATAATGCCAGGGGGAGCATATAATAATGCCAGGGGGAGCATATAATAATGCCAGGGGGAGCATATAGTAATGCCAGGGGGAGCATATAATAATGCCAGGGGGGAGCATATAATAATGCCAGGGGGAGCATATAATAATGCCAGGGGGAGCATATAATAATGCCAGGGGGGAGCATATAATAATGCCAGGGGGGAGCATATAATAATGCCAGGGGGGAGCATATAATAATGCCAGGGGGGAGCATATAATAATGCCAGGGGGAGCATATAATAATGCCAGGGGGAGCATATAATAATGCCAGGGGGGAGCATATAATAATGCCAGGGGGGAGCATATAATAATGCCAGGGGGAGCGTGTACGAAGTTTAATGAAGTAAAAACGTCGTGTTTGGTCAATGCCATCCTGTCCTTGATTGAGCGCTCATTTGCCAACTTTTATTAACCTTATCTGGATCACGCGTTTCAGACCTCTCACTGGCAACGACTTCGATCACATACTATCTCAATACTACGCCTACAAAATTTAACCACGATCCTCCGCCACTTACTGTTAGTTGTTTCTTTTATGAAATATTAACAAAAATACAATTACACACACTCACAAGACATAAACTGCTAGACAATGGATAATTTGAGCATTGTATTTGCGATATGGTTGGGTGTAAGCCGCGGCCACAAGGCGGACGAGTGTTGGCGGATGGTAAACACTGAGGTGACATAACGGAGGTCCCGGACGTGACTCTCCAGCCCTGGATTTGACCGATTCTGAGTCCGATTGTTCATATTATGATGAATAATGTATGAGTTGGGAGAGTTACACGGTGAGTGAGAGTGAGTGATACGTGCGGGGGAGAGGCGGAGATGGGAGAGGGGGAGGCCCCTGGGGAGAGAGGGAGGAAGAGGGGTGGCGTCTAGTGAGGGAGGAAGAGTGGTAGCGTCTGGGGGAGTGGTGGCGTCTGGGGGAGGAGTAGTGGCGTCTGAGGGAGAAGTGGTGGCGTCAGGGGAGGGAGGAATAGCGGTGGCGTCTGGGAAGTGAGGGGAGGAAGAGGGGGTTTTCGGGGAGAGAGCAGAGCGCCCTGTGTTTATTGGCACTCGGAGGAAAGAGAGGGGGGGAGAAAAGATATAGATAGAGAGAGAGAGAGAAGGGGCCAGCTCAAGTCACAAGATCCGACATGTTAAAACACCGAGAAAACTAAACATATTTGGCTTCCACGTCTTGGGTGAGCAGCAGCAACACACACAAATCTTGGGAGCATCAAGCCGATGTACTGAGGTTATCTTGAGATGATTTCGGGGCTTTAGTGTCCCCGCGGCCCGGTCCTCGACCAGGCCTCCACCCCCAGGAAGCAGCCCGTGACAGCTGACTAACACCCAGGTACCTATTTTACTGCTAGGTAACAGGGGCATAGGGTGAAAGAAACTGCCCATTGTTTCTCGCCGGCGCCCGGGATCGAACCCGGGACCACAGTATCACAAGTCCAGTGTGCTGTCCGCTCGGCCGACCGGCTCCCTGTCGGTCGGCCGTTCTCCATATATCTCACATACACCCAAAACATGTTGCGTATTTTAAACAATAATTTGAATCTATAATGTATTCCTCCCGGGATATCTATTTCAGCAGCTAATCCTTTTGAAATAATAGTATCTATAGTAACTATCTGACGGAAAGCACCAATATGTAGTGATCGAATACCAGAAAGTTAACTTTTTCTACTTCAATTTTTATTTGGAACAAAAATAAAGGTAAAAAGCAAAATTAAACATCCATAGGCCTATATGTATTATATTAGGCCGAAGAGTGCATTAGGCCTAGGATTATTAGAAGGGGTTAGGGTCTATATTTAAGTTGCAGTTAAAAAAAAAGGGCTTAAAGTAATAAAAAGTAAAAAAAAAAAAGTAATACAAGTCAACTTTCTGGTGGTCCATCACTGCATATTAGTACTTTCTGGTGATCCATTACTGCATATTAGTACTTTCTGGTGGTCCATCACTGCATATTAGTACTTTCTGGTGGTCCATTACTGCATATTAGTACTTTCTGGTGGTCCATCACTACATATTGGTACTTTCTGGTGGTCCATCACTACATATTGGTACTTTCTGGTGATCCATTACTGCATATTGGTACTTTCTGGTGGTCCATCACTACATATTGGTACTTTCTGGTGATCCATCACTGCATATTGGTACTTTCTGGTGGTCCATCACTACATATTGGTACTTTCTGGTGATCCATTACTGCATATTAGTACTTTCTGGTGGTCCATCACTACATATTGGTACTTTCTGGTGGTCCATCACTACATATTGGTACTTTCTGGTGATCCATTACTGCATATTGGTACTTTCTGGTGGTCCATCACTACATATTGGTACTTTCTGGTGATCCATCACTGCATATTGGTACTTTCTGGTGGTCCATCACTACATATTGGTACTTTCTGGTGGTCCATCACTACATATTGGTACTTTCTGGTGGTCCATCACTACATATTGGTACTTTCTGGTGGTCCATCACTACATATTGGTACTTTCTGGTGGTCCATCACTACATATTGGTACTTTCTGGTGGTCCATCACTACATATTGGTACTTTCTGGTGGTCCATCACTACATATTGGTACTTTCTGGTGGTCCATCACTACATATTGGTACTTTCTGGTGGTCCATCACTACATATTGGTACTTTCTGGTGGTCCATCACTACATATTGGTACTTTCTGGTGGTCCATCACTACATATTGGTACTTTCTGATGGTCCATCACTACATATTGGTACTTTCTGGTGGTCCATCACTACATATTGGTACTTTCTGGTGGTCCATCACTGCATATTGGTACTTTCTGATGGTCCATCACTACATATTGGTACTTTCTGGTGGTCCATCACTACATATTGGTACTTTCTGGTGGTCCATCACTACATATTGGTACTTTCTGGTGGTCCATCACTACATATTGGTACTTTCTGGTGGACCATCACTACATATTGGTACTTTCTGGTGGTCCATCACTACATATTGGTACTTTCTGGTGGACCATCACTACATATTGGTACTTTCTGGTGATCCATCACTACATATTGGTACTTTCTGGTGATCCATCACTACATAATTTATTTATTTATTTATTTATTTATTTATTTATTTATATACAACAAGGTACATTGGGATTGTGAGGATACATAGCATAGTAATTACATTCTTGTAAAGCCACTAGTACGCGCAGCGTTTCGGGCAGTATTGGTACTTTCTGTTGGTCCATCACTACATATTGGTACTTTCTGTTGGTCCATCACTACATATTGGTACTTTCTGTTGGTCCATCACTACATATTGGTACTTTCTGTTGGTCCATCACTACATATTGGTACTTTCCGCCAAATAGGTACTGTAGGTACTATCATTTTAGTAGGTAGGATTGTATTTAAAAGGAAGAGAGAGGGAGGGGAAAGAAGCAGAGACGGGCTATAGAAAGGATCAGGGGGAAGGAAGAAACCATCAGGGAGAAAGCGCCAAGCCATTACGACTATATAGCACTTGGACAAAGTCAGGATAAGGATTTGTGATGAGACGGGTGAGGAAAGGAATGGTACCCAACCACTTGTGGACGGTAGGGGATAGATTGAACGCCGACCTGCATGAAGCGAGACCGTCGCTCTACCGTCCAGCAAGTGGTTAGGGGACAATAAGAGACAGAAGGGGAGAAATTAGGGAGACCGTAGTGGTCAATAGTTTGAATGGTGGGGAAATATTTCACACAAAATTACCCCATCCAATGTTGCAAGATCCCACTAACGGCAAGACATACATTATCCAGGGATAGTAAGTGCATCACCCCAGGGATAGTAAGTGTAAACACGCCATACAGGCTCGATATCAACGTCAAAGTACATATATATATATACAGGACCTTAATGGTGGCCGTCAATCACAAGGGACCACCCATCAATGTCTCTGTAATATCATTTTAAGTTTGTAATGGTGCAGACACTCGCTTGGGGGGGCAGGTACCCCCAGGCCAGGCTGCCAGGCGAGGGCCATGGAAATGGTCCACTTACAAGTAGTTATGGTAGGTTAGTTAACTCACCTAGCTGGGTTAGTTAGCTCACCTACTTGGGTTAGTTAGCTCACCTACTTGGGTTAGTTATAGCTCACCTACTTGGGTTAGTTATAGCTCACCTACCTGGGTTAGTTAGCTCACCTACCTGGGTTAGTTATAGCTCACCTACTTGGGTTAGTTAGCTCACCTACCTGGGTTAGTCGGGATTGATGGGGTTCTGGGAGTTGTTCTACTCCCCAAGCCCGGCCCGAGGCCAGGCTTGACTTGTGAGAGTTTGGTCCACCAGGCTGTTGCTTGGAGCGCCCCGCAGGACGGTTGGTCCGGCACTTCCTGAATAAAAGTATCTAGTTTTTTCTTGAAGATGTCCACGGTTGTTCCGGCAATATTTCTTATGCTCGCTGGAAGGATGTTGAACAACCGCGGACCTCTGATGTTCATACAGTGTTCTCTGATTGTGCCTATAGCACCTCTGTTCTTCACTGGTTCTATTCTGCATTTTCTTCCATATTGTTCACTCCAGTATGTTGTTATTTTACTGTGTAGATTAGGGACCTGGCCTTCCAGTATTTTCCATGTGTATATTATTTGGTATCTCTCTCGTCTCCTTTCTAGTGAGTACATTTGGAGAGCTTTGAGACGATCCCAATAATTTAGGTGTTTTATCTCGTCTATGCGTGCCGTATATGTTCTCTGTATTCCCTCTATTTCAGCAATCTCTCCTGCTCTGAAGGGGGAAGCGAGTACTGAGCAGTACTCAAGACGGGACAACACAAGTGATTTGAAGAGTACAACCATTGTGATGGGATCCCTGGATTTAAACGTTCTCGTAATCCATCCTATCATTTTTCTGGCTGACGCAATATTTGCTTGGTTATGCTCCCTAAACGTTAGGTCGTTAGACATCATTATTCCCAAATCCTTGACATACTGTTTTCCTACTATGGACACATTTGATTGTTTTTGTACTCTGTATTATGTTTAAGGTCCTCATTTTTACCGTACCTGAGTACCTGGAATTTATCACTGTTAAACATCATGTTATTTTCTTCTACCCAGTCGAAGACTTTGACTGTCCTTGTCACCCTCACCCATGTCGATACCTTTGTCATCCTCACCCATGTCGACACCTTTATCACCCTTGCCCATGTCGACACCCTTGTCACCCTTGCCCATATCGACACCCTTGTCACTACTAGATGAGTCACAATGGATTCCACCTGGTATGTTTACCTCCTTCCCTACGCGAATTCATTTAAGGAAAAAAAAAAAGTATTCTTCTCCCCAGGTCCGCCTTTTTCCCCCGCCAAGTGGGTAAGTTTCTCCCTAACTGCAGCTATCCTATTCTCCGAGTGGAACTTTCCTCCCCGCAAACTCCTTTTATTTCCCTGGATTCGCAGGGGATTTTTTTCCCCTTGTCACCTACCTTCCCCCCCAACCCTTCCCCCATGCTTGAGCTACTTCTACTGGGAGGATTCTTTCTTGTCTCAATAAACATACTTGAACTTGAACTAATAGGAGGGAGCACGGGGCCAGAGTGTGTTTGACCCAATGTTAATACTCTCGCCAGCCACCAGATGGCAGCATTTGGCATACTAGGGAATTTACCCTCAGGTTCCCCCATGACGGTGGGGAAGGATGAGAGCGCGAAATCGCGAAAACCAAAATGGAGAACGAGAAAAATCCAGAGCGCCACTCACCTGGCCGTTGTACTGGCCCTGCATCTCCGGTCTCTCCGGGCGGAGGGCGACGGCGGTGGCGGTGGCAGTGGCGGTGGCGGCGGCGACCATGGCGGCCGTGTTGAGGGCGTCTCCGGCACCATTGCCACCCATGGTGCCCGGCGCCCCCATGCCCCCGGGACCAACCATACCCGTGTTCCCTGACATGGCAGGACCCGGACTATTGGCGTAACCGCTGAGGGGCAAACAATCAAACCATTTGAGTTTTGTGGAAGATTATAATATTCGCGTCCAGTTACATGTCAATGACACGTCATGGACACACACATTATATATATATATATATATATATATATATATATATATATATATATATATATATATATATATATATATATATATATATATATATATATATATTCTCCTCTACGCCTTAAATTAAAATTACCCATACATATGACATGTTTATTTTTATTTATTTACAAAAGATGGTTAAGAAAGTATATAAACCAAATTGAGGGCAGAGAGAGAGAGAGAGAGAGAGAGAGAGAGAGAGAGAGAGAGAGAGAGAGAGAGAGAGAGAGAGAGAGAGAGAGAGAGAGAGAGAGAGAGAGAGAGAGAGAGAGAGAGAGAGAGACAGACAGACAGACAGAGACTTAATTTAAGGCATCAAACTTGAAGCGGCCTACCCGTTAGAGCTGCAATGGTCTTCAAATGGTTTTTGTTCAGCTTTACATTGACTTGAGTCGCCCTGTGCGCCCCACCACCTTCAGAAAACACCAGAAATTAGAATGAGTCTTTGCTACGAAAAACAAACTATGAATATCATACGATTTTTATAATATTATAATTGAGAACCCGTGCATGATATGGTATTTAGGTTGGACTCTTGATAAGCTCCTTGAGAAAATTACATTAATCTTCCAGATGGAGTCATAATTTACTCACAACAATGGGCTTTAGATGGGGGGGGGGGGGAACTGTGAATAAATGAAATTATAAGATTTTTATATAAAAAATGGTATGAACTTATTAAAATAAAAACCCGATAATCTCTTGAACATGAAATGAGTTCTCAATATGAAGCCTTATTTATAAATGACTAAATATTTATATAGAGCAACAAATATATATATTCTCTTATGCAAAATAATAAGTATGACAATTTCGTCTACTCGAAAACTACTGCTTGAGAGGTATGACAACAGTTTAGAGAGACAAGGGTTAGTAATATATATATATATATATATAATATGTATATATATATATGTATATATATATATATATATATATATGTACAATCTCATGCAATACAGATTTTATGGAGGTTTATATCTGACTTAATTCTCATCGGAAGAATCCTTAATGGTATCATGTTATATTTTTTATGGGAAACTAGAAATAACCACATTAAGAGTCATTCTTCAGCAAGGTGACTGGCATGACAAATTACTCTTGCATGAACAGATGAGCAGACTGACATGGTGAAATCAACAGTCTGATTCTGACAGAAAACCATCAATATTTGATAGAAAAGAAAGGAATATTTGAATGGAATATTCAGAGCAAAAAAAAAATACACCATAATGCATATTTGATTTATAAAATAATGACTAACTGACATTAAAGAATGATTTTTTTTAAGGAAAAGTGTGGACTATACTCGGCACGCTAATCTGTGTTCCTTTGATAAGATAAAGAACTTGGCAGTGTTCCATCAACAAATTACACACTTACAATGAACCTGTAACAGGATGACACATGTAAATATGTCATCTAGGATACGGCCAACATCCCCAAACAATGCTATAGCAATGCTATATCCCCAAACAATTAGCGACACGATGCTAACATTGATGCCTAACTCTGCTTCGCAAATCATCAATTGCCTCCTTCACCAGAGGCGGACCAACAACCTTTCGTACTTAAGTTCCAGAATAACTTATCAAGCATTTCAGACATGAAGCTAAATAGGAGGAAAGTCTTAACTTAACATCATGCAGCGGGAAATCTCAAAGCAATATCTTCAAGCAGTTAATGGACGTTTTAGCCTGACAAGATTACACTACAATAAGACTAGCTAGGCTACGAGGTACTAGGCTAGGTAAGACTGGACAATGTTAAGGCTGTTTACGATAGATTAAGACCCGCTAGGCTAGGTTAAGAATGTCTAGGCTAGGTTAAGATTGTCTAGGCTAGGTTAAGAGTCGCTAAGCTAGGTTAAAATTTTCTACGCTAGGTTAAGACTGGCTAAACTAGGTTAAAACACGCTAGATTAAGAGTCGCTAGGCTAGGTTAAGAGTCGTTAGGCTAGGTTAAGAGTCGCTAGGCTAGGCATATACTCTAGACTTAAGCAGATTAAAAAGTCCAATGCTAAAACGTCCAGAGTTGAACATATGTACATTATTCACTACACATTCTCGCCTTACTCTCAAACCAGCCATTCACACAAAATAAAACAAAAGAGTTTATACATAAGAGATCATTTGTTATATTATTTTAAATTACACTTTCAATTTTTAATTTAGGTCAAATCAACAGGGATTGGACAACAGGGGAGCCCCCTACCCGGTCTTGTAGAAATCCTCATACGCATTTTGAGAGCCATTATATGGATTTGCGTCAGGCTCCGTTCCCCACAATCTTTGTCAGAGTAGAAGAAAAAAAGTAAAAACAGAATTAGTTAACTAAGAAAATATTTACAAATCAGTGTTTTAAAATCAAATTAAAAACAAAACAAAATATGAAGCTTTGAAACTTAATTTTAGTTTTTAAAACAATAAATTAGCTTCAACAATTGACTCAACACAATAAATTAAGTTCCCAAAGTCAAATTAACACGTAAACAAAAGAGTAATCACACAGTAAATTAACAAAAACTAACATGCCAAGATCCAGTTGGAAATTCAACACCAAACCCAAGCCAGCGTCAGAAGGACGAACAATTTTTTGTTTATCAAGACATAACTGGAACGTTATCTTCAAACCACAAATAATAATAAATACCGGTAATATATATATATATATATATATATATATATATATATATATATATATATATATATATATATATATATATATATATATGTCGTACCTAGTAGCCAGAACTCACTTCTCAGCCTACTATTCAAGGCCCGATTTGCCTAATAAGCCAAGTTTTCCTGAATTAATATATTTACTATAATTTTTTTCTTATGAAATGATAAAGCAACCATTTTCTCTATGTATGAGGTCAATTTTTTTTTATTGGAGTTAAAATTAACGTAGATATGTGCCCGAACCTAACCAACCCTACCTAACCTAACCTAACCTATATTTATAGGTAAGGTTAGGTTAGGTAGCCAAATAAAGCTAGGTTAGGTTAGGTTAGGTAGGTTAGGTAGACGAAAAAACATTAATTCATGAAAACTTGGCTTATTAGGCAAATCGGGCCTTGAATAGTAGGCTGAGAAGTGCGTTCTGGCTATTAGGTACGACATATATATATATATATATACACACGTTTGCGAATTCTCATTATGACTTGGCCAAACTAGCCTAGTACTCTAGGCAATCGTTACAAACCGGTATGACGAACAATTAAAATACTACTTCTAATATAACAAAAATTACATAACAATTAACAAACACAAATAGAGGTAATAACAGTCGAATTAAACCCAATCGTAAGAATATATCACATATTAAACAAGAAACTTTTTTTTTCAAGAGAGAAAATGGGATGATCTTTGGGACAAATTATTGTTCATTAATTATAGAAAACGAGGCCTGTGCAGGGGAAACTGATATAAA